>NC_138225.1:31351622-31939589 GCF_964197995.2 Scardinius erythrophthalmus
TGTTTCCTGTCAGATCAGTAAAACGTTGAGAATGGCTCTTTTCAATATTATTTCAGACTTGTATTGAGATCTTCATTCGTTAGGAAAAATGATTTAGATATAGTTGTATTTGAACTGGAATAGTGTTTTCCATAGTCATATGATTTATAGCTGATGATATTCATGACTTGTTGCCGTCCATCATTTGTAAGCAGCAGTAGCCTACTGTCAGATTCCCCCAGCATTAAGCAGGTAGATTGGGGGAAGTGCTGTCTCTTCACCGAGGGGCCAATCATGCAGTTCAACGGGGCTGCCAGACCTCTCAGACAGACACATGGTCCACATCCATTCAGTCGGCCAATAATGGATTACTCCGCAGCCTGAGCACTCAGCTTCCCAACGGCATTTTAACACAATGAAAGTGAAACAAGCTCTCTTTTGATCCATTAGCTGTTGTAAAGTCTCACAGATTCATTCTCAGGCATGTGTATGGCTCTGAGTATGTATGGTGCTTACTATAAGTTATACAAAATATAAGTTAATAAAACAACTGTTCAGTTAAAATATACAATCTTATTTGTGATTATTAAATTATGTTGCAGCCTATGAAATGTTTTGTCCCAAATTCACCTTCTTCAAATCCCACCAGAGATTTTCTATGGGGTTCAAGTCAGGTGACTGTGATGGCCACTGTAAAATCTTCCAGGACTTCTTTTGCAACCAAGCCCTGATGGAATTTGAGGTATGCTTGGCATCATTGTCCTGTTGGAAGATCCAATGAAGCCTAAGCTTCAGCTTCCTCACTGACGGAATGACGTTTTCTCCGAGGATTTCCTGATACACAAAAATGAATCCATCTTACCTTCCACAAGCTGCAGGTTTCCAGTGCCAGAGCATGCAAAGCAGCCCCAGAGCATCACGAGCCACCACCACCTTAACTGTAGACAGAGGAATTCTTTTCAGCATATGCTTCATTCTTCTTACTCCAGACATGGGGCCCAAAAGTTCCAGTTTTGTTTCATCGCTCCACAGAACAAAATCCCAAAACTTCTGTGGCTTATTTATATGATTTTGAGCAAATTGGAGCCGAGTTTTCTTGTGCTTTTGGGTCAGTAGTTGTGTATGTCTTTGAGTTCGGGCATGCGTTTAGTACTCACCTAACTGTGCAAGCTGAAACCTCATTGCCTGTTGCCACCAAGTCTTGCTGCAGGTCTTTTGCAGTCACTGGAGGATTTTTTAGAAATCTGGTTGCAGCCGTTGATAGCATTCATTTTTCAGGTGGTGTAACCACTGTTCCTTTAACTTTGTTCCTTTAACTTTGAACTTGCAAACTATGCTTCCAACGGTGTCTCTTGGAACATAGTGGTGCATGTCTATCTATAAGAACATGTATCTTTTTGTATCCTTTTCCTTGTTCGGACCATTCTTTTGACTTAGACACATTTCTAACATGCAGTCAAACGTGACACTCAACAAACCTAGCCCGTTCAGATATTTCATGTGTTCTAGCTTAAGCACACCTGGTGCAACTAATGAAGCCCTTGATTAGTTGCATCAGGTGTACTTGAGACAAAACCTGTTTTGCAGATTTGTGCTGTTGTGAGGGATTCTATTCAGAGGGTTGAATAATTATGAGACTGCAGAAGTCAAGTACCCCTGAGGTCGGCGGTATCGCCGGCGATACCAGCTCGCTTTTTTTTTTTTTATCAGTGTAAAAGAAACTCATAAATACTCTGTTGACTTTGATTTTCCATAGGAGTTTCATACATCAATCGATTCAGTTAAATGTGTATTATTTTTGTGTATACTCACAATAACTCAGCGAATACTCAGTCAAACAGACATACAGACACACAGGCATGAAGCTTGAATTCTCATCTTTTAAATTAAGTAATTTATATAAAAAACAAATATTCTCATCTTGTGAAATCTGTATTAAAAGAGAGCGATTCCATTCGAGCTCATTACAGCTGATTCAAATGTAATGTGACACGCCCACGGAGAGCGCGCGCTATTCAAACGCAAATGGCTGAGGCAATCCACGCAAACCTGTGAACGCCCCCATATCAGCTCGAGAAAACACAAGTTTATTCAGATCATTACTTGTTTACACCGTCTCGCAGCGCTGTGAGGAATAATAATAATGGAAAATGTACCTCAGAAGTGCGGGTATATCGAGGAGCGAGCTGAGGAATACAGTAGTAAGTTTTTTTCCTTCTCACATGAATCAGGTTTCTGTTTATGAATGAATGAACGGCAGAGATGCGCGCTGTTTACCACAGCTCGCAAAAAGACAGTTTAAATTTAAATCGCGTGTGTGAATGAATGATGATGTTTTAGCAAACTGTATTGCTATACTGAGATGAGTAAAAATCGACTGAAATATGTTGAAATAAAATGTAAGCTATTTGTATAAGCAACGTATTAAACTGCAAATTAACATTTATATGCCCTAATATTTCATAAAGACAACGTTACAGTCAGGCGAAATATGAAAGACAACATTTTGTTGACTAGATTTGGGTACAGTTTTTACTGTAGAATATACTGTAAGATTACACTTGAATTGTTGTTGTAATTGTAACCTTTTTAATCAAAATATATATTTACAAGGTAGATGTAAACAAACTATTAAAAGGTAAATATATTTTTTTCTTTAAATAATTTGTATTGTGTTTTATTAGTAACAAATTTGGGGAGAGGATAAATATTCCAAAACTGAAAATACAGTATGAGAATTAACTGCACAATTACTAGACATGTTTACCTTGGATATTATACAATTTGCAAGCACAATGTGTGAAAAAAAAAATGTATATAAAATATTTGTGTATAAATATATACACATATATATATGTGTGTGTGTGTGTGTATGCATATATATATATATATATATATATATATATATATATATATATATATATATATTAGGGATGGGCATGATTAATCGACGATCAATAATTGATCGTTAAGAATTTTGTCGATCACGTTTATTTGTTATCGATTAATCATGCAGGTTGCGTTGCGTAGTGTGAGTCTTGAAGCAATGGAATTCATTTTAGCGCGGAGGTAGGCTACCTGTGCATCCCGGCAACGTCATTCCCCTCAGAGCGGGTGTTTTCGGCGGCTGGACTGGCTGTCACCACGTTGCGGTCGCATCTGATCCCAGATCATGTCAACATGCTTATCTTTCTCAACAGAAATCAGTGGACTGGTGCAGAAGTTCTATGGGAACTTCATGCGTTTTCTCAGATCGGATAGCTATCTGATTTATCAAAACGATTCCATTTACACCTGGTCACATAAATGTGTTTTTGCAAAACGGATATAAATCCGATCTTGAATTCCCGCGCTACATGCATTTAAATTGTTGCACGTCCGAAAGCAACTGATATGAGCTGCATTTTATTGATCATCAGCGGAAATTTCTAAATCAAAGACGGCAACAGCCCTGGTAAGATCATTTCGGTTCTTTACTTTTAATGAAGATGATTGTGTGTTGATGAATTACTTTCACTTTGATTTGCGATAGTTTGCACGTTGGCTTGATGAATAGATGCTCATCTGTGGTGATGCGTGTTGCAGTAGCGTCGTCATATCTGGCTATAACATGACATATAGCCTAGGCCTATAAAACGCTCTCACATGTTTATTTCTTAGCATTTTTGGGATAAGTCAAATTTACATAGTGATTTCAACAACCAGATGCATTTACACTTGTCCAGTTTCGTCTGGAATGCGTCTCAGATCTCCTCCTGAAGTGGTTTGAGCGATCGGGTTTAAATCCGTCTCGAATGCGTTTCGGAGGGCATTTACATTTGGTCTTTTCACGGATAGCTATCCGATCATAGAAAACGGATGAAGTGGCCATGGGTCTCTGTTCAAGAACGCCGGCTCGCAGCTGCAGGTTCCGCTGTTTTAGAGCACCGCAAGGCATCTTCAAGTCTAACGTTACCGAACGTCCAGTTTCACTGCCACAAGTTGATCTTCTTGTAATAAAGATCTCATCGAGGACAAACAAACTGTATTTTTGTATTTACATTGCATTTTTAATTTATAAAAAGTTAAAGAAATAATGAATTTCAATATAAAAATATTAATGATTAATCGATAGTCGATCGTTAATTCTCCCGACGATCGACTAAGAAAATTTAATCGAATGCCCATCCCTAATATATATATATATATGTGTGTGTGTGTGTGTGTGTGTGTGTGTGTGTGTGTGTGTGTGTATATGAAGAGTTCAGATGCAAAAGCCTCTAAATGCCATCTGAAATTTTCTTCTAGAATGATCATTTTTATGAAGCTTGTATATTTAAGTTAGCTATAGGTGACACACATGAAAGAATGGCTCATTAAGTATGCAGGGGCATTGTCTCATCAAGTATGAACTAATAAATATGCATGATCATTTACGCCCCATCCGCATATTGCCTTTCCAAACTAAAAGTGTTTTGCAAAACTTAAATCAATGTATCGTTTTATGTGAATGATTAGGCAGGATGATTTTCACATCATTTTGAAGAAAAAACTCTAGGCGATCCATTAGTCAAAAGTCTTATCTTATTGACATATATTTAGTATGTGTTTTATGGCCTTATTTCAGAAACTTTCATTTTTAGTTTTTTCAATAACCATGCATAAACATTATTCTCTCAAAAATGAAAACATGCACATACATGTGGCTCACATATCATGGTAGTCCTGTTTGTGCTAAATAGAGTGTAATTTTTTTTTGCCATTGATATGTTTATAAGCAACTGAAAAAAGCACAAATGTCAGGGCATGTCAGAACATCTCAAGGACCCCAAAAACACCCCAGACCCCAGAGGGTTAAAAGGTGCATTTTCAGTTGAATTTTGGAAACCACTTAAAACATCTTTTGTGTTGAGCTATTTCAATTACTTTTGTTTGATTTGTTCACTGCAAGTGCAAACAGCTGAAAGTCAGCTGAAGATTTGCCTGATTGTTTCTGCACTTTATGAAACTACTACATTTAAAGGGTTAGTTCACCCAAAAATTCTGTCAGTAATTACTCACCCTCATGTTGCTCCAACCCCGTAAGTTTCGTTCATCTTCGGAACACAAATTAAGATATTTTTGATGAAATCTGATAGCTGGATCACTCCTTCATGCTTCTAGGCAATTTCATTCTGCCGGTCCAGAAAAGTTAGTAAAAACATAGTTAAAATAGTCCTAGTGACTACAGTGGCTCAACCTTAAGTTTATCAAGCGACGAGAATACTTTTTGCATTGGTAAGGCACTTCTACATTTTCTCGTTGGTTTCTCATGATTCGGAGATCCAGGAAATGCACACTTTAGAACCATTTTAAACACTACATCGAGACACATCTGCACCATCTTCTCAGTTCTCACACATGCGTCGTGGCACTCTCGTGAACTCATGTCAGAGGCCCACATAGAAGAAAATTAATAGTCGAATAAAGTCGTAATTTTAGTTGTTGTTTTTTTTGCGCACAAAAAGTATTCCCGTCGCTTGATAAACTTAAGGTTGAGCCACTGTAGTCACTTGGACTATTTTAACAATGTTTTTACTAACTTTTCTGGACCGGCAGAATGAAATTGCCCAGAAGCCTATGAAGGAGTGATCCAGCGCTCAGATTTCATCAAAAATATCTTAATTTGTGTTCCGAAGATGAACGAAAATCTTACGGGGTTGGGACAACATGAGGGTGAGTAATTACTGACAGAATTTTCATTTTTGGATGAACTAACCCTTTAAGGTATTTTATTCATTTTCTTAATGTAAAAAGTTGTAAAAATGAATAAACTATCTGGAAATTGATGTAAAAAAAAACTCTGTTCTAATGCATACAGACAATGATTCTAAAATATAAGTAGGCTAAATATTATATAAGTGGGCTGATGCTTGCTGATTGCTTTAATTACGAGCATCAACCCTATCTGTTTTCATCTTAAAAATGATGAAACAATGGCCATTTACATTATTTGTATATAAATAATATATAACATACAAAGGTTTTGGGTCAGAAAGATTGTGTTTTGAAAGAAGTCTCTTATGCTCACCTAGGCTGCATTTATTTGATTAAAAATACATTAATACTGTGAACTATTATTGCAATTTAAAATAATTTTCAGCAGCATTTACTCCAGTCTTTGGTGTCACATAATCCTTCAGAAATCAAGATATATTTATAAATTGCCATCTATGATGATCAGACCCAGATAGTTTTTGCAGTATAAGTACTTGTACATTATGGTAGCTTTTCCAAACTTTGATTATTTATGAACTATATGAAGCCCAAAACTTTAGTACTCACACTATAACTTTGAACATGTGTTTCTCCCCTAGACTCATGAGAGGCATAAAGGCAAAATCTCTTCTTCTGTGCTGACTGCAGACCTCTTCCCCTCCATCATCTAATCATGGATGATACAGCTCAACAAGACACATCTTCCCTCATGAAGGGGGCCAGAGACATTGCTAAGGTGGCCAAAAGACAAGCCGCTAAGAAAGTCAACAAAGTTGTGGACCATGCCTCAAACGAGTACTCCCACAGTCGCGCCTACCAACGCTTCCAGGATGAAGATGATGACTACTACAGCCAGCCGGATGGAAACTACACAGGCCACAACGCCAATGATGAAGAGGGATCCAGCGACGCCACTGAGGGTCATGATGATGAGGATGAGATATATGAAGGGGAGTACCAGGGGATCCCATCGGATGCAAAGCCCAGGGATGGGCAGGTGGCTTTGGGACAGCCGCTGGTGGATGGCCTGAAGGACCGGCGAGAGCTGGAGAATGAGAGGCAGGCAGACGAGGAGGAATTGGCCCAGCAGTACGAGCTCATCATACAGGAGTGTGGACATGGCAGGTTTCAGTGGCAGCTATTCTTCACGCTGGGGCTGGCGCTCATGTCCGATGGTGTGGAGGTCTTCGTGGTGGGCTTCGTTCTCCCTAGCGCAGAGACGGATATGTGTGCGTCTGACTCGAGCTCTGGATGGCTAGGTAAGAATAACAGGAATAATAACAAATACACATTGACACTATATTATGCATTTGGCAGATGCTTTTATTAAAACCAACGCACACTGCATGCAAGGTATACATTTTATTAGTTCATACATTCCCTGGAAATCAAACCCATGAGCTTGGTTTTGGCAGCACCATGCACAACTGTTTGGGGTAAGTGGCCTAAAATCGACAAATAAAAAAAGTAGAATTATAAAAATGTAAAACTAGAATTTCTTCCATCCATCCCTCCATCTATTCTCAGTGAAATACTAGAACAGGAACGGAATAACGGACAAGAGCGGAGAACTGAACAAAGACAGGGGCTGAGTCGGAATTCGCCCCCTTATACCCTTAAATAGGGCACTATTTGAAAGGACAGCCAAGTGGTGTCCAAAACCATAATGGATGTTATCAAGTGCACTCATTCAATCCCATTTGCACCGCAATAACAAGTGTACAACCAATGTACACTCAACTGCTAAAGAACACCCATAATTCATTATGAGAGTCCGGCACCGAATTAATTCCCGCATCTGGCCTGAAGATAGCACCCGCAGCTGAATCATCCATCCGTCCATTTTCCAAACTGCTGGGCTGATGTGGGTACAGCATAATATCATATACAGGTATAAATACAGGTATATTTAATTGATTATTAAATTGTTTAATTAAGGTTTATCCATGCTAGTTTCCATGACAGAGTTCAATCTTTTCATCGTATTACTAGAGCAATTTATATTACAATTTAAATATATATATATATATATATATATATATATATATATATATATATATATATATATATACATATACATATACATTTTCTTTTGATTAGTCACTCAAACCTTTATATAAGGCTGGATCCAAAATAGCAACGTTGCACACTTCATGTGGACTTGCAGTCTCGTGTCCTGCTTGCCAAGTGTACGAGTCCGTAGGGTGTCCCATTCAGCATTTCAGCGCTCGCAAGCACACTTCTGAGTGCTGAAATGCTGAATGGGACACCCTACACTTGGCAAGCAGGACACAAGCCTTTGTGCTTGCGAGCGCCGCCTTTGTGTCCTTTCACACCCTTCACACGAGTTACCTACCCAGGAATCATTGTGAACACCCAATCAGATAAATTAGGGGAGGAGTTTCGTGGCTGTTTGGCTTTCGGTGGCATGATATCATCAAGCCTGTCCCAAAATACACTCTCGTGTGCCCTCTTGGACTCAAGGCCAGTCCAAGAGGGCAAGTGTACCAAGTGTAGGTCTGCACTTCCTGACGTCACCAAGTGTGAACTCGAAGGAGGTCCACAAGGCCGGAGTGTGCCATTTGGGATCCAGCCTAAACCTCTCTCCGTTGGTCGCGCACATCCACCATGTTTTGTAGTGTTGTTTTTTTAACACTTTTTACTCGTATTTGTAGTTCCTCCTCCAAAGCGCAATGGGTTGTGGGCAATATTAGACTTAAGAGTGTGCACGGATCCACACTTCGAAAATCCACCAGAAATAGTAGACCATCCGGGTACTCCTGGCATACTCTTTTCAACATACTATGCTTTGGGACACACTTATTGTAATCTAACATACTGTTTAGGATGGATAGTATGGACATTGAGACGCAGGGTAGGTTTCAGTTGGTCAATGGCGCAGTCTATTTCAGTTGCCTCAAAATAGCAACGTGCCAACGATGCGCCTGAACACACCTTGTTTTCAGACCAGCACGCCCATGGGTGCACAAATAGCCGCAAATGCATTTGCCATTTAAACAACGTGGCGCAGGACGTGAAAATGATAACTGCGTCGGGCTGAAACTAGCAAAAAACACAAGTCACGCTTGTCCCTGCATGCGCCGGGTGTATGATAGGGCCCAAAACAGGGGAAATGAGACAGGAATTGTAAAAGTTTATATCTTTTAATCATTTTTTTTTTAATTTAATGTCCTTTTTTTATCAAAGTGTTGCAACAACATTGAACTTATAGATGCGAGGGATTAATAGTGTAGCCAGACAGTTTTATATGTTGGACAAAAAGGAAGCAACAAAAAGGCAATACAATTTTTTTTTTATGTTTTCATCTTTTTCTTCTTCAGTTTATTATTGTTATTTCTAGAACAAGTGTGTGATACCCATTTGGAAAAAAAACTATCTATTAAATGTATTAAAAATGTACTTGAGTATGTTTTTAGTACAATACAAATATACTATAATGCATTTTTAATACATTTAACAGTATATCTTTTTCACCTGGGACTGCTATTTAAACAGTCTTGTAGTTCTCTTTGACTTGGTTCAATTGATATCAATTGACATTCTTATGTGTTTTATCAGTTTAATCAAGTCTGAGCATCTCTCTTTCTTTCTATCCTTCTTTTTTATCCTGCCTTTTCTTCACTTATGCACTCATCTGGAGAGCCCTGAGGGCATTGTGTGGCATGCTCTGCTTCCCTCTCTTTCATGCTCCCTCTCTCTCTCTTTGTCCTTATATTCTGTCAATGGCTTTTAAGACATAATCGCACGTGGCCGGCCGTGACTGTCGGTACAGCCTTTGTACTGGCCTTTGAGATCGGATACGGTCCTCAGCTGAAGAAATTGCTGCTCCTTAGCCAGAAAGATTAAAACATGTAGGGACCAAAAGACATTTATATAAAAAATCTCAAATGCTCTTGCATCTCAGACAGTGTCAAAGCCAATATAAATATAAAAGTTTGGGGTCAGTGCATTTTTTAATGTTATTGAAAGAAGTCTCTTATTATTGAGGTTACATTTATATGATCATAATACTGTGAAACATTATTACAATTTAAGATAACTATGATATACTTTAAAATGTATACAGCTGTATTTTCAGCATCATTACTCCAGTCTTCAGTGTCACATGATTCTTCAGAAATCATTCTAATATGCTGATTTGCTGCTAAAGTAAATATTTTTATTATTATCAATGTTGAAAACAGTTGTGCTGCTTAATATTGTTGTGTAAACCATGATATTTTTTTCAGGATTCTTTGATGAGTAGAAAGCTCAAAATAACTATTTGAAATAAATTTTTCTTTTGTGACGATGTAAAAGTCTTAACTGTCCCTTTTGATCAGTTTAATGCATCCTTGCTAAAATTATATTTATTTATTTATTTATTTGAATATTTCTAGATTTTCAGAGCCTGCTGACTCATGCTAAAAACACTGAATATCTCTCGGTGAGTAAGATAATGGCTGCTTTCCAGCAGGCACAGTGGTGCAGTGGTAATTTAGTGCAGAGATGATGCAGTGTTGCCAGTCGGAATGTGAACTTTCTGCAGCTCTTGAGTCTTTTTATGTTTGCTATCATAGTATAACAAGTGAAATTGCACAGCTTCATATTCCACATTTGATCTTTAAACCTGATCACTTTGACCATTCACAATTCACACATGCAATTTCTGTCATCATTTACTAATCCACAAGTCATTCAAAACCCTATTTGATTTATTATGCTGATTTATGCTTTCTGGCTTCAATAAATAGCCTACAAAAAGGCACCATCAGTACTTCATACAACTCATGCACTACATTACATATAGATTATATATATTAGTCTTTTAAGCAAATGTTGGAAAGAATATTAAAGGGGTTATATAATGCCATAAAGCCTAAAGCTAATATGATTCTTTAGGGTTTAAATTAAAAGTTTGTAATATACTTTAATTAAAAATTCTCATTAGTATTGTAAGAAAACACTCATTTTACCTGGTCAAAAACAGCTCTGTTTTCAGCACGCCGTTTCAGTGCATGTGTCTTTAAATGATAATGAGCTTTGCTCACCCCGCCCCTCTGTTCTGTGCGTACACCGTTTGAAATAATAACACAATATCCATAACGCCTTGTTCATTATAAACGTGGGATTATGAATTATATTGAGAACGTCGTACATAGAAAACATGCTGTAATGTACCCTGAGTGTAACCTTGCATTCATCGTGAAGCGTGCAGCAAGGTTTGCAAATTTGCAAAGATTAATATAAATATTAATATAAAGGTTAATAAAACATTACACTCACTTCTGGAGGTTCAGCAGGAAAACGTTGGTACCGATCCGTTTTTTCTCGTTTGTAAAGCTGTCTGGTGTGAAATGATTCGTGCAAACATGAACGCATGGACGATCGTGGGGAATCCCCGCGTCAATCCTTTGGGCATATCCCTTCAAAAACAAAAGTCGGCCACTGCGTCTTCAACGGTTCGGATTTAGGAACATCAAAATGACTGCTGTGTTCCTTATTACACCGAAGAACAATCGCAGACGCCATTCTGCTCATAGACAGCGCTCCAGTGAGGGTATCAACAATGACGCGCGGACTATGATGATTGACAGCTCGCTCACGAGCGAGGGCGGGTCTGTGTTGAAATGCTGCTGTCACTCACCAATCGTGGGAGGGGTGTCGATTTTGTGACGTCACAAAATCGAACGGCTTGATTTCAGAGAGGGTCAAAAAAAAAACACTGGATGGATTTTTATCATTTTATGATGGTTGTGTACAGGCACTGCCAACACACATTTCAGTACAATCAACTTGTATAAGTGCATGTACCACTATATGACCCCTTTAAGACAACAGAGATCTGTGATTCTGTCAAATTTGTTCAAATTGTACAGCTGTGGTGTTATAAACCTTTGATATTTGAGCTTTTACTAAAATGGCTGACCACATTATTTATCTGTAGGGAATTTTAAGGATTTGTAACCCAATTCTGAGAGCAAGTTTGGCTGATATGTAGTGATATGACTATGATATGAATATGATATGACTTTGATATTTACTATTCTTTTCTGTCATAATAGTTTTAAGCATTACTCAAGGTTATCATGCTTTAGTAAAGGAAAATGGACTTTTGTGTTTATGCATGATCCATTTTATTTCCGTTTATATTTGATCCATTTTTGTTTCCTGCTGCATGTACAGAGCAATTTAGTTAAATATAGTTTCACAGTCTTGGCTTTCCTAATTACCCATCTACTATCAGTCTATTCATCCTGACAAAAATCTATGATTTATACCAAAGGGGCATTGACTATTCTGTGGAAATTTTGAAGAAAATTGCTGCATCACCTAGTTACAGGAATTGATGGTGTTTTGAAAATTTTGTGTGGTGTGTCTTTCATTACTTTTGGCTTAGATCCAGGAGTCCACCTTTATCTATTAATTTGTGGCTGTTTTATCTACTACATCTTGTCACAACCCCATTTCTCTCTATTTCTCTGTCCTCCCTCTCTCATTATCCCCTTTTATATGTCTCTTTTCCTGTGTTGGTGACTATGAGACGCTGAGCTTGGCTAAACTGCAGTAAAATCACCCCACTGCAGAGATTACAAGACTGCACATGCAGACTCTCAATTGTGCAACAGAGAAATTGAAAGATATATACTCGGTTTTTACAGAGAACATTTTCCAAAAATAATCCTGGCTTCCTGACTCTGATATTTCCCCAAACCTTTTATTCTCTTTCATTTCTCGGTTAAACACTCTCTTTTAAATTATATGGCCCAGATTTGAAACAGAATATGAATCACACTGCTATAGCCTCACTCAGCCATGTGAGATCCATCCATATGGTTTTTAAAGTGCAGATCATAAAGACAAGCTGACAATGGAAAAATAACAAAAGTACAGGTAGTAAAAATGTGCGAGTCATTGCCCTTATGTGGGTAATTCATTTTTTGAAAGCCATGTATAAAGGAGCTTGTGCTTTCCTCTTCCACGATCATCAAACTGTTGATTGGCAGTGAATGTTCTTGACTGGTTATAACTATGTTTTCACTGTGAGGTTATATAGATTGAGTTCACTGGTACAACATTATAGTGAACATATTAGTAAACAAGTAACATTTTTTAACATGGTAACCATAACTTCCGACAAAATGCCATGCTTACTATGTAAAGGATAATCCATAGCTACCTGTGCATTAAACTTTAATGCATGACGTGGAGCAAAATTCACATTTTGAATGCCTCCGCAGAGTGCATTCTGAACGTTTAATGCACAGCTAGCCATGGATTATCCCACTTATACCATGGTCATTTACCAGCATTGACAAGTTAAAGCTTTCATTGATGTTTGCAGCACTACATTTGACTGGAAGGGATACAATAATGGTTATTTTCATCAGCTTGCCTACGACTCGTTAGATCTAACATTCTGCACGCTTAGATGAGAGATGCTTGTGTAAATTACCTGAGTCTTTGCGGCATCTCTCTCTACTAACAATTACGCTGCAAGCTTAATTACTTCAAGAACAGCAACATTACCACCTCCTTGCTGAGTAATATAAAATAGCGATTCAGCAGAGAAGCTGTTTTATTAATAAAAGTTGCTGTGTAGTGTTGATAACAAGTTTCTCCTGAATGTTTCTGTGTGTGCTCAGTGCTATCTCCGATCTCTGCAAGTGATGTGTCTGTGCTTCAGTGAAAACAGCACATTAATATAGAATGGTGATTAAACTGATTGGAACTACTTGTGCATTAAACAGTTTTAATGTGCATGTTCCAACCAGTCAGAATCGAGTATTCAGAAGGACCATGGCATAAAGTTGTTGTAACTGACAGAGACCATAAGAGGTCATGGTAATGGTCAAAAATATGAAATGGCAAAGTTTCTCGGTGGAACGCAAAACTTTTGGTTTAGTCATTACTGACATTAAAAAGAAATGAAACTAAGACTCATGAAGCTTCTTACACAGTTTGAAACATAACCTGTTTTAATCTTTTATGGCTTTTGAGAGGCAACACTAACTGCAGTAATTATGGTATTTTAAATTATGGACAGATGTTTTTGTGTAACTGTGCTTAAATGTGTTTTCACTTTCCATACAGTATTTGCATTAAAGACGACATAAAATGGAAGTTGTGATAGTATTTTGTACCGTACTGAAAAATGTAGGATGGGACGTCTTTTTTTTTTTGTCCATTGGGAATTGATTGGATCGTTGTATTATTGTGGTTTCTAAAAGTTATTTTGATTCAGCACATGAATTTAAGTATTTAATAATAGTGTGCGCAGATAAATAATTCATAATAAATAGCAATTTTCAATAAGAAAATTAGCCTGGCTAACGTCAGACCTCGTCTCATTGATAAGTGGTCTGGGAACCACGTGTTCATTTTCTCGTATTTGAGGCGTGGTTTACGAATGCCCAGAGCCGTTTATTGGGCGCTACGAATGTCTATCAAATGCGCCTGTACGTAGCTCATAGCCAATCGTTTCAATTATACCAGATGACGTATGTAGAGCGACAGAAATTCGACGAGGAAGAAGACGAAATAAACTTGCGTTCTAAACTACTTCGAACACTATCTAAGGCTGCATCGAAAGGTAACTTCGCATCTGATGCCATGTTGGATCCATAGATATAAACAAACTGCTTCGGTGTGTCGCATAGACGTCGTCATCGTCTTGCTGCTCCCTCCCCGTTCTGTGATTGGTTCCCTTTTTGAGGGGAAAATCTGGTCCATGGTATCCAGGCTGCCTAGCAGCGGGAATAAATCGCGCTGCTCTCAAGGCAGCATGGGGAAACCCAGGCTATAAGAAAATAGGAATTGTCCATTTTAATTTCATAGTGACTTTAATGGAAAGGTTTTACAGTGTAGGTTATTGTTACGCCAGTAGGTGGTGACAATATCTTTATGAATCATTGAATCATTAATTTAATCCATTTGTTCAAAACACTGATGTGCTACTACTCTGATTCTACATTGGCTTTGTTTGGAACTATTTTCATTAGCAGAGCAAAGACCAACAAAGTCATTTTGAATATTATTTGTAAAATGTAAACCTGCATCCGGAATTGCATACTTCCCTATAGTAGACAAAAAACAGCACGTGGCAAAATAAGTACGTCCGAATTCACAGTACTCATAAAAGAATAAGCATAATGTCCCCGGATGACCTAATACTTCCGGGCGAATTTCTGAAGTGTGCATACGATGGATTTACTTTCCCATGAGGCCACGGGAGATGATTTGTGAATGACAGTGAAGCAACGCAACTGACGCTGGTAGGTCACATGATAATGGCATGGCAAATGTAGTACGTCTGGATTACATAGTACACACATTCATGCTATAAAGAACATACGTTTTTAGCAGTCGTAAAGTAATTACTTATTTTAAATAATTACCTACTCAAGAGGGTATATAATTTCAGACACAGCCTAATATTACCTTATTGTTTTGAACTGTTGTTTAAAAGCAATGTCTACTTACAATCACTAGATTGAATCAGCAGTAGCACAATGTCGCAGGTAATCCCAACAGGACTATTGCTGTGAGATATTTCTTAAATAATAGTAACTGTTAAAATCACAAGAATGGGATGTTCTTGACAGACTCCATAGACAGGTCTCCATACACCATCACTCCCTGCTGTGTCATCAGCCTCAGTCTTCACCAAACTGCTTTCATACAGCAGACATACTCTGTATCACCTTTCTTACACACTACAGATTCAGTAAGCCAAGACACAGGCAGACAGTTTTGATAGTTTGTTAAATTAATACTTTTTGTATTAATTGTTGCTGATATCACTGCATGCTTAAAGGGACCAACAAAAATTACTCACCCTAATGCTGTACCAAACCTGGATGATTTTTTATTTGTGTGGAACATTTTGAATGATGTAACTTTCATTGCCCAGAAGCCTACACACACACACACAAAAACAAAAAACAAAAAAAAAAAACAGTTGCTACTCTGTCAATGCTATACAGTAAAATAATAGAAACCTAAATATGTATTTAAAATGGTAATCACAATGATTATGGCTGCCCTTCTTGCATTTACAATAGATTGGGATAAGAGTATTTAAGGTAATAAATTATGCTTTTGGCATAAAACTTTAAGGTTAAAAATGGACCTAAAGGGGAAAAATAATAAGAAATCTTTTACCTTTTTCCACTTTGTTGAAAAGTGCAATGCCTGGCATGATCTCTGGAGTCTTCATTATAAATAATGAACTTTTGGACATAAATGTGTCTTGTATGCCTCTATGAGTTTGTATTATTATAAGAAATGTGAGACATGCATTTATCATACACACTTTCTGCTTTATTATATAAAACAAAATGCATAATCGCACAAGTCTTAAAGTAGTCAACTTCAAAAATAAATCTATGTACCGGTCTTATACTGTACCAGCAAAGCAGTTTTACTGCATATTGTTAATTGCTGTGCTAGTTCTAAAGCAGCAGATTGTGTAAGTGCTTGGTCACAGAGAAAGCTGCTGTATCAGATGAAAATTTGCACTCTGAGTAATCAACAAATCTCCAAAACGTTTTGTGCATTGCAACACATGGTCTGTATAAAAAGTGTCACTGCATCTCTGTACATATTGTCCCTTCTGTCAAATACAACTATATCCATCTGTTACTCACAATTTCTCTTTATCATTCTCTCTATGTCTGATAAGACAGCTAATAATCACTCTTATGTAATATTTTTTAACTTCTCCCTTTTCTATGAATTATTGTATGTCTGCTACAAATATTTTATTTACTTTTTTTTTTTACCATTATAAACCATTTTTATTAACATTTAAGCTCTTCCTTTTTTGCCCATGTATTGGAAAACAGGGATTGTTCTGCAAATAATAATCTGTAAATAATGTTCTGTTTGTGGACTCTTAAGGCCAATTCACACTGCACAGTAAAACGCCAACAAACAGGTTGGCCGTTGGATTTAGAATTTTATGAAAAATAACTTTTCATGTTCACACTGCCCCAACAAACACTGCAAACACTGATTGAACATGGTCAGTCATGGACGCCGACAGGGTTAACACGCTGATCAGAAAAATCCCAACAAACGTGTTTGTTGGTGTTTGTCTGTGCTGTGTGAATTGGCCTTTAGGCTGCTTCCAAAATCGCTACTCTCTTGAGTAGGTAGGCTGATTATTTTAAATAAGTCATTACTTTCCAACTGTACTTTCCAAAAAAGTACATTCTATATTGTATGAATGTGTGTACTATGAATGTAATCCGTGCTACATTTGCCATGTTGTTGTCATTATCATGTAACCTACCAGCATCAGTCGTGTCGGGTCACCACCATTCACAAATCCTCTCCTGTGGCCTCATGGGATAGTAAAGTGTCCACTGTATGCTCACTTCAGAATCTCACCAGAAGTATTATGTCATACTTTTTGCCTACCCTTTTATAAGTACTGTGAATTCAGACGTACTTCTTTTGTCGCATACTGTTTTTCACCTATATAATAGGGAAGTATGTGATTTCAGATTCAGCCTTATGTTGTGTTTCCTTCCTGTTTTTAGTTTGCTTGGTTTCCTTGGTTTCTGATTAGGTCCTTTCTTACTATGGTTACACTGAAAAACCCAACAAGTTAACTCAACTCAAACCGATTGAGGAAACTGATTGTGATAAACCATTTAAGTTTAAAAATAAATACATATGAGTATTGTGAACTTATATATATATATTGAGTCATCATTGGTTATTTGATTATGTTCACATGGGTCTTGTTTGGTTTGATTAAGCCTTCGTATTTAATCCCTCAGTTTGTTTCAGTTCATTGTCCTGTATTGTCTTTGCTATTTGCTTAGTATGGTTCAGCCAGCCGTCTTCGAATTCATGTTTTTTTTGTTTTTTTTTTTATAAAAGTTTAAGAGTGCTGCAGTTGGATCCTCCTCTCTCACTTCTTCCTTGTCTTGCCTGGACATAACAATAATTTTTGGAAAAAAGGGAAGAGCATTGTTAAATATATGTAAATGTATAGTATACTTTTATTTAGGCTAACCCAGTCTAACATTTATGTTGTGTTTCGGTTTCATTTTCAGTCAGAGCCATCTTCTGTTTTGCCTGAGTTCCTAGTCATCATTAGTTTCCTAGTTGTTCATTAATTCCTGCACCTGTTCTGTTTTACCTTGATTAGTTCTCCCTGTGTATTTATTTCCTGAGTTCTGTCTGTTCTTTGACCAGTTTCGTTTTTATGTTTTTATTTTATGTGGTTGTTTTAATTACTCTGTGTGATCTTCTGCGTGTTCCCATTTGAATCTATTAAAGGCTGTTTTTGTTTGATTTCTCGTCTTCATGTGCATCATTACAGCCCATTTATGACACCAAGCTCTTCCCTTTTTTCTTTTTTCAATAAATTGTGTCAAATTGTCATGGATTCAGCCAACACACCCCCAGCACCAGTTCTCCTCCAGAGACTCATTGCCTTGGACCCATTATCTTCATCATGCTTGTCTTCAACCCTGCATGCAGAAATACCCCATCAGCTAAGTGTGACTGTCATTTGAACTGCTTGTACTCATCACTAACATGTCTGACGATCTTCCAGATCACCATCAACCCTTTAATAAAGAACTGTTACTTTTACCTTCATGACTCCTCTTCTGTTTCGTGACACAATTAGATTATTTGTAGAAAATTCAAGAGGAATAACATTTATTTGATTTTATTGTACCTGTAAAGCTGCACATTTTTCATCAAAATAATAATGTTAGAAAATATCAGACTCAAAATGTTAGGGTGTGTTTTTGTCTGTATTTAACATTTTATCTGCAGTATCCTAATGCTGTGCTCTAGATATGGAGGCATCTTATTACAATACACAATCACTGCAGATCCTTTTCAGTTAAATCCTTTAGATGCTAATATTTTTGCACAGATGGAGTAAATGTTATATCAAAGTGATATCAGAAAGCTTCTGTAGAGAATTCTGAGATCACTAAAATCTGATACATTTTTAATGGCTATTTGTTTTTCCTTTGGACTACTTATGTAATCGGTTTTCACGGTCCCTTGTGCTAATAGCATCATCACAGAAAGTCTCCTGCATTTCATCTGGAAAACAACAAACAAAGTCCTCAGGTGAAAACATCAGTCAACTGAAAGTTTAATGGAGTTCCTGATCCAAGAAGCAGCATATAAATCATTTTGTTCTTATAAATCAGCACGCAAACAAGAATGAAGGCAAAAACAAGCTCTCCTGAATATTACAACTTCAGTCTGTGTGTTTCTCTGCCTGAGGTGTGTGTTCCTACTGTTTCACTTTGTTCTTTTTTTCCTCTCCTCTTATTCACTACAGGCAGCATTGTGTATCTGGGAATGATGGTAGGGGCCTTCTTCTGGGGCGGCTTGGCCGACAAGCTGGGCAGACGGCAGTGTCTGCTCCTTTGTATGTCCATAAATGGCTTCTTCGCCTTCCTATCATCTTTTGTGCAGGGCTATGGCGTCTTCTTGCTTTGTCGCACGATAGCCGGCTTAGGGTGAGTCCGTTTCCTGCGTCTTAAACATTAAATTGACATTTAAGTTTGAAAAGTCCAAAATGTGGATCTTCATAAAGACTTTAGATTCTGTACATCACTACAATACAAGAAAATATCGATAAAAATATATACACCATTGTTTGAGGTCAGTAAGATTTTTTTTCTTTAAGAAATGAATACTTTTATTCAAGGATCCTTTAAATTGATCAAAAGTGACAGTAAATATTTTTACACTGTTAACAAAGATTTCTATTTAGAATAAATGTTGTTGTTTTACTTTCTATTCATTAAAGAATCCTGACAAAAAAAAAAAATGATTACGGTTTCCACAAAAATATTAAGCAGCGGAACTGTTTTCAACATTGACAACAATAAGAAATGTTTCTTGAGCAGCAAATCTGAATATTAGAATGATTTCAGAAGGATCATGTGATGCTGAAGACTGGAGTAATGATGCTGAAAATTCAGCTTTGCCAACACAGGGATAAATTACATTTCACAATATTAGTACTTTACTGTATTTTTGATTAAATAAAAAAAAAATAAAGATGTATAAAGTGAGAAAATACTGTTTATGTAGATATTGTACATTGTATTTTTTATACCACGATCATGCCTCAATATAGGTTATTTTTTGGAACATACATCCTACAGTGATTCTTCCGATGTTTGTAAAGAAGTCTGAACAATATCTCTGCCACTCCCATGTGTAAACAGACATATATGGAAATTATCAATTTAACACACTACCTAAATATAGTCTACACCTGCACCTTGACGTGTTTCTGGAAAGCGATTTTGGCTGGTATCATGAGAAACTATACAATGGGCATCTTTTATCAACCCTCCTCTAAAACGAGAATGTCTCCCCTATTCTTTAGATAATAGTCTTTTTCAGACAGACAATACATTACATCTGGCTGGATCAATAGCCTCTGCAGTGCTGCTTTCTTGGGTCTCTGATTCTCCATTGCTGGCGGACACTGTCTATTGGTCCATGGCTAAAGCACTTGTCTCTCTGATGATGGTGTTCTTGTGAATCTTTGAACACATTCAGCTTGTAATGACTTGCACTGAAGCCTGCGCCTCCTAATGAGCATTTCACAGGTTGTTGTTGCTAATTAGGATGTCAATATGGGTACAATGATAAGCAGTATTATGTCTGTATAAAATAATATATGTTTCAGTTTTAATTTCATATTTCAAAAATAATGCAGGATGAGGTCGCTGTCATACAGGTTTACAATTAGCAGTGTTAACCCAAATCTTCAACACAGAGATAGGTATTTTTGCTGATAAAGAAATCTTTGAATGGCCATTTTTCGATAAATTTATAAAATAAAAAGAAGTCTCTTATGCTCACCAAGGATGCATTTATTTGATCAAAAATACAGTAAAGACAGTAATAATGTGAAAATTATTATCATTTACAACTGATTTCTTATTAAATATATTTTAAAAAGTAATTTATTCCTGTGATGGTAAAGCTACATTTTCAGCTTCATTACTTACAGTCTTCATTGTCACATGATCCTTCAGAAATCATTATAATGTGCTGATTTGGTAACATTTCTTATTAATTTTATCAATGTGGAAACAGTAATATATATATATTTTTTCAGGATTCTTTGATGAATAGAAAGTTCAAAAGAACAGCATTTATATATATATATATATATATATATATATATATTTTTTTTTTTTTTTTTACAAAGTAAAAGTCTCCAAATAAAATATCTTATTGACTTTTAAATGGTAGTATCAGAAAAGGTTGGTAAAGTCCAGATTTAAATAATCTTTGATTCTTTTAAATGCTAACACTTTGGAAGTTTCTGGTTTACATTGTATTTCAGTGTCTTTCCTTCATATCAAATATTGATCTGAAGAAGAAACTGGGGACTAATTAACGCAGTAGTAGCAATTAAATGAAATCTCAAAGACAAGACTTATTTTGTTTTTCTTGTGTGGACACAGAGTAGTCTTTAATTACATCAAGTCTATTGCTTTACACATGAAGTGTTTTTCTGATTGATCGTCAAATCAAATGAGAATTTCTCAAGATTTAAAATTTCTATCTAAAAGATTAATGGTTTACAATTGACTTGTTAAGGGAGGAGTGCTCCTCACAGCCCTCAGTAGATTCTTTTTAGCAGTTAAAGCTCATTTTTCATTGTAATGTTTCAGTCTTAAATATTTGTTTGCCTATCCTAACTTAATGTGCAGTACAAGCCCTTTTAGGTTGATTTCCCTAAAAGTGTAACATTATTATTTAAAAAAAAAATGGTTTTAGAAACCATCTTGAAATTTTTGCAATTCAGTTTGATCATGGTGGCAACACAGGAATTACACACTTACAGTTTGTCTCGATTGCTAACACACTATAACTGATTCAGTTGAACCATTCCCAAACCATTCATTCAGTTCTCAAAACAAAGACACATTTCACCTGTTTTCGCACACATACCAGTTTTCTTAACGATTTCTTCAAAATTCTACACAAAAATGCTTTCATTTTACACAGGCTTAACCTCATTCAGAAAACAAACACATAATATAATTAACTCAAGCATCACAATGTGTACTCAAGTAAGACAAATTACATAGCAAAACTGATGACACATCAGAATCTCAGGATAATATAAATAGGAGCACAAGTGATTGTGCTTTAGAAAATGCATCCTAACACTGGAGAGAGAGCTGAAAGAATCATCTACAGGGAATTTATATTACTTATTCATACAATGAAATTACAGTACACAGAAACAGTACTTTCGATGAGGGAAATTTCCCTTTGTACAGTAAACTTTGTATACCATCAAACTTGTGATTGTCAAATAAATTTTTAGCCAAATATTTTTTTCAGGTTCTGTATTTTTGCAAAACTGAGAAATGACTGCCTAGAGAAGGTACATAGAGAATGTCTGCTTTACAGAAGTGCAATGTAAATAAACTTTTCTTTAAGCTCATTGTTGTACAGTATTTTGCTGTATCTGGACCCCTTTGTTCATGTTGCATACTGTAATTGGTTTTTGTTACAGTGGTGTGAGTTGATCTCATTAGTGTTCCCTGGAGAGGAAAGCAGTTTGTGTATTTGTTAGGTTTTTGTGTGTCTTCTGAGACCAAAGTTTAATTCTGACAAGAGAATATGTTTTTGACTAAAATATTAGATTATGATGTGGAAGTTTGAGGTTTGTGCAAGTTGGTGTGCAGTTTTAATAATGTGTCTATAGGTGTGAGAAAATGGTAAATTGCTTCATGAATTGTGTTAGGAATTGAGAAAAACTGTAAACACAATTTAAAAAGGTCCACAGATACACACTTGTTATTGTGTTTCAAAATTATTCAAATGGGAAGTACATAAAAAAGAAAACAGCTGTCTTAATTCGCTGAGCACTTATACCCTCTGCATTGGCCTTGAGGTTGTGCTTCTCTGCTTTATTCTTCCTTCTCTTGTCCTTCAGGATTGGTGGAGCGGTGCCCATAGTCTTCTCATACTTTGCTGAGGTGTTAGCAAGAGAGAAGCGTGGAGAACATCTGAGCTGGCTTTGCATGTTCTGGATGATAGGGGAGATTTATGCCTCTGCCATGGCCTGGGCCATCATACCTCACTACGGTAAGAGAAGCAGATCATGTACTAAAATGTTAATTTATTAGTGAACTGTGATAATATTACACTATTAAATAAAACAAATAATATGTCAAATTATGACCTTTTTCAGTGAGGACGCATAAACTGATAAAAAGTGACAGTAAAGTTACACATTGTTACAAAAGATTTATATTTGAAATAAAAGCTGTTCTTTTAAACTTTCTATTCACCAAAGGATCATGAATATATATATATATATATATATATATATATATATATATATAGAATAAATATATATATATATATATATATATATACATTGATACAAATAAGAAATGTTTATTGAGCACCAAGTCAGCATCATGTGGTACTAAAGATGATGCTGAAAAGTCAGCTTTTCCATTGCATGAATATACATTTTAATAAAATATATGAAAATAATTTTTTTTTTTTTTTATTTATTGTAGTTTTGATCAAAATGCATCTTTGGTAAGCATAAAAGACTTCTATCAAAAACATTAAAAATCCTACCGTCCCCAAACTTTTGAACAGTAATGTTTGATCGAGTTTTACATGCCATTTACAAAGTATTTTAAAGAATACTGTGGCATTACCATAATACATGTACAAATACTATGGCACTACGACTGTACATGTCCAAAAATCATGTCCAAAAAACTATGATATTACCTGTTTTCATTTCCATTTACAGTTTTCTTTTCTTTTTTACAATCACTAGGACACATTTCTCAATACTTAGGTCACTTTTTCAAAACTCTTCTCACAGTTTTCCTAACCTACTTTCAACTTGTCATAGCAGTTAATTTCACACTCAAAATGCACTAAAACTACCAAATCACTTCAAATCAAGTCTCAGTCAACACTGGCAAAGGTTGTCAACCAACAAACCCACACTGTCACTCATAAAACAATGACCTAAAACCACTAACAACAGGCAGCATTATATAATGATTGCTTTTGTAAAATTTCTTTACAAAACAAGAATGACACTCTCTGCTGTTTAGAGTTCACTACAGTATATGTAACTTAGTCCATGTTTACATTACAAAATTATAACTAAATTTTCATCTTTTGTATAGATGGTAAAGATATTGAAAGACTAAAACCTGTGTAGGAGTTCAGCTGCATCGAATTGTTTCGATTGTACTTTTTGCATTCGTAATATGGTATTACTGTAGAACTGTTGCAAATAGCTGTCTTATTCAATTTTGCATTATGTTAGGTTTTGAATTTAAGTTGAACAGTTTTCAGTTTTAACAGTTCAATTAATGATAAATCAGAAATGTGTTCTAGCGATTGTATAAACCTGTAAATCAAGTATCACATGACACAGGAAGACCGACAGTCCGATTACAACAAGGTACTCGGCAAGCTTAGGTCAAGGTGTCTGCTTTTCCTCCGCCAAGTGTGGGCTGTCCTCTCACAGACAGGGACGACTGTGAGGGAGCGGAGAACAGCAGAGCTTTAGGTTAAGTGATTAATGTAGAAACAGAGCACTGCAGGGATATTTAAAGGATGAAGTGGCTCCTGTGGGGGAAGCCATAGCCCAGTGATTTATGATAACCTCTACTCTGGAAATAAGCTGTACTCATCAGTAGCGAAATGATGGAATAGAGGGGAAGGGGTGGAGGAAAGGAGCTGAATGGATATGGAGAGGAGTCTTTCGGGCAAAACGATGACGAGAGCTGACCGTTTTCACACCTATTTAAGGGGGGGTCCGGTTCGCTCTGTTTTGTTCTTTGAGACCATAATGAGGTTTTTCTCCTTGCCTTGTGAAACAAAGCGAAAGGGGTGCTTGATTTATGAATGGCCCTCGGTGGAGCCCGGGCTGGGGACAAGCTGTCAAACACAGTGTCTAGGAGAGTATTAGGGAGTCTATGTTATAGTCTGTATGCCGGGAATCAATGGGAAACAATCATAGGCCCAGTAAATTGGGAGTCTGAGTGTGTCTGTTGGGGAGGGGGGGGACTCTGTGCCTGAAAAGAAAAAACACATGTGGTAACTGAAGTGTTTCCAGTAAAGTGTGCCATATGTATCAGATGTTCAGCCAACGGTCCGTGGGCGTGACGTCTGAGGCTGAGACAAGAGAATGGGGGACTTGCTTCCCTGAACTTGAACTTTGTTGCATACACCCCCTCTTTTAATCATATCGAACTTTCATTCGGATAAAGCAGTCTCATTGATTGGGGTGGGGGGTGGGATCACTCCAATTTTAAATAGATTATTATTTTGTTGCATGTAAACAAAGCTACTGACTGTGACATGGCACTTCTCCTAAAGAGGCTTCACAATTTGAGGTATCATTCATGTTTGTTGTGCAGACAGTCTGGGAGTTACACACTGAAGCATAATATGGTTTGGCATTTGTTTAAATCTCTGAATCAAATAGTAAAAATATGGCTAAGCAAGCACTACTAATGATAATTGGAACATAAATGCAAATATGTGAGTCACGTAGCTATGTGTGCACTATGGGTAATACATCAGTTGGCTGACACTTTTAAAAGCTCTTTTGTTATTTGTCACTCTGTTCGTACATCCATACACAAACGAGTTACCTTGAAGCAAGTGTACATAAACACATTTTACATCGTCAGCTCCCATCTAAGGCAACATTGCATGTAAAACAGCCTCATAAGTGAATTATTTATCACAAATCAAAAGAGATTTGAAACACAACAGTTTGATGTTCGCAAGTTGCTAAGCTAACACAACAATATGCTAATATAAGTAAAAGATAATATAAACACATTAGCACACAAATATTAGGTCAAATTAATTTTTGAAAGAAGTATTGAATGAACTTTTCTTCTTAGACGTGTGCTGAATTCAGTACGCACTCTTACGTTTTTTTACCGTATCTTAGTAAAAATAGTAATAGCATTTTTTCACTGAGCTTGTCGCAGTGAATTTCTTCACAAAGGATACATGCCAACATGAAGTTTCAGTGCCTCTGGAGTCAGCATGCTAGGGTTTGTAACAGAGCAAAAGTGTGAATGTACATATAATTGAATTTTTTCCATTTTTACTTTCACTCAGTTTGTGTGTTTGTGAGTGTGTCGTTTTATTTGCATGGAAGCCGGCCATAGTAGAGCCGCTGGCACGTCACTGTACATGAGTTCAAACGCGTAGGTTTACTATCTGCTGACTCAGTCACTCGTTTCCTCAGTCAATTATGCACATAATCTGTGTAATGAGATTTCCAATGACATGGCGAAACATTAACCCTCTGGGCTTGCCTGTTGCCGGAATCACATATTGTGTAATGTTACCGTCATAATTTACCACAGGTCCTCACAGAGATGCACAAATGAACACACACATTGAGTGACTGGTTTTACCATGCTGTATTTCTAGAGTGTCTTTCACTCCGGTATTGACATAAACCATTATTTATACCACAATCTTCTGTAAACCGCCATCATTAGCTGTAAACTCATGATTTTATATTTACTTTGCATATCATACAATTTTATGTTACCCATATTTAATGTAGTTTGGGTTTTTCTTTTATTTTGTGCTGTTATGTTAGTGACTTTTAGGAACGTGGGCGTGTTGGCATCTGTTTAGTTTGCCTAGCATCTACCAAATGACAGCTAAATTTGATCTAAAATACCACAGTGTTTATTTAGACATATGGTATTTAATGTCTGCAAACATTCTCCTGGGTCCTTTTGATGGGACGGGGGGTTTGGGGGGCATAAGAAATTGGCAGAGGGCATCCACCCATAAAAACTTTATTAAAAACTTTTTTTATGATCTTATTTTAATCATGCATAAAACATAAATAATTCATTTAATGGCCACTTTGCGTTTGAAGCAATAAAAGGTACTTTCTGCCTTTCAATGGGACATTTCAACTTTAATGACATCATTAGCACCCCACACAGTTTTACAGCTCAGCGCATCAGACATTACTGTAAAGAAAAAGATACATATGGTGGATAGAAAAAGCACCACTTAAACTGTAAAGTAATGAGACAAAAACAGTTTCAGCTTAGGAGTCCATGACAGTCTTAAAGCTGCTTTACTTGATTTCAGAAACCTGCCTGACACCACTTAAATTTAGAAATGTGGAATAGTTTTGGATAGTGTGTATGTTGATTGGTCCTTTTATATGCATGCATATTATAACAGAACTGTGCAATCCTGTAGCTCAGTGGTCACTCTGTTCTCTTCTAGCCTACGTATTATGATGAATATCATGCTCCATACACTTAACCAAAACAGTACTGTCTTGCCATGTAGATAAACGCAAGATAATGTAAATGAAGCTATTCGATTTTCTACAGTTTCTAAATTATTTCTGCACACTGAATGTCATGAAAATGTGTCTGGTTGGAGGTGTGTGTATACACACATACATTATATATTATATATACATTAAACCGTCCCTTTTATTATTGAATATTGTATTCATTTCTTAGGTTTTTAAGATATTTAAGGCCTTAAAAGAAACATTGATAAAGGCAATGCTGGTGCAAGTTTTTTTTTTTTTTTTCATATTTAAATTTTGATTTTAGTTTTAGTAATTTTTTGTTTGTTTTTTAATTTTTTTTTAAATATTTTCATGTTGTATTTTAAATAATATAATATTTGTAATAATATATATATATATATATATATATATATATATATATATTAGTTTTACATTAATAATTATTTAAGTTATTTGCAAATTCAACATTCTCATTAAATTTTTTTTAAGGTTAAGGTTTTTGTCTAATATTTATATTTTATTTTATTTCAGCTTTATTTAAATAAACAAAAACTAACTTACTAAAATCAGGACTGCATTATAAAAGGAAACCCAATCTGTTACACATATTAATTCTGATGGTTTTCAGTTCAAAAGACAAACACACTAGGGGCCCTATCTTGCACCCAGCGCAATTGACTTTGTACACCGATGCATATCATTCCTATTTTGCACCCGCGCACAGCGGACTTTTCCCTCCACAGAAGCACGTCGGTTAACTAAGAAATACACTTGCGCTCCCAGGGGCGGTTCAGCGCAAAGAGGAGGCGTGTTCCAGCGCAAACGTTCCCTAATGCTATTTTACAGGTTTAGAAAACAATTCCGCCACTGACCGAAAAAAACTAGTTTAAAGTCAGTGGTGCGTTGCGCATGTTATTTATATGCTATTTTAAGGGCGCATGCTTGGCCATAATAATGCGCATACACTTTAATTCTCTCATCTACACAGAAGCAGCAGTTTTCATTTTTGCAAATCATACATTATTACAATAGATAGATAGATAGATAGATAGATAGATAGATAGATAGATAGATAGATAGATAGATAGATAGATAGATAGATAGATAGATAGATAGTGAGATGATGCTCTGATTGGTTTATTTCACGTTATGCCCAAACCACACCTATGAATAATGAAGCTACTTCAGACCAACCCATTTTAGATTTGCGATCGGGCGCAAGAGTCATTTATCCCGCCGGTATAATAGCAACAGCGCCCAAGACCCGCCCACAAAGTTACTTGCGTTTCGCGCTTGATACTTGCGTTTCAGATCGTTAAAATAGGGCCCTAGATTCACTATTTATGTAATCAGTCAGCGTTGGACAAATGAAATGGATGTATTCACACAGACCGTAATCACTGTAACATGCCAGCAGTTATTGACAAATGTTGCCTGTTCAAATCCTACAGTCTTATGCCTTGAAGTGCTACCAGCCTAGCACTTTTCTGTGCTGGATCAATAACATGAAAAATGGTTTGATGTTGTTGTTTTTTTTAGGCTGGAGTTTCAGTATGGGCTCAGCTTATCAGTTCCACAGCTGGAGGGTGTTTGTGGTGGTGTGCGCTCTTCCCTGCCTCTGTGCCGTGGTGGCTTTAATGTTCATGCCGGAGAGCCCGAGGTTCTACTTGGAGGTAAGTAGAACATTTTCGTTATAGTTGTGGTGTGGACTTCGCTATTCTTTTACATTTAGAATGATTTTTAGAACTATATATTTATCGTTATCGTCAGTGTTGGGGACAGTTACTTTTAAAAGTAATGCATTACCAGGGGTGCACATACAGTAACTGGTGTGCATGTGCGCATGCGTGGTAAAAATAAACTATGCGCAGTACCAACATTTTGGCCATTTTTGGGACAGGGACACGCTTGCTTACTGTAGTAGGATTTTTCTCCATCTCTGGTAAGATAGCAATCACTATGATAAGTGTGTTCAATAATCATTAGGGGTGCGACGGATCGCAGTTGATCCGTGATCCGTACAGAACAGGCCCCACGGTTTGGCACACATGTGATTCGCGGATTAACTGCTAAGTTTAACCATCATAGAGTGAAAGTTTATCATTTGAACGTTTTGTCTTGCCAATTTACTCATTGAAACGATTTTAAACGTGGAAGAAGAGGCGCAAATCTGGACTCGCGCACACACCGGAAGCGCGTGCACGCAGAGAGATAGGCGCGTTTCAGGCAGTGCTCGAACACCGAATTGATTCCTCTTTCGCGTTTACTTGGGTTTGAACCGACACACTCAAAATGATGTCAAAATACCCATCTCGGCAAGTATTCTCTTATTGCTCCCTTGAGAACCAGACCCAGAAAGTTATGTGCACCCCTGTGCATTACAATATTTGTGTTACTTCATAAAAAAGTAACTAATTGTGCTACTTAGTTACTTTTTATGGTAAGTAATGCATTATGTTACTTTTGCGTTACTTTTTCTTATCTGGGCTGGGCTGTTTGTCTGTATTTTTAAACAAAAAGTAATTTTTTGGCAAAAAGTCAGAAGATGAATAAGCCTCAGGCTGAAGACAATGCAAATTCCCACCTGTAAAGTAGAGGGCACAGCTCAAACAAACCTTTCAGCTGTGCTGCCATTCTAAATTGCAGAAGAATAGGTAAGATGCAGGAGAAGAAAGTTCAAAAATCTTTGAAAAAAATTGAAACAAAAAATCTGATGTTTATCTAGTCATTTTGCTTATTAGTATGGTTGGATTGGATCATCATAGGTCAGCAGCAAATACATTGCTTAATAAAGTGAGATTAAATACATAAAGTGTATTCTTTAACATGAATTACTGCAGATTTGTGTAATATTCTCAATTTGCATTTTACTGTTTTTATTCCTTTTTAAAATACTGAATGTTAATGTGCAAGTGAGATGAGTAAATGCATGCTCACATTTAGTCTTGTACTACAATATCCATCAAGTTTACACATTGCACACAACGCCTCTGCACCTTACTTCCAAATTCTCTCAACATGGGGGCAGCAGAGGTTTCAGTCAATAAATGGGATAACTATATAACTTGCTTTACTTATTTAAAAAAGTAACTCAGATATGTTGTTAAAAATTGAGCTACTGTTTTATTGCTAACTGCATGTTTACAAGAACATCAATTCAGTTTATATGACTTGAATGCCTTGAAAATCTGAGGAAAGAGCCTGACTTCAGGGAACACGACTCTCTTTGAAGCTAATGACGCGTGCTTGTCGTGACTCCCTACGCCCCTCTCCCGGGTCTGCCGTGGCAATGGAGGTGGGCGGCTGTCATCTAGTGCTCCGGTTTCCACTTAATCCAGTTAATCTCTCAGGGATTTTTCTTATCCTTTCAGGTGGGGAAGCACGACGAGGCCTGGATGATCCTCAAGCAGATTCATGACACAAACATGCGAGCGCGTGGACAGCCCGAGAAAGTCTTTACCGTGAGTCGATTCCCTCACTGCACTAACTTTAAGCTGCTTAGAGCACCAACTATGCTTTAAAGCTGCATAAAAGTTGCATAAATTCATGAATGATTGTCTCATCCTGCCCTGTATGTGGGCTTCATGGATGTTTTTGGTGTCATTTACTGAGCTTCAGAAGTAGAGACAGATTGCAGACTGCATCAAGGCTTTGTGAGCTGCCCAATGATGAAGATCAAGCTGTCACATACATTTTACACTTTTATTCCTTCTTAAACATATTCTTTCTTTTTTCTATTACAGTGGTCTTAAAACGTATTTGGATACTTAAATGAATAGTTCACTTGAAAATGAAAATTCTGTCATTATTTACTCACCTTCAAGTTGTTTCAAACCTGTATGAGTTTATTTCTTCTATTGGACACAAAACATGATATTTTGAAGAATGTCGGTAACCAAACAGTTGATGGACCCCATTGACTTCCATGGTATTTTTTTCTATAGAAGTCAATGGGGTCCATCAACTGTCTGGTTACCGACATTCTTTAAAATATCTTCCTTTGTGTTAAGCAGAAGATAGAAATTTTGAAACAACTTGAGGGTGAGTAAATGATGACAGAATTTTCCTTTTTAAGTGAACTATTCCGTTTAAGTCCAATTTAAAAAATATTTCATTGCATTACATAACAAAATATACATTTTTGGCAGACATTCTGTAGAATATAGCCCATATGCCTTAGTCTTGTTTCTTTTTGTAGGTGAACAGAATTAAGATCCCAAAGCATATTGATGAGTTTGTGGAGATGCAGAATGAATCCGGCAACTCTTTCTCAAAAGCGATCTTCAGAATAAAGACTGAGCTTCATGGGGTGAGATTCACAATAAATTACAGGATACTTGTGATATTTTTTATGATTCCATTTTATGAAATGAAAATAATTCCTTTTTCTGTCCTTCCAGATTTGGTTGAACTTCTTGAAGTGTTTTAATTATCCACTGAAGGACATTACAGTGAAACTTGCTATTGTGTGGCTTACACTGTCATTTGGGTAAGACCTTCCTTTTTGTGTCACCCATTCATCCATCCATCCATCCATCCAGTCTTTAAAAGAACTCCAATACTTCTGCAGGTATTATGGTTTATCTGTGTGGTTCCCTGACGTCATCAAGCACCTTCAGGCTGATGAATACGCCTCCAAAGTACAAAGGCATAACAGCGAACGCATTGAAGACTTCACCTTCAATTTCACCCTCGAGAACCAGATACACACTAATAGCTTATTTATAAATGACAGGTGACTTATTCAAATGCTTATGTCACAGCAATCTTAATCCTAAATCTTATTTTGTGTATGCCTGCATATTATCACACACTGTAATTCATTTCCTATATTTGTTACACAGGTTCTTAAGTATGAAATTCAAGTCCGTCACTTTCATCAATTCCACCTTTGAAAACTGCTTTTTTAAGCATGTGACATCGGTGGGATCTTTCTTTCGAAACTGCACATTTATTGATGCCGTCTTCTACAACACTGGTAAAATTGTCACTTCTTTTTGAATGCAAAACAGACACACACTTTTCTGCATTCTACCATTTTGCTACATGTCTGTGCATACTCAACCATCGCTTTCTACTGTGGTTTAAATCTCATGAAATCAATTCATTCATTTGACAGATATTGACGATTCCAAACTGATAAATACAGACGTCATAAACGGCACATTTTACCACAACAAAACAGGCTGTCAAATGACGTTTGAGGATGATTATAGTGCATACTGGGTCTACTTTGTCAATTTCTTGGGAACACTGGCTGTTCTGCCTGGCAACATTGTGTCTGCACTTCTCATGGACAAAATTGGCCGCTTGTCTATGTTAGGTGAGGCAGAAAAGTTTATGCAAAATGTATGAGATTTATCATATCACTTTTTATCATTGTGTGAAAGAATAGTGTGTAAGTATTTGGTTTGTTTTGTCAGGGTTTTCCATGATCCTGTCTGGTATCAGCTGCTTCTTCCTGTGGTTTGGCACCAGTGAGTCAATGATGATTGGGATGTTGTGCCTATACAATGGGCTGAGTATCTCTGCCTGGAACTCCCTGGACGTTGTGACAGTAGAGCTGTTCCCTACGGACAGAAGGTGGGCTTGTTCTCATACATAATAAAATATGCTAACAGACACACAACAAAGCTCCCAAATCTCAAAGCCCATTAAATATCAATGTAACACCAACTTTTTACCTTTTTCCTCATCCATCCTCCCTCCCTCCACCTCTCTATTTCAGAGGTACTGGATTTGGCTTCTGTAATGCCTTGTGCAAGCTAGCCGCGGCGATGGGAAATCTGATTTTTGGATCTTTAGTTGGCATCACAAAAGCTATCCCTATTCTTCTGGCTTCCTCAGTGCTTGTTGGCGGAGGTCTGGTGGGATTGCGACTACCTGACACCAGGTCTAATGTCCTCATGTAACCCTTGTATCAGAGGTCTGGAGAAACTCAAAAGGCTTGACTTAACCCTCATTAATCATCACGGCACATTGCGTACTTACATAAATGCATATACTGTTTCAGTGGTGTTTCTATATAGTCTGGTGAATGTTGGTGGCTCAAAACAAGATCCTTTTCAATTAGTCATCAAACAGTGGGTAAATATTTTGACAATCTTTACACTTTCCTTTTGCAATGATACAACTTGTGCACCTACATACTGTACGGTTGATTCGACCAAAAACCCTTGTGTTTCCTTGTGGCTTTTCAAGGGGTTGTAACGGCCTAGGAATGGACGTGAGCATAAATATTAATGTCCCCTTATTAAGACTTGAGCAAAACAAGCTATTAATGAGCCGTCCAAACCTGCTGCAAATATGCAGAGAGGATGATCAGATGCGCCGAGAGCTTGGCGGCACAGCTGCATCACAGCTGGCTGACTGAACCCAGAGAGTTACTGAAGAGATGAGAGACTGAGACTGGTCTACTGGTAAACAACTCTTTATTCAGTGCCTAGTTTCAGAATTTGACTATACATACTGAAACCATTATTGGAGCAGGGTTTGTTATTAGAACAATTTCATTGAGTATTATTTTTGGGGGGTGTTATTTTTAACTATTATCATCAGTATTTTTATAATCACGCCTTTTGCATATGTACTCCAACCTCTGATGACAAGGCCACAAATGTGCACTGTACTCTCATGCTTTAAGCACATCCAAAATCCTATTTTGTGCTCTGCAGATACTTATAAGTGGAGCATATTTTGCTCGTAAGCTTTGTATTGTTATCAACAAAGTCAGTTTGATTTCATATACAACAGACATGTGTTATCTGACTTGTTCTGCCACTTTGTGATTTGTCTAACAGCGAATGGCCTTTTGAAACTGTGCCTCTCCTACATATGATCATTATCACATGTGAACATGAGGTAGCTGCTGTAATTGATATCAGAGTGTGTTTGTGCCACTGTCATTTATGAAAACCATCTTACAATCTGACAGAAAGGACTGATAAGAATCAGGCTGGTGATAAACCTCTTTTATGTACAATGTCAAAGACTTATCTTGTTGACACTTGGTGCAGAGGGAGTTTAGAGGGCCCGCCTCAACATATGGGGTCTACAATCTGTAGAGAGGGGAAGAGAGATGTGTTTGATAACCACATGACACATGATTAATCATTCAAGTATCATTTACAAGCCAAGGGAAGAGAATTATGTGTTATTTGGTTGATTCTACATAATGACTATATATATATATATATATATATATATATATATATATATATATATATATATATATATATATATATATATATATATATATATATATATATATATATTCAAAAGTTTGTGGTGAGTAAAAAAACAAAATATCCTAAAAGAAATTACCATTTTTTAATTCCGCAAGAATGCGTTCAGTTGATCAAAAGTTATAGTAAAGATGTTTATAATGTTTCAACAGATTTCTATTACAAATAAATGCTGTTCTTTTTTATTTATCAAAGAATCCTGAACAAAAATGTACCACTGTTTCCGCAACACAACTGTTTTCAACACTGATAATAGTAAGAAATGTTTCTTGAGCAGCATATCGGCAAATTAGAATGATTTCTGAAGGATCATGTGACACTTTGAAATTCAGCTTTGCCATCACAGGAATAAAATACATTTTAGAATATATACAAAATAGAAAAACAGTTATTTTTAAATTCTAAAAAATAGTTTATAGTATATAACGGTTTTACAATCAAATAAATAAGAGATGTATTTAAAAAAAAAAGCTCAAACTTTTGAATGCAGTGGAACGGTTTTGTTATACAGTTGTATTTTAAAGCCCATAGATAATGTCTTCATAATAATATCTATATACTTGCCCCTAAAATGAAAAGTTATTACAAGCCTCAACAGTTTATATTTGTCAATCCACATTTCAATGTCACATTTTACATCAGTTTAGCTTTTGTAGTCAGTGCCAAATAGAGTTCTCTGAATAACATAAATGTGACCCTGGACTACAAAACCAGTCGCATGGGTAAATTTTTTTAAATTGAGATTTCTACATCTGGAATCTGAGGGTGCAAAAAAATCGAAACATTGAGAAAATCGCCTTTAAAGTTGTCCATTTATGTTCGCGATTGTGCTGCATTCACTCACAAAAAGAAATGTTTTATATATTTACGGTAGGAGATTTACAAAATATCTTCATGGAACATGATCTTTACTTAATATCCTAATGATTTTTGGCATAAAAGAAAATTCGATAATTTTGACCCATACAATGTATTGGTGGCTATTGCCACAAATATACCCGTGCGACTTGTGACTGGTTTTGTGATCCAGGGTCACAAATCAATAATGTTACTATTGTCTATAGCTTTCAAATGTTTTGAGAGGTCTACAATAAGAAAAAAGTAAGAAAAACAGACCAACTAAAGTATCACTAATGTTTTTTTTTTTTAAATCTAATTTGGCTTTCAACTAACCGGCTTAATGCTGTCTCAGTCTCAGCAAAGCTATGCAGTTTCTTGAAGGCATTATTTAGGCCTATAAATGAGATTATAAATGATAATTGCTGTAGGCCTACTGTCCTTGATCTAAGCCTGTCTTAATCTGAAAACCTTTTTTTATTATTTGTGCATATATTTTAGTGTTAACACTGTCTGAAATGATGTGTGTATGCTTTGTGAACAGTACATACTGTTTGTGTGTATATCTTTGTATGGGTAAATGTGTGCTTATCCGTGTATATTTTGTACATATTGTTACAGTGATCGACTCAAAAGCTGAATACTGTGTGTACACATTTTTGGTGACTGCAATGGATGAAGCTTTAATGTACGTACATTGCTGAAACTTTCCATTGTTCATTTGTCATTGCAGCACACTGTCCCTAAGATTCAGCCGTCCTGAGACATCGCTAATCAAAACTGCATGTATTAAACTTTTTGGGTGTGTGTGTGCTCATCTCTCCAAGAATATCGCACTGTTGTGTTTCATGACAGAAAAATTCAAAAGAATATAACTGTCATATTTTGTGAAGGTAATAAACATGTGTTGAAAAGTGTCTGTGACTGTTAATCTGAAGGAAATCCTTAGAATGTGAAAAGGGTGAATTCTGGCCATGAGAGACTGGCCAGATGTGATTGTTGTAGTGTCAAAAGATTCAAAATCAGAAACGTTGTAAGTATTAAAGTATGGAAACATTCTTGGCCTGGCTGCAAGTAAAGGAAAAGGCAAGAGAAACTGGTCAAAGCAGAGCAGGACATCGAGAGAAAGAAAGTCGACTTTGAAGCTGCCAGAGTGCTTGAGAAATCTGAGAGGTTTCTGCTCTTTAAACCAGCCTTCTGGAAATCAAGCTCACAGATATTAAAGGGATAGTAACTCAAAGAGTCATAATTTACTCACCCTCACATCATTACAATCAAACAGTATATAACTTTATTTCTTCTGATGAACACGAAAGAAGATATTTTGATGAATATTTCAACTGTTTTGTCCATGCAATAAAAGTACCAATACAAAATAATGATCTTTTTAATTAATATATTTTTAATAATAATTAATTTTGTCTTATTGCATAGAGATATATTAAAATACAATCAGACATTAGAAATGAAACTCAGAAAAAGTACAACTTGAATAAAATGCATTTTATTTTTTTATTATTTTCTCACCTATGCAACTAGATATTGAAACGACGCTCTGGTGACCGACAACACAGTGCAACACAATAGTTTTGAGCTTCTGATGCTGTTTTTCTCGCTGTGATTGTTTTAGTTGAGAGTGTTTTATAATTTTAGTTTTTCAGTACATTTAATTTTTAGTAAGGCTTTGTTTGAGTAAAATGTTAATAAAACACTGTTACATATTCTGTGTTCTTTCATTAAGAAGAAACTAAATGCATTTCGACAGGAAAATAATTCAACACAAATTCAGATTTCAGCACTTTCAAAAATACGTGATTGTTTGTGATTAAATATTTAATGATAAAACATTAGTTTGTGATTAAATATATGACTGATAGCACTAGTTTTTAGGTTTAATATGCATGTTTTAATTATTCATAATAATCAGTGAATAATTACATTACAAAGTACAGTCTGCTTTGTTAAGCTCTGGTTTAAGAATTTTAGATGACTGTTTCACCTGTTACACAGTAAATAGTAATTGTTGTATTTACATAATTTTCAATGCTCTAATCAATTTACGTCATCATATGCCTAAATTTAGAGATAATTTAAGAGAGCATTTAAGAAGCAATAAAATATAATATAAATTCGATTGGCTGGACGCTGTTGCAAGAGTGCTGAAGAAGGAATGCAGCCTTGTCGTACAGCTTTACCAATATTAAACCATGTGTTTCCTCATTCTGTTGGAACAGTTGCTTCAATCGATCCATCGATGGCTTTTACATATGTAATCAGTTTAAAGTTTCTTCCAAACAGGTCATTCTGGTGATGCTGCCGTTGTCACAAGACTGTGATCTTCTGCCAAGAACATCAGGCCAATCCTCTCCTGTCCAGAAGGTGGTTTGTCTCCGTCTCGGCACCTCAGCTGAGACCTGTCCACTATGGGTGACCCTACCAGTAGTTGTGAAGTACCAGTGGTGTAGCTCTCAGCATCACTGATGCACACAAGCCCTCACAGCACGTCAAGCTGCAAACCGTGTGAGGGACCTTAACCTACCCTACCTACCCTAACCTAACAGGTTTAAAGGCAACCGCATATCAACCAATCACTCAAAACATCCTATTGACCACGTATCAATGCATGAAAAACCACTCCGAAAGTCCAGAAACCGCACAGCAACAAGCTAACAAGCATTCAGAAAACCTTGCCAAACACGTCAACACCACCGCAAACATTGTGACAACCATGTAGCAATGCATTAAAAACCACTTAGAACAACTTAGGAGGAGCCACATAACAAAATCACCAAAAGCATCCAAACAATCTCATAACTTAGCAGTGTGCTAAAAACATATTCTTCAAACTATAAAACTTACTCTATAACTATATAACAAGGTATACACAATATTTACATGCGTAGGCCCCGCTGTGTGATACTCCAGCCTCCATGTGACACTGATCACTCAGTGTCTGGGCTTCTTTCTTCTGGGTTCCTCAGGCATGGGCTCTTCACTGATGTCCACATGGATTCGTGGAGCGAAGCTTCTTCTGCTGGGTGTGGAGAAGCTCTCAGTGATCAGGACACGTCCGTCAGGCTGCTCTGTCTCCACCAGTGTAGGGCAGTTGAGGGTTTCCCACAGCCGCTGCTTGATCGTCAGTCCCAGATCAAGGCTGTATGGAAGATGCCGACAGAGCGTGTCTTCTTCATGGGCTCCACCACAGAGTGGTAAACGTCCTGGTAGCCCTGCACACTGGAGCCATGGATGGAGACAGGCTCTTCCTGCTGACACCGGTCCACTGAAGAGACTGAGGCTGCTGGATGGATGTCGGGAAGGACAGCAACGTTCTGTAGGTAGCGCTCTTCTAAACTGTTGGGTCTTTGAACTTCCACAGAGGTGCAGCTGTAATTGTGATCTAACTTGACTACAGCTGCCAGCTGTGAAAGGTCTTGAATGGAAGAGACACTCTCCACCAAGAATCCCCTCAGGTGTGCGGGACGAGCCCTGGTTCTTCTTGAGCGACGCTGTTCCATGCTGATGACCGAAGAACAACTTCCAAAATTAGACAAATTGAAGAAACGTACTGACCTGAAGAGTTGTAAAGAGCGTGTAGCACGTATAATCAGACTTCAAGGCTGCAGGGACAGTTGTGTTGATTTCAAATGTCAAAATGTTAGTCTTAAAGTGTTGAGGCTCATTTAAATGTAAACAACACTTGATATCAGCAGTAAGTCAATTAGAGCAGCATAAGCTCTATGTTACATGTACTGTATGATTCTCTATCACCATCGTCATTCACAGTTATATAGGGTATAAATTCCCCTTCTGTATGCAGTGGTGTCTATAAAGGCCAGCATTATTACTACTCGGAAATGTTCGTTGGTCATATCTGTTTTTTCAGTTAATCTTTTATGTGAATGAATCCTTCGTGCACTAACTCGTATCTACTTTTGTTAACTGCATTCTCTTCTTTTTGAAGTTCATAAATGCTTTGGTGACGTTTCCTGCTTACAAAAATTTACTATAGCTCTCGAGTGCGGCCTGAGAAAAGAGCTTTTTGTGTTCTGAATCTACTAAACAAATACTAACAGTCTGTGTTTTGAGTCTGACAGAGACAATCTTGTATGTGAATGATAATACAAATGCACATAAGTGCTGCTGTTCACATAAACTCTGTTTTCAACCCGTTTTGATTTTAACGGGTAATTGTTACGGATATTTAACGGATAATTGTTTTATTATTATTATTTACGTAAGGCGTGCAATGGCAACTGTAGGTAGCGCCGCACTCTTCCTGTAGGCTTCTGAAGAAAGAAGAAAAGAAAGATCTTGCCAGAGGATTTGATGGACACTGGGGTGAGGAGGAAGAGAAAAGAGTGTCACAGAACATGATTGTAAAGTAACATTTTAATGAATGTCATTGCATTGAATATTATTTTTCAAAACTGTTGTAATGGTCAGCTGTTATTTTTGTAGCAAATGTTCCTCAAATTACTCTGGAAACATTCTTGGCCTGGAAGTAAAAGAAAAGGCAAGAGAAACTGATTAAAGTAGAGCAGGACATGGAGAGAAAGAAAGTCGACTTTAAAGCTGCCAGAGTGCTTGGGGTGAGTAAAAAAAAAAAAAAAATCATGTGTATGATATTCCTCCTCTGTGTGCCTGTCTCTTGAGAACAGGGACTTCTTGTAGGGCAGCTCAGTAGAGAGCCCTTCGCCTCCCCAGTTCAAGTCCTTTCATGAGTTTGTATGTTTGTTGGGTATGGGTTGGTCAGGTGTTGTTTTTTTTTCCTGAAGGGATGATGCATTTTTGTAGGAAATTATAGCACACTGAAAAAAATTATTCGTTGAAATTAATAAAAAAATGTATCGTAAGTGGTTGCATTCAATTGATTGTATCTACATTTAAACAAATGCATTAAGCTGAACTAAAATTGATTAAGTTCAACTTAATGCATTTGTTTAAATGTAGATAAAATCAACTGAATGCAACCACTTACAATAAAAAAATGTATTAATTTCAACAAATAATTTTTTTCATTGCACTTGCAGGTCCATCGTCCTGAAGTCAGTGGGCTTTATGAATGGGTTTTTGTTTTGTCGCAAACAAACTGAATTAGTAATGCAGGACTGAATGTGGGATAATTGTTAAATAACCATTTAACAGTGATAATAATGTATCATTACTGCTTAGCTAAAATGTGGAAAATTTAGCATTTAAAAGCATGCCATAATTTAAGGTAGGGTTGGGCAATATGGCCAAAAAAAACAATGTTCCTATTGAAGGCTGAAAACAAACATAGAAAATAACCTTGCAGTCTGTCTATTATGTGTAAAAAAAAAAAAAAAAAATATATATATATATATATATAGGCTACATATATATTTATATACACACACACACACACACACACACATATATATATAACATCAAAAATGACCGCCAATAATTTTGAAGGGAAAATTAATACAACATTAAAAACAATATATAGGCTATATACATTGCAGTGTGCAGTGGAAAGGCGGCTTAAGTGCTTCAAACTCCGGTATGCCCCACCCACAGCTGGAAGTCCACATACATTGATGATTGTTTCCTGCAGCAATCGCCTTTTTACAGTCTATAGTCCAAACTACCAAAGCGATTCCATTGAGTTCAAACGACAGCGGACACTATGGACTGGAGATGTCCCTCACCGTGAAAAACATTTCTGTCATTTACAATCCCATCAATCAGAACAATACCTTCACCAGCGGGGATCTTATATCGGGACAAGTCATTCTAGATGTAGCGAAGGACACTCAAATGCAGTCACTGAGTGTGAAAATTAAAGGGAAAGCAGAGGTTTGCTGGGGCGATCGTCACGAGAAACATCAGTATTACTCGGATAAGGAGAAGTATTATTCCGTGGAGAAGTTTTTCGTTCGGGAGGAAAAAACGCATGGTAAGAGGAATATGTAGCCTAGTTTTTGTTGTAGCCTACAGTTAGTGGAAATCAGATCGATTTAAAAAGTTGTATTTTGTTCTGTAACTTGATCTTGAAGGTAATGACCAGACGCTGAGAGATCCATCAGGACAGCCGTGTAAGTCTGTTCGCGGATGAATATTGCAAAAAGAGCTTTGAGAATTAAACTTTATATATAGCCTAACTATAACTTTTTTTTTTTTTTAAGATTCATCGGTTGTGGCACCAGGCCATCATGTTTATCCATTCACTTTTCAGTTGCCTTTACAGTAAGTTACGGTTATTTGCATGTTGTAAACTAGTAAAATGTAGGCTAATTGACTGTAAAATGTGTATGTGGGTCTATACTCTATAACAACAGGCAGGGCCGGATTAACCATTAGGGCAACTGGGCACTTGCCCAGGGGCCCATGACATCTAGGGGGCCCTGACAGGTAGGAAATACACAGAAATTTAATAAAGTTATCAAACTCTTTACGATCTTCTTCACTGCATAAAGTGCATCTACGCGGGTTCACGCGACTTTCCTGCCTCCCCGCTGAACGCCAGATTACTCCCGCTGGTTGAGCGCGGTAAAGTTCGTTTCAGTTTCGATATTAGCCGGACATTTGTTCTATAGGGTCGGTAGTCTAACAAAGATATCAATAGCAAGATTAGTTTTAACATTATGTGACCATTATATATCGACATGATGAAATATTCGTTCAAAATCATTCGTGCATTAATGCTGCATAATTATACCTGAGAATGCTTTGACGCGTTTCCACAGCGCACGATGCTTAAGGGAACGTCTGCCAATTCCACCAACTGCGTTAAACGTAGTCTATAATTTGTATTATTTAAAATGACTTTTAACATTTAAAAACAGACGTTTTCAAATTCCAAAGCTTGCAAGGTTCCTAATGTCAATACTGACTTTACAGCTATACAGCTTTCCTGGTAGCCTTGAGTAAATTAACGTCTAAGAAAATGATTCATAAAACGTATAAATATCAGTTGAGCCTATGTTTATTTTCGTCATTGACACAGACGAAAATGAAAAGACTATCAGTCAAAGTTCAGCTTTAGGAGAGGTAGAAATAGGCCAGTATAAGAATACTGAGAGAATAAGAAATATGAAGATGAGGAGAGAGCAGACCAATAATTTAATGACAAGGTTTTAAAGCTAGCCTATTTCTTATAATTGTTTGGCCTTCAAAAGTCCTAAATTGCACATATGTAGATCAGAGAAATCCAAATTTTCTCGGGGGAGCATGCCCCCGAACCCCCCTAACTACGGGGGGCCTTGAGTCTTGTTGCCCAGGGCACAGGAAATTGTTAATCCGGCCCTGACAACAGGAAGGATGCCGGAGACAGGGCCGGACGCCGGAGTGGGGCCACTTTTCAGCCCGGGAGTTTCAGGCCCAAGACTGGCCCTCTTTTTCCATGGTGGAATTCCAAATTAGCACTTTTTCCAAATTGGATAAATGAAGCAACAGTTCAGCTCTTACCATTGTGCAGTTTTTATTAATAACAATGTTCAACAAATAATGCAATGGTTAAATAATAATTCACTTAAGCTGAGAAGTTAACACAAGGATAGGTTGATAAATTAACAAAAACAGAAAGAAAGAAAGAAAGAAAGAAAGAAAGAAAGAAAGAAAGAAAGAAAGAAAGAAAAAAAGAAAGAAAGAAAGCATTTGAAATGTATCACTCTTCCACAAAGAGGCATATTGAACTAATGTTTATAGATTTGTATTCAAAAATAATGCTTTTTTAATCAAAAAACGTGATACCAATGACATTTGAGGTTATTAAAACAGTAAGTCCCGCCCATCGACTACCAAAAATAAAAGTGTTCGAGTGAGCAAAAGCAGGAGATCAAGAGCGTGGAATGATAATGCGGGCGCGAGGGCTTGTATTGCGTGCAGAGGAGATGTCATGCGCGCACAGGGTTTGAATGAGCTTGCGAGTTCCCGTTTCCTCGCTTGTAGATCTGTTATCCTCTCGCGAATGTCATTTACTGCGCGCAGTTCATTTTGTCATTGATTTTTCGCCATAGGGCAGGCCCAGCTATCGGTAGGCGCCGGCGGTTTTGGAAAAGACGGGCTATGGACCCAACCAACTCTATGGGAGGGTAGGGGAGAACTCCCTCTTATGGTATAACCCATGCAGAGGCTGCGCGCTGCGGTGTCAGAATGCGGAACGTGTGTAGCCTAATGTAACTAACGTGACAAATGTGTAATAAAAAAAAAAAAAAAAAAAAAAACTCAACCAGCCCAAAAGTGAAGCGGCCCACCGGGAATTCTCCCGATTCTCCCGATTACCCACCCCGGGCCTGGCCGGAGATAATATAGGCTAAAGAAAAGTATTTGAAGAGCAAAGTTTAAAATATATAATATACATTTTCAGTAATTTTTGTATTCATCTTGTTTTCAGAAATATTTTTTAAAATCTTTTATATTAACAAACTTAAAGACAAACAAACATAAAGAAATGTCCTTTAATGTACCATCAAGTAAAAAAAAAAAAAAAAAAAAACATCCTTTATTTGCACTTTGAGTATGCAAATTAACACAACTGTTATTAAACTGTTAAACTATTATTATTAAAAATTTTAAATACCCAGACATTTTGGTTATGACTCATTAACTTTGATTTGGAGGACATGTTTTTCACATATTAATAATATCTTTAAAAAAATGGCTTGACTGCACAATTTAATATAAATAAATATCTAAAATATTAAAATAGAATTAATAAAATAGAACTTCTAATTTAGCTAATATTTATTTTTTCAAGAATTTCAACCTTTTAATGATGCTTTACTTTCTGCTGTACAATTACTCTGTGTTTACACATTACATTATTTTCTTATAGGCACTTCCCACCAACCTTCAAAGGTTCAGTTGGAAAAGTCGTCTACACTTTGGAGACAAAACTATCCCGATCAATGCGTATTTCTAGCAAAGCCAAAGCAGAGTTTCACTATGTCCCCAGTCCTGTTGTGTCCAATCATGAACTAATGGTGAGATTACGACTATATCCCATGCACTTTCTTTCTAATGTATACCGTACGTTCCTCTACTTTGTTTTGAGGTTCAGTCACCACTCTTTTACATGTTTTGTCTTGTTTAGGCCCCTCAGTATGGAACCAAAGATAAACAAATGAAACTCTTCACCTCTGGGAGTGTCTCCATGAACATAAACACTGAGAAAATGGGATACTACCTCGGTAAAATCAGATCTTTTCAGATTTTGTGATTCAGCTATTGTAATAATTGACAAAGAAGATACACATTTCGTGCTTGAAATCAACCATAAGTCCATCTGAACCCACTCACCACTGGTTCTGCCTGTTTTTCTCCCTCAACTTGTTGTGGAAAAGCATCATTTAGAGCATACACAACATGTATACATTCAATTATAATGTAAAAAGTACTGTTTTCTTTATAAATGCACATTTTTAATTTTTTTTTTTTTTTATCTCTCATAACATGATTCTGAATTAAGATGCCTATTTTGTCAGAATTGACAGTCATAGTTTCTTGGGATAATTCATCAAGTAATTTTCATTTACATAATCATGTCTCATTGTGTCTCACTACAGGAGAGGGCTTGAAAGTTTTGGCTGAAGTTCAGAACAATTCATCCCGTACAATCAAGCCAAAATACTGCCTGTATGAAAAACACAGTTTTTTCGCAAAAGGAAAGAGAAAACTTCACACACATGACCTTTTTAAAGAGGAAGGGGAACCTATTGAGCCAAGCTCAAGAAAAACCGTCACCAAAGTGCTGCCCATTCCTCCCAGCCTTACCGTCTCTATCCTAAACTGTAGGATCCTCAAGGTTGAGTACAGACTCAGGGTGAGTTTCAGCATCTAAAGCAAAGACAAACACTCACATTGCAATGAAGTCAACAAATACATTACATTGGCATAATTATGTCAAAATCCAGCTTTGAAATATTTTTAGTTCAAAACTGGATTTTGACATGGCAACCATCTTTTAATTCAAGAGGTGTGCTGATTGCTCATCTCGTACAGAAACACATTTCTGTTGCCATTACCCACTCCTAATTTGTTCCTAGGTCTACCTGGATGTGCCGTATGCCTCAGACCCGGAGATCAAATTCCCAATAGTGATTCTTCCTCTTCAGTCTTTATCAGCTGCAAGTAGTGGTACAAACAATGACTTTCAAATCTGGAATCAACCAACAAGAGGCAATGCATACCCCAACCCGCCTCCATCTGCCCCACCACTTAATGTTGTTGGACAGCCTGGTCAGTTTGGTGGCCCTGGCCACTACAGACCTCCTCTCAGTCAGTTTCCTGCTCCTGGTTACCCAGGACCTCCTCTCAGTCAGTTTCCTGCACCTGATTACCCTGGAGCTCCTCTAAGTCAGTTTCCTGCTGTTACCCTGGACCTCCGGGTCAGTTTGGTCCTTCAGTTTCACATCAGTCTGACTCATCAGCTCCACCTCCATATGTGGAATATCAACTATATCCACAGATGCCAGACCACCCTGAAAAATCTTAGAATCCCCGTCTAGGTTTCTTTTATTATTATTGTTTTATCTAAATTGCTATAATGATTCATATTTATTAAGGCTGTCAAAATTAACGTGTTATTTTTTTTTCAGTTAAACGCTTTAAAACAGATGTTGCGTTGTGTTACATATTTTTCCCATCATCCTTTGGCTAGCGTTACATTACACGCTGTTATTCATGCAAATGCTTTTAAACTATTCATGCGTGATAAGACACAAAAGAGAAGTTTTTCTTTTTCTTAGTTTTTCTAAGTCTCCTGTCTGTAAAGCAGCTTCAGACAGCAATTGAACGGAATTACACAAAACACAAAATTATGCAAAATAAAAGCCTGTTTTGTCGAGTATCCTTGCAACAATAACAATGGTATAATGATTCAGTTCGACTCCCAAGACAAGACGATGCTCACCCGACTGGCCAATAGGATCGTGGCCCAGCCCATGACACAATTCTCACAGTCAAAGCAGAATCCTGACACGAGAGCAAAAAAATTGCATCGAGAGCAAAGAAAAGCGTTTTGAGAGAAACACTTTTTTTTTTTTTAGAGAAAATGTTTTCACACTGATAGCAAAAAAATATATATATGAGAGTTTTTTTCAAAGTATTTTGAGAGAGGTTTTTTTTCTCAGAAAAAAAAATTAAATAAAATTTATATATTTTTTTGTTCTGAGAAAATACTTTCTCTCAAAACTTTTTTTAGTCTCAAATATTATTATTTTTTGCTATTGGTATGAAAACTTTTTCTCTCAAATATTTTTTTTTCTCTCATAAAATGCTTTTTTTGCTATCAGTGTGATAACTTTTTCTCTCAAACTTTTTTTTCTCTCTCAGATCATTTATTTTCTTGCATGTAATAAAGACACAATTCTCTCTCCATAAACCTGCTGCTGTCTGTCATTAAGGATAATCAAAGAATACAAGAAAAAGAGAAAATCCCTCACTGCTCCCAGAGGGGTTACCAGGATGTCATGTTTGGGGGGGGCAACATAAACAATTGAAAAAATCGGCGCAAAAATAAGCTATACTACACACAATCTGTTTTAGTGCATATCTTTTTCTAAGCCAGGAACCCAGAGATAGGCACAGGGCCCCCATAATATGAAGGACTAAAAATGACAGAACGAAAAATAAATAAATAAATAAATAAAAGTAGAAATAAATAATTAAATGCAGAAATAATAGTAAAAATAAATACATTTTGGTAATATAAATGGCTATTTCTGTATTTTTACATGTATTTGTTTATTTATTTATGCATTTCTATATGTATTTATTTATGTATTTATACATTTATTTATATATTTATGTATTTATATATTTATTTATTTATATATCTATATATGTATTTATTTTAACATTTATTTATTCCTACATTTATTTATTTCTGTATTTCCACATTTCTACATTTATTTATTTCTGTATTTCCACATTTCTACATTTATTTATTTCTGTATTTCCACATTTCTATTTATTTTTCCCTGCGCATGTATGCTAATTGACCAATGGCTAAGCCACGCCCACAAACGCGATGAGCCAATCACAGTACGCATAGCTAACCCAATACACTTGGACATTCTCTGCTTCCTCGTCCATTGCAATGTATTGCGGTTATCAGTTTTCATTCGTTTTTATGTTTTTTCTTGTCATTTTGGCTTTTAAACAGCGTGTGTGTGTGATTTTGGTTGGGTGACAGTTGTAGGTTACAGTTTGACAAGAGTTTACAGTTTGACAAAAGCACAATGTTGTGTTTTACACAAATATAAGTAGGCTAAACACTTTGCAGTTTTAATTATGTCCTGTATGAACAAAATGGAGTATGTTTTTATGTTTCCACTGTTCGATCGCGCCCCGGCGCCCGCTCTCTGACACACACGCACACACATTCCAGCAATGCAATCTTGACATCGCAGCCTGTTCATTATTCTGCGCTCCCACCAAACGCGAATAGAGCGTCAAATTTGCGCGTATCCGCGTCTAGTTCGACGCTTGAACATTTTGAATCCAAAGCGAATAGGACGCGCGTATAAAGCGAGCGTTTGAAGCGAAATAGCACCAAACTATGACGTTTACACTGTGAACTGTAAATCTTTGTTCTGGAGCTGAAGCTTATCGACATTCTCAACAATAAAATTATTAATATAACCCTCCAATGCATATTTAAGGCCCTTTTGGTGACACCGAGATGATATATAATCTTTCTGTCTCCAAAAAATCATCAATTGCCTCCTGTGAAATGTCTCAGACTGTGACAGCTGCCAAAGCGCCTGTTACCGAATGTTGACTGAGTGAGTGGAGGGGGCGTGGTTAGCCATTGGTCAATTAGCATACATGCGCAGGGAAAAATAAATGTAGAAATGTGGAAATACAGAAATAAATAAATGTAGAAATGTGGAAATACAGAAATAAATAAATGTAGGGATAAATAAATGTATAAATAAATACATATATAAATAAATAAATATATAAATACATAAATATATAAATAAATGTATAATACATAAATAAATACATATAGAAATGCATAAATAAATAAATACATGTAAAAACACAGAAATAGCCATTTATATTACCAAAATGTATTTATTTTTACTATTATTTCTGCATTTATTTATTTATTTATTTATTTCTACTTTTATTTATTTATTTATTTATTTATTTTTCGTTCTGTCATTTTTAGTCCTTCATACTATGAGACTATAGGGCTATCACATAAAAGTTAGTTAAACCAGGTCAACATTAATAATATGATGATAATATTATTATTATTGACAGATTCATATATATATATATATATATATATATATATATATATATATATATATATATATATATATATATATATTCAGATCTGATACCTGATGATGAGTGACAGGTGTTTGCTTGTGAGAAGACGTACACGAATAGGCTTCCGAGAAGGACGAGAGAGTTTTTTCAATGAATCTGAAGTCACGTTTGTATAGACAAGAGGTAAATGAATTTGTTTCTTCTAAGCTGTTCCAGACTTAGGTGCTACTTTTAGGGCTAGAATGCTTCGTGAATTACTCTTAGTAAAACACATTAGTCTAAAGTTATGAGTGACACGCCCATTATTTTTAGGAGTTTCTCTTAAATTCGCCAGTTAGGAGCTACTTGTAGCCTCTTATAAGATTCTTTGTGAATGCGGCCCAGGTAAACATTTTTGCTATGCTCATTTGAACAGTATGAGAACAGTATTGAATGTTATTCTCTGGTTGTAAGTGGCTTTGGATAAAAGTGTCTGCTAAATAATTAAATGTAAATGTAAACATGTAGGCCTAGATAAAAGGAAACATATTAGGCTACAGGGGGTCAGGAGTTGAAATTATGATATGATAAGCCGAGGCAACATAACTTTTTTTAAATATAGTTTATTTTTTTTTTATTTATTATTAATGGTGCTTGCCATAGGCAAATATTATTATTATTTTACCCTTTTTGTGAACTAGCCTACTTATTCATGGATTTCATCAGGTCCCTAGATACATCCAGTGTATCCTATCTACAGGACCAGTCTGCGGCTACACTGTAAAAATTAAAGGTGCCTGGAGGAACCTTTTGGGGTTCTTCACTTCGCCACACCGGCGGAACCGTCTGTAGATCCTCTAGGCACCCTTTAAAAAGGGCCGGTTCTCTGAGGAACCACACAGGTTTCCTGAAGAACTCTTATATGAAGCACTGTGTGGAACCACTGTGGGTGCCTCCAGGAACCAAATTTTTTTTTTTTTTTTTATTATTTGTATTAAATTAATTTCATGTTGTTACTACGGTTACCATAAACTTCTATTATAATAAACAAACTGAACCAAATACAAAATAAGAATTGTTTATTACATATTTTAGATCCATTTTAATACATACACTTCAATGCACTTGGGGAAAAAAAGCTAGTAATAGATTAATATCAATGAATACACACAAAACAAATTGTATAATACATAAGTAAAATGGATAATCAACCATGTGTATACAATAGGCTACACAAGAAAAGACATCTCAACAAAATGCATAGAAAACACATGTTCCATGTAATAAATCAATGTAAAAAATTAAAATTGACTAATTAAAAATGTCCATCTTCACTTAATTTTAAAACGTGTTTCAGTTCGCTTAAGTCTGACGCAACTGTTTCCAAGTCCAAAAGCTCTCTCAGATGCCAAAAACAAACAACAAACAGTGCTAATATGCACTCATTGTTCTGTAATATTCCTGAAAATTATGATCCTAACCTTTATCTCTATTCCGAAATCTCAGATGGTTAGTTATTCTGCTATTTTGAATCATAAAATGTTGAAGTCTGGGATGCCGTGAGACTGGAGACTGTAATGTACACTATGGCTTTTGAAAAGCTTAAATGTGACTTGAATCAACAGTTCCCATAAATGGTTGAGTATATTCTCAATATCTAGAAACAAGATAAAGGAAGTAGAGTAGAGGCTTTGACCCGGAAACAGTATTCCTTATGTCACAACAAGCAGAAAACATTTTCCATTTGAACAGAGTTAAGGTGCAGTAAAATGATCTGTTGTTCTGTGAGTGTTCACTGGTGAATTCAGTCATTTCAATAAGAATCCACACGATCAGCAATTTTGTGTGGTGCTTCATACATTACATTGCTACACTGCTGACAATGGTCAATGGACCTTTTTGCCTGTGTAATTTCATGAAATTCACAAATGTGACGCACCTTTACTCACTGCAACATAAAATGCAATCAATTATAAAATCTTCACAAGGGACATGTGAGGTACTTAACGAGTTAGAAAAGTGAAAAGGTGCATCAGCTTCATTTTCCGTTTGTTTTTCCTCTTTTCTGGTGGATGGTCCAGGCACTTCAATGATTTTCAGGTCTACAGGAGGATTTTTATTCTTCTTCAAACTTGTATTTCAGCTTACCGAGATCCCTGCAAAATACAAAATTTACTGTTAGTAAGGTTATTAAAGTGATTGTTGTGAAATTTAAATAATTTCCTCAGCCTTGTGACGTTCCAAACCTGTTTGACTTTCTGTCTGTGGAACCCAAAAGCAGATCTCAGGCATAATGCAACCCCTGACACCATTCAATTTCACTGCATGAAACACAAGCAGAAAAAAATTGTGTAAATCATTCATGAAACCATTCTTATGTACACTTGTCTAGTTCAATTCAATGCAACAATTTATATAAAAATGGTTTGCAATTGCACACAGAGTTCATAGTAATAAAGTACTTGCATGTGGTGCAGGTACTTACTGTAATTCAATGTTGCCACTGAAACATTGTAAGTTACTGGTTGTTCTGGGGAAACAAAATAACAAAGCTGATTATTCACAACATAGTATTTATTGACCACTAAATGGATTCAAAATGATATCTGAGAGAATGAGGGCACCTGTAGTAAGTAAAGTTAGGCTAAACAAAAACAGACCAAACTATATTAACCTGCTTTTGTTATTCATAACAAACGCCAATGACGACAGCAGGAATCAGCTAAATTAGTTAGGCTGTAAGTTATATCAGCAATTTGAAGACACATTTGTGCAGAATATGTTGAATTGAATGACTAACTTTAAATCAATCTAAGACAATAAGTCAATAATTTCAATTTGTTCATTAGATCAACGTAGTTTGCATCGCGGCTAAAACCTTCATACCAGATACTGTTCAATAAACCATAGCAATAAACAATTGAAAACGTAGTAATGTATAATACATTTAGTTTATATATGTGTGTGTTTGAATATATAGTGAGTATTTATATTTCGTTGGCGAGTTTACAAACCTTGTAACGGAGAGCCGAACAAACGGCGGAAGATGCGGCAGGCGCTGATGAGGAGAGCCGTTACTTTCAAACTCGATGACGTAGATCAGCTGAGCTTTGTTGCGCGCGAGCAGCGCGAGCATCACTGAAGTGACGACAGCAGAGGAATAGCAGCAGTTTCGTGACTGAATAAAACCTTTATCCTCATGGTTCTTCTTCTTCAAATAATAATTTATGAAGAAGTAAAAAATATTATTTTATTACTATTATTTATTCAATAATAATTAATGATTTTTTTATTAATATTATTATTATTTAGTGTTGTTGTTTAAGGTTTAAATTAATCAATAAAATAGGCCTATATAAATAAATGTAAGCTACCCAGGTGAAAAAGACGTAGGCTACTGTTAAATGTATTAAAATGCATTAAAGTAGGTTATATTTGTATTGAAGGCCTACTAAAAACACACTCAAGTACATTTTTAATAGTAGCCTATACGTATTTTTCACCTGTGTATGTATACTGAATCAAACTTAAGTAATAATAGGATAATAATAATATCATTCTGGCCTCACTGAACCACTGGGTTCCTCCAGATGCTGGCTTTAACATAAGAGATCTTCCAGGAACCACTTAAATGTTAAAAGATCTTCCAATAACCCTTCTATCGCATTCAGGTTCCTCTATTTTCCCCCAAAGCACTTCGAGGTCTCGTGGTAATGAAAAGGTGACTCCAGAACCTCTAAACTAAATACAAAGTGCTTAAAGGATCCCATAAGTTCCAGCAAGAACCTCAAATATTGTCAATGCTCCTCCAGTAACCCTACTATAGGAGAAAGAGCTTTGAGGCACTTAAATTACATTTTTAAGTTCCTTGAGTATCCGACAGGATATTTGAGGCTCCTTTAGTTTTTACAGTGTAGTCTTGGCAAATTCAGAAACAAATTGATTCATGTCCAGACCTTTTGTGATTTTTTTTTTCGTGTGAAATTTTTTCAATTTTAAGTTTTAATTTAAAATGTTTGCGAATCAGATTTTAATATAAATACATGGTTAAATATTTTACCACTTGCTTGAGCAACTAAATATATAAATATAGAAGTAGTAATGCATTGAATAATACGTTTATTAAATTGGGTTTAAACGTGAACGTCTATATGAGTGTATATGTGTACAAAGAGAATCGCAATGCTGACAAAAATAAATAAAAATTGTTGATAACTTCTGGATTTGAAATAAAAAAATAATGAGTAGCCTCACTCTGTTTCTGATACAGCCGCGGATCAGTTAACCTACAAACTGCAAACTCAGTATATGTGAAAGCACGTAGCGCGTGCTGCTCCTGCACCGCATACACACTGCACACAGCTTTCTTGTCTTACACATCACACACTCCACTGTTATGGAGGCCATTTCAGTAGATTTACTCACTAACATTGTTGTGGAAACACATTAAGCATGGAAACTAACATAGGTAGTATCGTGCTACAGCGCACATTCTATCATACAGTTCTGGCACCTCAGTCCCAATACTGTAAAACTCGACGTACATTCACATCACATGTTAATGCGTTAATGCAGCGGTAGAGTTACACAGGTCTGTGGTGAACAAAATATTTAACATTTTACTCTATGACATAAAATACATAAGTAATAGGCTACCTCAGTTTTTTTTTTTTAAGCTTTTACATGTCTTGAAAAAGGCGGTTGATCCAACAAGTGGCTAAATGGGACTAAAGAGGTTGTTGGGATAGAAGTTATCACACCGAACAGGAAAACTCATCTACACACTAGTCCGCTTTTACAGACTCATTTTGTTTATAATCACTCTCTTGCAAAGGCTGCATTCACGCCATGTTGTTAGAAGCGATTTCATGGCCGATTCTCTGCCAGAGAGTGTTCCCATAGACTGCAGGCAATGTTGTAGCCTAATTACCGTAATTATGAGATGACTTAGAATTATTTGTTTCTATTGCAACACTATCAAGACCAATATAATCTGCTGCGGTCAGATGGCACAGAGGCACAGCTCTCACAAAATTCCAAGTTTACAAGTTATAATTATGAGTTCTAAGAAGATGCTTTTACAGGTCGGAATCTCGTAATTGGGTGATTCTCCAACTACAGGCACTTTTGTTGTCCCTGGCCTTTTTTTGTAAATAAATAAACAAACAAGTGCACAAATAAACTGTCATTATGAAGTTCATGCTCCAACATCCTAGTAACCACCAAATCTTGCCCCTTTTTTCTTTTAAAAATGCTTTTGCATGGCTGTTTATTAGCAGATTTTGCAGTTTTATGCTTGTCCCCAACCCAGACTGGCCCTCTTTGAATGTTAGAAAATTATATTAAAGGATCGATTTAAAAATATTTTTTAACATGTTTGTCTTAAGGACAAATAAAATAATGTCATACCATCGAAATTCCATATGTATGTCATAATTCTAAACTATTTTTGGAATGAAATACGTCTGTCCCCAAGTTTTCCGTCATTTCCACCTCCCTCAACAAAATCCACTTTAATAGACCCACCTTAAATATTTTATTTACTTGGTAATCATGGAAATAACTGTGAAAAGGATGTATTAGTTGAAGATGAAACTTCAGGCACATGTGCTCTTCAGCACAAGAAAATAAATCAAGGTAAGTCAAGCTTTTATACTGAATATTTTTATTCAGCGTCATTTCCACCTTGTCTGTAGTTCGGGTGAATTATGTACAACAAATATGAAAATAATGTATTTATGTTTATTACGAGTAAACAACATAATAAGTCCAAAAGTGGCTAAGCCTGACATGAGGGTGTGCTAATATTGCAGAAAAACTGCTAAAATGTCATTTCCACCTCCGTCATTTCCACCTCTGAGAAATTTGAGGCGTAGATTTGGACATGATATATGCTGTTTTTGTGCGTTATTGACATGTTCTCATGACATATTTGTGCTTTTGGACTGAAAACTTTATATATCACCATTCCAGTACACTCTAAATGTATTTTTATTTATCTATATTTATATGAATGTTTATATAATTTGCATATCATTTGTAATCATTATTTTTAAAACTATTAGGTATACTGTTCAACTCATATATGTTAAATAATAAAATATATGGTTAAAAATATTTTACACTGGCAATTTAAGTAAAAATAAACAGAAACAATCTTTCCACTATAAACCGTCATTTCCACCACTTTCCACCACTACAGTTTTTAAGAAAAAAAATAAGAATAACCAATGATGAGGATCTAAATGTATTTTAAAATAAGTAGTAATAGTTCATTACTCACAATATATGTGTGAGTGACTTATAATAAACATAGACCTGAGCAAAAATGAGATGCTGTAGGCAAAAATCCCAACTCGTGGCAACTCGTGGCATTTTAGCAACTTTAAATGAAAATGCATTAAGTTCATGAAGTTTTAAGATTTATTTTGTTACATGATTAGGTAGCCCACTGATGTTGTTGACAGATGCATAATCTTATATAACAGTTTTACAATATTAAATTGTAATAAAATACATAAATTGAAAAGTGGTGGAAATGACATGGCTCTTCAGAAAAACTGTTAAAAATAATAATAATCCATGGAATTCTAAAACTGCCCACTGTTATATTGTGTTAGAAGACAAATGAATGAAGCAAGGAAGATTGTTTTAAGAGTGTTTTAAGAGAGTGAATTTTACATAAACTCACAGTGCCAAAAGTGCTTCTAGTTGGAGAATCACCCAATTACGGTAATTACAGCATGAACACATATAGCCTTGACTGCTAAATACTGCGACTGACCAATCAGAATAGAGTATTCCAGAGCGCTGTAATAAATTAAAATATTTTCAACAAAATGGCAATAAAAATAAATTATGAACTTAGTGAAATTATTTTTATGAATTCAAAACTAACTAATTGTGGTGCCTGACAATGTGCATCCATGAAAACTAAAAAAAACTCAAGTAATGATGAGATAAAGACAATATAAACACACATTCAACACAGCAGACACACATTTCTTTCCACACATCTCTTTCCACACATCTCTCCCAGAATGATAAATATATGAACAGATGAAGGTTGCAGTAAATAGAAGTTATAAAAGGAATTAAAATGACATCACTAATCGCATAGCTTGTTAATGGGTTACACCCCACCCGTGCAACTGAGGTTTATATATGGCTAGTCAGGTCTGCTAGCTAGTTAAGCATGAATTGGAAGTTGTGATTGTCTTTTCTTCCTTATTGTGACATATCCAAGTGGATAGTTGTTTGCTATTGCTGTGATCTTTTTTTTTATTTTTATTTTATTTTTATTTTTTTTATTGCTGTAATCTCATGTGGGCAACTCACACCAGTAAACACGTCATCAGAGAAGAGAAGAGATGTTGCTGCAAGAGGGAGGGGGACGTTTTTTGATTAAAGATTATGAGGGCACATGAATAAAAAAAAAAGAAAAAAAAAGATGTTTTCTTAAAATGTAATATGACAGACTTTATAGGGAAATATTTTCAGTAGGCTACCAATCCTAAAAAACAAGAAAAAAAAATGTATGTATCTCCTCTGGACACTTAGTGGAGGACCCTAGTGGGCTCTACTCATCACATACTGTAGCAGAACAACATTTTCTTACTTGCATAGATAAATTGTCAAAATATTCCAAATTTCCCTTACTTTCACCCTATTTTATGTTGTGTTATGGATTGGATCCTTAAATGCAGTACTACACTGACATCTACTGGAGGTGTGGGTTCTGGAACTAGCTAGTTCATGAAATTATTATTGAATTTTTACTCTAAAAGGAGAAGCCCATCTGTCACATTTACCCCCGGTTTCACAGACAAGTCTTAAGCCTAGTCCCAGACTAAAATGCACGTTTGAGCAGTCTTAACCGAAAGTAACTTGCATTGACATCTTAATATATATCAGTGCCATTGTTTTGTCTCAAAATGCACACAGAAATGTTTTTTTTCTAAGGCATGTTTATAAAAGCTACTTAAATGTCTTAATTGAAGTAAGGCCTAACCCTGGTTTAATCTAAACCCTTTCTGTGAAACCAGGCCTTTATCGATGTTTAGAAACATATCTTTGTGTGTAAAGTATTAAAATAAAGCATCTATGAAATTAGATACCATTCAAATACATTGTATTAGGCTAAAATTGATATGAACCGTAAATGGAAGTATTTGTGCACTTTTGAACACTTAAGTCACACTTTAATATGTCTCTATATCATTGCATTAGATACATAATATAAAACCAGGAGGCATCTGCACAAATAATGCTTGAGATTTCCCTCAGAATAGCATTTTGCAACAACTTTTAATCATGTCCCATGCTTTTTTTTTTTTTTTTTTTTTTTTTCATATTAAGTCAATCCCCTAGTAAGTTTACTTCACACAGAGTAACAACAGGCGTTTCTATTGTTTTATGTATCATTTTATCATTCAAAACCTTGAAATTATTTGTTTGTTTGTTTATTTATGGAGAACTGTTTTGTTTTGTTTTTGCATTTGTTTGTGTGCTCTATCTTTATTTATAGAAACTGATCACGTTTCGTTTTACAATCCAATTTCATTCATACTTTTAAGTATAACTTAAGTGTCCAAACACTTTTTGAGGCCAATATTGCAAAATAAGTGCAAATAAGTGTTAGAGTCCAGTCCAGAAGCGTCACGCGCCAGCAGGTGGAGCCGCCATTCAGTGTCAGTTTCAGAGCTTCAGCGCGAGCTCACAGGGGGGTTTCGTCAGGTTGACAGGCAAAGGAAGAGACGCAGTAAGCGAAAGCTTCTCAATGCTAGGGGTACGGCGCTTTTCTCGGCACCAATGCTGACAAAAGGAGTAGATTTTGTTTTGCTCTCTTGAGAAAGAAGTCCGAACGAAGTAAGTGTGAGAAAGTCCTCGCGCAGTTTATGGTAAAGGCTCAGCAGAGTTTCAGAGGAAGCAGGATGTACCATGAAGACGGTGCAAGCTCTCTCAGACCACGATATGGATGTAAGTAAGAGCCACTTCACTTTATGTCAGTTATATGAAACTATTCTATTAATGTTATTAAACGAAATGAGTATAAATTGAATGTGAATTTACTGTAGTGCCCAATGTCCATGACAGTTGGCCAGCAAGAGTATCTGCAACTGCAGTCTGACATCCATTATCACTGCAGTGGTGGTTAGTTTGGGTGATTCCCCCGTGTGATTTTTTTTTTTTTTGCACAATATTTTCTCAATAATTATTCAGAATTATTTGGAAGCACACTATAAAATGTGGTATCATTTTTGCCTTAGGATCTACAGTATTTGTACCTTACCTGATGTTTAAAAGATGCTGATTTTAAATAATATTTTGGACTTGAATAAAACCAGGTAACGTTTATTAGGTTACATGAACATGCTTTTTTTTTTTGAGTGCTGGAAATGTGTATTTGAAGTTACCCCTGAAGGCCTCTCACTTGTTGTATTTAACACAAAGGCAAGTTTTATCTAGAGATGAAAGATTGATATACGAACAATACTGATTATTTCTGTGTTCAATAACTGATATGCAGATCTGGTGGTTGGTAAAGAGTTGAGTAATTTTTTGGAAGCAATACATTAAATAAGTGTTACTTATTCCTTAAAAGTTTAAAGGGATAATTCATCCAAAAATGAAAATTCTGTCATCATTTACTTGCCTTCAACTTATTTCAGACCTGTATGAGTTTCTGTCTTCTGTTGAACACAAAAGAAGATATTTTGAAGAATGTTGCTGGTAACCAAACAGTTGATGGACCCCATTGACTTCCATAGTAGGAAAAAAAAAATACTATGGAAGTCAATGGGATCCATCAACTGTTTGGTTACCAACATTCTTCAAAATATCTTCTTTTGTGTTCAACAGAACAAAGAAACTCATAGAGGTTTGGAACAACGTGAGGGTGAGTAAATGATGACAAAATGTTCATTTTTGGGTGAACTATCCCTTAACTGATAAAGTAGAAAAGTGTGAAAACTGTTTAAAATGATATGATTATCAGTCTATATCCATAGAAAAAAAGAAACTCATAGAGGTTTGGAACAAATTTTGGGTGAGTAAATCTAGGGCTGCACGATATTGAAGAAAAATGACTTCAGCTTCTGAAAGTGAACATCAGTGTTTTACTGTAGCATAAGAAATGTTAGGCCTATTTTAACATCAGTGTAAACCACTGGGTTTAGCGTTTCAGGAAGGCCTATATTAGGATTATTTAACAACAGAAACTGAATAATCAAATGTAAAAATAAAACTGCTTAGTTTTCAGTCTATGAATTAAATATATATAGGCTACTGATTCTTATTAAAACTACAAAAGTTATTCAGCCAAGAGCAGTAAGTGATTTTCTCTATGTCTTTTGTTCATGACCCCAGTTATTGCAAGCTGTTGCGATATATACATTTGCGATATTTCGATAATTTCGATATATTGTGCAGCCCTATATGCAACTATTTTGTCCTTTGTCCTGAGCTAGATCCCAGATCTTTTCCTGACATATCCTGACATAAGGTGCTTGTGTATTTTTGGCATTAGATCTCATGCTGTGGCCTGAGCAAAGAGAAGCTCCATGATAGTTTTCTCCAGTTAAACATTACCTCTGCCCTTTGTAAAAGCACCTGACAGTCTGTACAGTTCAGATATTTGAGGAATTCGGTTTGAGGAGTTTATCTGCGCAGGTCTTATTAAACACACACATTGCGCCATGCTGACAAGACATCATGTCTATACTGTTTATATCTATGATGAGGAATGTTCAAGATGCTGTTTGCGTAGCACGCATTTGATTCTGGTGTGAACTACTAGTTGGTTGTGTATCAGAACCTGCTAGTTTGAGATTAACTCCACCATATCAAATCAAGGTTGAGAGATGTACTTGAGCACTATTTGTCGGCTCTTTAAATGAAGTTTACTTAACTCGTGTCAACACTGGCACCGTGACCGAGATCACATTCCAGCTAAACTGCTGACAAGGCCGCTGGTTTCATTCCGCTGATTTATCTAGGGTGTTTAGGATTAGCATTTTTGTTATTAATTGCTTTTTTTATTCATAAAAAGCAGATTTTTAGATATGACAACACATTCTCATATTGCATTTGACTCAAAAAGCTGTTGTACAACTTTTCCCTGTGTCTTATGCTGTTTGTTTGAAGAGAAATGTTTGGGTCAAAGTGTGCATCACAATGGATGGCATCTTTGGTTGAGGACTGTGCAGGATATATAGCCTACATGGAATGACATCATATTGAGCAATGAAAACTGAAATGCCATACAGTGCATCTCATTATCATGTGAGGTAGCTGTGACGCATATTGATATGAGAGATTGGATGGCCACAGTTTACTAACAGTTGTTCCCCTCACAACCACTATACGTGTGGTGCGGTTGCTGGCACAATGTGCATTACTGTTCAAAAGTGTTAAGATGTTTGAACGATTTTGAGATAAGCCTTAAGAAATTATTATAATATGCTGATTCGCTGCTCAAGAAATATTTCTTCTTATTATTATCAGTGTTGAAAAGTTCAAAATTATTTGATGAATTTCATAAAGGACAGCATTTATAAATATCTTCTAAAATTATAACTTTTGATCAATTTAAAGCATCCTTGCTGAATACAAATTTTAATTTCTTAATAAAAATCTTATTGACACCACAACTTTAGAATAGTAGCATCTATTGTGCAGCATCGGATCTTAGTCAACCGGCTCCTGAACATCTCTGATGTTTCCTCAAGTGGCCGTTGGATTGTTCTTTCTTTAATTATAATATTTGAAATGCACAGATGCTTTATGAGAACCAACTTTTGTTGCCATGTTTTCAAAATTATTGTCTATGGGACAGATTTAAGGTGATAATGCTGACCTACGTAATGAATCCCCACAGAGGTTAACTAGCAAGCCTGAGCCTGTGCGACAGGGTGAGAAATTTGCAGTGTTGTTTGCTGTAACAGGATTGAATCTCATTTACTCGAACAAAGGCCAGCATGTGACCATGTGTCAGCAAGCTTAATTATTACTAGATGAGTGAGGATTGTGAAAACACTTAGTAGTTGGACAGACTTGTGCTCAGTCTGATCTTATCTTAAAAATGAAACTTCTTGTTGCATGTCAGAGCATCACAAAGTTCTCTTTAGGTGCCTTTAGGTTTCTTTTTGACTGAACTGGTCTTTGTTTTTTGCTTTTGAGAATGGATGTGGCCTACTTTACTAAGAGTCATAATAAGTGTCATATTTTACTATTTTATTGATGTTTCACCTGGGCTCCACCAGGCTATAGAGATACTCCATATATTTCAGTCATGGGATGGGCGATTGTATAATCAAATAACTTATTAAACCAATTGACGTGAGTGCAACTACATCTGCTAGTGTTCTCAGAATCAATCATGAGCTCTGTGGTAAATGCAACAGATTGTGAAATTCTGTGCTGCTTTCATAGATGGTCTCGTGATGGTGAGATGTGGTTGACAGTTGATCTGTAGCCTAAGTGTCATGTTAATGTGTTGGGTCACAGCATGTCAAACAAGGGCTTCACAAACTTTTTTAGCAGTTTAAATTCAAAATAGAATCCATATTTGAAATTCAGTCCTGGTTTTAACATGATTTTTGACATGATTGTGTTGGTTACATCATGTGGTTGGTGAGTGTTTAAGTGGCAGCTCCATGCCATTGAAATAAATGATTAAATAACAAGTAAATGTTATAGGGAAACAATATACAGTACCAGTCAAAAGTTTGGAAACATTACTATTTTTAATGTTTTTGAAAGAAGTCTCTTATGCTCATCAAGCCTGCAGTTAAAAAAAAACAAAAAAACTAAATAAAAACAGTAATATTATGAAATATTATTACAATTTAAAATAATGGTTCTCTTTTTTAATATATTTTAAAATGTAATTTATTTTTGTGATGCAAAGCTGAATTTTCATCAGCAAGTACTCCAGTCTTTGGTGTCTTATGATCCTTCAGAAATCATTCTAATATGATGATTTGCTACTCAGTTATTATCATTGATGGAAACAGTTGTGCTGTTTAAAGGTCCCATGACATGCTACTTTTTGTAGGCTTTAATATAGGCCTTAGTGGTCCCTAGTACTGTATCTGAAATCTCTTTCCAAAAATTCAGCCTCGGTGCAGAATTATAGCCACTACAAGCCAGTCCCAGAATGAGCTTCCTTCAGACAGGCCGTTTCGGTGTCTGTAGCTTTAAATACTAATGAGGAGGAGAAAGGCGGCGCAAGGTGGAGGGTGGGTGTGGCCTTGACCATCTTGCGCAACGGTACCGTGGCGTGCATGTTTACGTTGGATATAGCCTATTGCAATGGCACGAAGACACCTAGTCGTTCAAGCATTTCAGTTTGACCCAGAATCTGATCCAGATGGAGAAGCAACGGATGAAAAAGTTGCAACTCAGCGGCTCCAGTAGGACTTTTCCGAATGGTTAGTTTAAAATATTATGTCTGGATACGGTACTTTATTTGGATGGTTTACAGTTATTATCATGTAGCTAACGCTAACCTACTGTTGCCTTTACATGAGAGATCTGTAACATCTGTAATTTATCTTATTACAATTAAATCAAGCTCTGCGATCTTGAAATGCGGATATCGCGCGCGCCATATAACCAACAGGAAAACGGTTATCCAAATAACAAAGTGTACAACACTCGCGTTACAGTGTGTGTATTCACACACATAAACTGCATAGCTGCATAGCTAATGTTACAGCCACATTCTACGTGTAACAATCTAGGTAACCATAAACAGTAAAGCAACACACTTATATATCATTAGTTGACTTACTTGTCCGAGGTGTGTAGCTGAGCCAAAGAGAGTGATCCAGACTTCAGTTTCAGACGTTCAGTAAGCTCAGCTCTGTATTGACCCTTCGGTGTTCATTTGTACATCCAATTATTGAGCAATTGTTATGCTTCGCTCGCTCAAAAGCCATGATATCTCTCGTGGACAAACTAAAATCGCGCGCGCGCGTTCCTACTTCCTAGCGCATTTTCTCATGGGCGAGAAATATTCTCTGGGCGGGCAAAGCAGAGAAAGGGGAGGTAACATTTCCTCCTTATGACATCATAAAGAGGAGATTCAAGATCAGCGCGTATGAGCCTCCATTTTCTCAAAGGCAGAGAAAGATAGCAAAAGCTCGATTTACACCGATTGAAATTTCTAGAAACTTGGGGACCATATACAGGCTTTGGGAACTCATATTAATGTTAAAAAACCTCAGAAAGTGAAAATTTCATGTCATGGGACCTTTAATATATTTTTTTGGAATACTTTTTTCAGGATTCATTGATGAGTAAAATGTTAACAGCATTTATTCATAAAAACAGCATTTATTCAAAATAAAAACATTTCTAACAATATAAATCGTTACCATCACCTTTTATCAATTTAACGCATCCTTGTTGAATTAAAGTACTAATTTCTTAAAAAAAAAATAGTTATTGTTCCCAAACTTTTGAACGGTAAGTGTATATTGTTACAAAAGATTTATATTCTAAATAAATACAGTTCTTTTTAACTTTTTATTCATCAAATAATGCTGAAAAAAGTATCTCAGGTTAAAAAAAAATATTAAGCAGCACAACTGTTTCCAACATTGATCATAAATCAGCATATTAGAATGATTTCTGAAGGATCATAAGACACCAAAGACTGGAGTACTTGCTGATGAAAATTCAGCTTTGCATCACAAAAATAAATTACATTTTAAAGTATATTAAAGTTTGATAGAGAAGTTTATGAAGAACCAGATTTAAAAAAAGGATATAAGATATGTTTAATACTTCTAGAGTTACAGGCATGCAAACTATGGAAAAATACTATTTATGGTATGCATTTGTTTTTGTTTTGATTTTCCCAGGGTCCTTCCCATTTTTTTTATCCCAACTTTCATCGTTGGTATATAATGCAACAAAGATTGCTCTATCAAAAGTTAAGTAATAGACCTAAAAATAAAATAATGAGGCTTTTAAAGTCATTTTACCCCCCTGTAATTTGGCTCCAAATCTCAGGAGAAAATGGTCTTTTTCAGTCCCCTCTACAAAATAGTGGATTACTCAGTAAATATTCATTCATGATATTTCATATTTTGGCTTTCTTCTTCATTTATGTATGTCTTTCACCAGAAAAGAAATGATCAAAATCAAAAATTTTAGCCGGGACCTCTGGTTAAAGTTGACACGGAATGACCTAGCATCATTTGTTTTCAAATGCCACTTGATTTTGATATTTTGTATCTAATGCAATGATGTTCATGTGACTTAAGTGTCTTGAATTACTTTTTTGAGTCACTACAAGTTGAGAGCAAGGACAGTGAGGATTGACCAACCTCTTCGTGTGACCAGCTTAAGTCATGTGTAAAAGATGTCAGCTCTGCTTAAGCAGAAATAAAGCGATTGCATTGAACTCGGCAGTGTTGTGAGCTGAAGATGAAGGTGGCGGAAAGGAAACGTAGTAGCAATCACGTAAATGTCGGCCACAAATGGTTTCGTAATGCAACAGTACTGACAGCTGACAGCCGCTTGTCGTAAGAGTGTCACTTCCTGATGCTTTCATGTACCGCTGACAGTGATGAAAGAGATGCTGATTATTTCTGCATGTGTAGGCTATATTGTATAAAATTACTCAACCTTGCACACACATTCAGTGTTTTGTCTACTTGTTTTTATAGGGGTTTAAGTGTGGTGTGTTTCTGATTCACTTCTCTCCTTCATAACAAATTGCTTGAGAAGCCTTTTCCAGTTCACGCTGCTAAAATCTAATTCCAGTGTGACTTAAATCAACAGCTGTCTGAAACACACAAAGTCTGAATAAAATATAATCAGCAGAATGGATTTTGGCTACACACCATCAGATTCATTCAATACCTTTTGTCATAGTGTGTCTAGTGGTTGTTGTGTTGGCTGTGCTAAAGTTGGCTGATTAAACTGGAGAGGAAAATGTCACTCTCAGCGTTCTGATGTGTTATTCCACCAGTATGGAAAAAGCTATTCTTGCATTCTTCAACTGTTATTTTCCTTTGTTTATCCTACAGCCATTGTGGACGATGAGAGGCTGTCGGCGGAAGAAATGGACGAGAGGAGGAGGCAGAATATTGCATATGAATACCTTTGTCACCTAGAGGAAGCCAAACAGTGAGTAGAAATTGTCATGCCACAGATAGGCCTACATACTGAGCCATTGTCATGGGACCAGATAAAAATACAATATTGGGTAAACCAAATACTTTATGACAGAATAAGTCCCGCCTTCTAAATAAAAGAGCCAATCGCCTATTGGTACAGTTATTGCATCACTGCAGCTGCATTTAGAAGCTCCGGTCGATACAGAATCAGTCAGTGCTCTGAGATGTGCGCTTCTGACTGTACACGTGCATTTGCTGGTCCAGCCTGAAAAATGCATTTTTCAGAAACAATTTATGAAACAGTTGTTGTCAAATTTCATTGGTGATTTCAAATATGAAATTTAATCGTAAGCTTTAGTGAACAGCTTTGGAGAATTTCATGTTTCCTCATTCACAGAGATGGGAGCTGTACTTGCATGACTAAAATAGCTGCCAGAGAGGAGTTTCAGAGATGGTTGCTGAGTCACTTGCCTTAAAGGGACTTTGGATAAACTTAAAAAAGCTAAAGGGAAGTGAAGGGGCATTAAAGGTACATTATAATATGGTTCCCTCAAATGTGTCATATGGATTACAGTAACTTTATGATACTCAGGGTCCTTCTACTGTAAAAGGGTGAAGATTTATTATGGACGTGAACTTTAGTGAGGTATTATTCAGAGGTAAGGCTGCATGATTTATCGGAATTATTGGAATCGCAAATGTGCATATCACGACGAGATGTATATTGCAACGGCTTGCGATAACTGCATTATTTTAATATTACAAAAAGTCTTAAGTTTTAGGTCGACGCAGACAGCAGAGAGTAGACTGGACACATGACTGTTACATACAGTACGTGTGGCATGCTTAAAGGGATAGTTCACCCAAAAATTTAAATGTTGTTGTCATCATTTACTCACCCTCATGTTGTTCTAAACCTGAATGAGTTTCTTTGTTCTGTTGAACACAAAAGAAGATATTTTAAAGAATGTTGGTAACCAGACAGTTGACAGTTACCATTGACTTCCATAGTATTTTTTTCCTTCTATGGAAGTCAATGGCTGTTTGATTACTAACATTCTTCAAAATATCTTCTTTTGTGTTCAACAGAAGAAATCAACTCATACAGGTTGGGAACAACAGGAGGCTGAGTAAGTGATTACAAAATTTTCATTTTTGGGTGAACTATTCCTTTAATGTTATTAAATCCAATGGGCCCTATTTTACCGATCTAAGCGCATGGTCTAAAGCGCACGGCACATATGCAGTTAGGGCGTGTCTGAATCCACTTTTGCTAGTTTAATGACGGAAAATGGTCTAAAAGGGTTGTTCCTATTACTCTTAATGAGTAATGGGTGTGTATTAGGCATATGGGAGTGTAATTTCCCATTCCCTTTAAAAGCCAGTTGCGTTCTTGTGAAAGACTGAACGCTTCTCCAGAGAGCAAACGGATCTCCTTGTGCACGAGGTTAACGCGCACAAGCAGACCATCTACGGGACAAGCCGGATTTCACCATATCTTTTTGTACATTGTAATCCTTTTATTTTTTAATATTTGGCTAGTTTGTGTGCTGCTGCGCGTCCCTGTGTGTGTAATAAGCAGAGTGTACGCACGTTGTGGACCCGCCTATAGGCGCACATTACTAACGCGCTCTTTAAATAACAAGAAGAAATACTGCGCCATTGACTTTAGACCAGGTTTCAGTTGGTCAATGGGCGTAGTCTATTTCAGTTGCCTCAAAATAGCAACGCGCCAACAATGCGCCAGAACCCACCTCGTTTTCAGACCAGTACGCCCATGGGCGCACAAATGGGCGCAAATGCATTCACTATTTAAACAACATGGCGCAGGACGTGAAAATGATAACTGCGTGGGGCTGAAACTAGCAAAAAAAACTGTGTCGCACTCGCACCTAGCGCTGCATTGTGCCGTGTGTATTATAGGGCCCATTAAGTGAAGTACTCATGCGCACACAAAGGCACTTCTCGGACAGCGCGCAATCCCCAATTCTGTTCTCTTCTGCAGCTTAAATGGCCAATTACACCCAAATTTCAAAATGCCCATCTTGTTGAGTATTCATGTTAACACAGTTATGTCTTAAGTGGACTAAACAGTTGAGAAAGAAAGCGTGCATGTAACAATATGGATTCGTTCCGTTCTTAAAGTGACAGCAGCCTAATAATATGTGTTAATCAAACGACAAAGAGAAAATCACTCACTGCTCTTGACTGAAAAACTTTTGTAGCTTTAATAAGAATTGAATTCATACAGTGAAGACTAAGTTGTTAAATAAACAAAATATATAGGACTACCTGAAACCTAAAATGGCATTTACTTTTTATGTACATTTACATTTATTCATTTAGCAGACGCTTTTATCCAAAGTGACTTACAAATGAGAATAGAAGCAGTTAAACTACCAATAGGACAACAATATTCAAAAGTGCTACGACCCTTCCCAGTTTAATCTTAACGCAGTACATGTACTTTTTTTTTTTATAAATAGATATAGAAGAGAAGAGAAAGTGTTAGTATTAATGGATTAAGTGTTGCTGAAAAAGATGCGTCCTCAGCCTTTCTTGAAAATGGCCACGGATTCAGCAGCTCTGGTTGAGTTAGGCAGGTCACTCCAGGGAACTGTCAAGGTAAAGGTCAGAGAAAGAGATTTTGTGCCTCTTTGAGATGGCACCACAAGACGACGTTCACTTGCAGAGCAAAAGTTTCTGGAAGGCACGCAAGTCTGAAGTAATGAGTTTAGGTAGGAGGGAGCAGAACCAGTCGTTCTGTAGGCAAAAGTCAGTGAATTGAATTTGATGCGAGCGGCAACTAGCAACCAGTGCAATTTTGTGAGGAGAGGAGTGACGTGTGCTCGTTAAAGACCACTCTAGCTGCAGCATTCTGGATCAGTTGCAGAGGTTTGACAGTTCAAGCTGGAAGACCAGCCAGGAGAGCATTACAGTCCAGTCTGGATAGAACAAGTGCTTGGACAAGGAGTTGTGTAGCATGCTCTGATATAGGAAGGGCCTGATCCTCCTAATGTTGTAAAAGGCAAATCTGCAGGACCGGGCAGTTCTAGCAATGTGGTCTGTAAAGTTCAATTGATCATCAATCACAACTCCAAGGTTCCTGGCTGACCTTGATGGAGTTATGGATGATGAACCTAGCTGAATGGAGAAGTTGTGGTGTGGTGTAGTGTTGGGTTGGCCGGGACCACAAGCAATTCTGTCTTAGCAAGGTTTAGTTGAAGGTGGTGGTCCTTCATCCAGCCAGAAATGTCTGTCAGGCAGCTTCCGTCTGATCATGTAATGCTACAGTAAAACTGCTGTTCACTTTCAGAAGTTGTAGGGATGCTTTCTTCTCACAAAAAAAACATCAGTTGGTTATATCATTTTCAGTTTTTAAATATATCAGCCTAAATATAATTCAAATTTATTTGACACATTTTAATGTATCGCATATAGAAGAACACAATATTTAACGAGTTATCGCATATCCCTTTTTTTCTTCAAAATCGTGCAGCCCTATTCAGAGGGTGTGTTTTGAAGCATGTGGTTATGCTCACAGTGTGATAACTTATCAGTATGATATTGTAGTCTATTTCTGATTAGTCAATATTATTTTGAACAGGATGGCAAATATATATATATATATATATATTCTTTTGCAATACCTTTTTACAGGAGGGTTAGAAGCATATCATTTGTTGGGCCATAGCAATTCTGTTCCACTCTTAAGTGTATGATCTTTTTTCAGGATTGTTTTGATGAATAGAATTATTTTTTTTTAAACAGCTTTTATTTAAAATAGAAATCTTTTGCAACATTTTAATTGTCTGTCACTTTGATCTATATGATGTATCCTTGTTGAATAAAAGTATTAATTTCTTTAAAAAAAAGAGAGAGAATCTTATTGATCTCAGACTCTTTAATAGAGGTGTACAGTATGTTCAGGTTATGAACCAGGCATATTGTGTGCATGGCTAGCACATTTCCAGTTGTGAGGGTTGAGACTTGTTTTGCTGTTAAGACACAGAGAGCAGTTAAATGCATCAGCGGTCATTTGTATCATTGGGAACTTGACCCAAATCTGATGAAAGCATGAAAGAATGTGAGGGAGTATTGCAATGTGCATTGTTCTGAGATGAGGACATTTCTTTCACTTCTCAATATAGTTCAAAATTCTGCGCAGTTTGTCTGATGACAGGATGATAAAATTGGACAATCAGAGGAAAGTGTGCAAGTTAATGAATTAATGAATCCGTTGTTACACATCCTGACTTTTCTGGCAGGGCAGTTTTGGCCATGACTTTAATGCAAAGCCTCTGTTCTGGGAATCCTGTCGTGTTGGATCAGGATTATAAGGCTGGTCACTAATCTGCTTGTTAGTAAGGGAGTAACATGTCATCCCTGTGTTCCACTGAGACGTCAGGAGTCACCCTTGGAGGCCCACAGGTTTCACTAAATATCTGATGCCTGCTGTGCAGATTTTTAACAATCAAAACAACCAATTAGTGTGGTGCTTTTTGAAGTTCAGTATAGAGCTGTAAAGAGATGTTACTATATTCTCAGACTTCATTACACCTGGCAAGTTAGCTTTTGAAACACAGTAAAATGTTTTCATTGTTTTTTATAACCACATGTTTGCTTTTGTCTATTTCATTTCAATTAAATATAATAATAATAATAATAATATAATAATAATAATATAGCACATTCATTTCTAATTCATTTCTACTAAATATTTATCTTATTTTTTAATGAAATGTTAATTCATATGCTACCATTCAGTTTTATTTAAATAATTTATTGTAATAATATTTCACAATAATAACTTTTTTTAGACTTCTATTAAAAACATGAAAAATCTTACTAACCCCAAACATTTTTGAACAGTAGTAAAAAAAGAAAAAAAAATTGAAATATATATATATATATATATATATATATTAACATTTTACATAAATACATTTATTTGTTTATTATTTATTTATTTATTTTACATTTTTACAGTAGTTTTCTCTGAACTTGTCTTCAAACCCCTCAGCATGCCTTTGTGGCCTCCCGGGACCCCAAATTGAAAACCCCTGAACTGATCTGCATAATTTATATAATTGTATATTAATTCAATTCTATTTCTATTGGACTGTTATTGCAGCTGACAAACATACCTTCTTACACAATCCCAAGCCCTTTCCAGCACTGTGACTGGGAAACTTTGTACCCGCTGACTTAAGCAAACAGAGCATGTGTTATTAGATAGGGGGACCTAGTTGTGAGACTTTTTCCATTTCTAATTTTGTCATTGTGTAATCCCCTAAACCGCATTAGTCACAACAGATTTATGTGAGTAACATGTCTATCATACATCTGAGACTGTTTTTTTTTCTAGATGTTAATTAGACTTCATGCCATTGCCTCCTTTTTAGCAGCTTATAATTCTCTTTCCCTGAGTCAAGATTAGAAACCTTTTTTGCTGCAGTAAAACATTTTCCATTCCCATCTTTACAGGTTATACTGTCTGTCACTACTTGTCTGCTTTGTCTGCCAAGTCTGGAAAATAGGAAATCATTCTCTTTATATGTGACCCTGGACCACAAAACCAGTCACATGGGTCAATTTTTTTAAATTGAATTTTGAAATCACCAAAAAGCTGAATAAATAAGCTTTCCATTGATGTATGGTTTGTTAGGATAGGACATTTTTTTAGGATATTTGGCCGAGATACAACTATTTGAAAACCTGGAATCTGAGGGTGCAAAAAAATCGAAACATTGAGAAAATCGCCTTTAAAGTTGTCCATTTATGTTCGTGATTGTGTTGCATTCACTCTCAAAAATAAATGTTTTATACATTAACGGCAGAAATTGACAAAATATCTTCAAGGAACATGATCTTCACTTAATATCCTAATGATTTTTGGCATAAAAGAAAAAGTGATAATTTTGACCCATAATTCCATTCACTGACAAAGTTATTTTAAGTTACTATACAACGTAATTTTAAGACAAGTCAATCCACTCGGTGGCCGTCTTAATACCTCTGGCCAGCTATTTTCTGTGTTGCTAACAGGCATACTTTAAAGGAACCCTCCAAAACTTTTCTTTTGTTCTTTTAATTACTTTTCAATAATATACAGTAGCGTTCATAAGTTTGGGCTCAGTAGGGTTGTTTTTTTTTTTAAAGAAGTTAATACTTTTATTTAGCAACAATGCATTACATTGATCAAAAGTGACAGCAAAGACATTTATATTGTTTTTTTTTCTTCTTCAGCAAATCAGAATATTAGAATGATTTCTGAAAGATCATGTGATACTGAAGACTGGAGTAATGATGCTGAAAATTCAGCTTTGCCATCACAGGAATAAATTACATTTTAAAATATATTAAAAAACAACAACAACAAAAAACTTTAAATTAAGTAGAAACAGCACACAGACCCTATGTTTTGTACAGGTAATGGGTTCAAAACAATCAGAAAAATAGGTGAAAAGTCATGGAAGATAATGTTAACCTCTGTGCCTCAGTCCAGTTATTTATCTGACAGTAAACTACCAGACCAAATAGATATTTTTTGGTCCATTGCTTTGTTCCTTCCCCAGCTGAAGCAATATTATCCCACAGTGTGTTCTAGTTTCGCTGTCAGAGCGCTCACCTCAAGAGTGTGTTTGTTCACCTCAAAACGGTTCAAGCAACATATTAGTCAGAGCTGTTTATTAGGAGTCATTGCCAGATTGGAGCAGAGCTTTGAATGTTTCTTTCATTGTGAACCCGTGCAGCCTAACAATCACAGGAAAGTGTCTCCTGAATGCTGTACACAGTCAGATCTCTTTAAGACAGTGTAACAGACGGCTGCATTGTTTGGTAGAGAGCAGCGGGGACAGGGAGAGGTGTGCACAACGGCCGGATTCTCCTCTTCTGATCTAGGGTTCCACATATCCTGATACAGCAACACTCATTCATTTTCATTGTAAAAGATTTTCTTTTTCAGATTAAACGGATAGTCCACCCAAAAACATTTTCATGTACTCACCTTACACCCTCATGTCATTATGACTTTCTTTCTTGTGCGAAACACAGAAGAAGATATTTTGAAGAATGTTGGTAACCAAACAGTTTCAGTTCCCATTGACTTCATTGTATGGGCAGAAAATATAATGAAAGTCAATGGGAACTGACACTGTTTGGTTACCAACATTCTTCAAAATGTCTAATTTAGTGACAAAGTTTTGTGCCTAAATAAATAAATACTTGTTTTTTACAAATAAGTTTTAAATGATGCTTGTTCACAGGAAATGAAGAGGTCGCATGACCACTATACTTCCAAGGGGTCATGATTTGGTTGGTTAGCATTGGCTAGTTAGCCTTTTCTGGTACTGTAGTCTAATAAACATCTTTCTTCACTGATGGCCATTCAGAACATATTTTTGAACACATAATTAAAAAAAATAAAAATAATAGTGGTCACGACCTAGAATAGTGTTGCCCTTTCTTATAGGGTCTGATGGCAGAGGGAAAAAAACTGTTAAATGTGAATAATAAACTAAACCTTTTAATGTTTGTATTTAGGGACCGAAAAATTGTTGTTGTTTACTTTTGTACATTAAACACGGTTTGCTGAGTTTGGTGAACTGAAACAAATCCAGTTAAGAACCACTGCTCTGTAGTGTGGTAGATGTTTTACCATTGTCAGAATGGCTGGAGGGGCTTTAAAAGCTTGAAATTACTTATTTTATGACACAGCTTAATAATGAGTTCATTAATCATGGGTGACAAATTGATCTGCAAGTAGGGCATTTAAACAATGGTATGGTAACTGAACTGTTTCACTGATTCTTTATTAGTGCTGTTCATTTAAAGTTAAAGACCTCTGTCATATTAGATTAGATTAGATTAGATTGAAATATAAAGTCAAGTCAAGTCACCTTTATTTAAATAGCGCTTTATAGAATACAGTGCAATTTCAATGCTGCTTTACAGTGATAACAGCAAAATAATACAGTGATGCAAACAGTGTTCTATTCAGCTGTAAAACAGCTGTAAAATAAAATAATGTCATTAGCTATGTTTCCATCCAAAGTTGCGAAGTTAACTGATGCGCAAAATCGGAACATCGCATTAAAACATTTGCGAATAAAGCACCGTTTCCATCCATTGAGTCGAAGAGAACAAAATCGTCAGTTCCTGATAAAGTGGTGCTAAATATCACTAAGAAAAATGGAAGTTGCTGCAGTAGGAGAAGCCACTGGATAAACTAATTTCGTATAGCAATAATAAATTACTTGCGTCTCAGAGCGCCCAGGCGAAACAAAATAAAGTTATCTTGCTTGAGGTGCTTCGGATGCCTGCTGTTTGAGAACATAGTCGTGTAAAACAGTTCTGGAAGAGAATTATACCGAACTACTTTGACGACGGACCTGAGCAATGACCAGAATGGCCAAACCGGCATGTCAGATGCTGTTCAGCAAGTTTGGTCTACTGGTTGGTCCAGTTATGCAGCTGTCCCATCTCAAAAGTCACATGTCTTTTTTGATGCGTATAGAGGAGTTTATTGTTAGTTAATATGTTTTCTTATATAAAAAGTTTATCCGACTCAATTGAGCGCATGTTTTTTTTTATGCATATTTTTAGAATTTATGCGCATTTTGGCGTTTCCATCCAGCGTATTTTTTTTTATTGTGAATGATGAAAATGTGGATGGAAATATAGCTACTGTTCAGCTGAAGTCAGTTTAGTTTTAATTCAGTTCTGTTGTAAAGACTATCAATTATTAAATTAGTTAATTTCACCTATAAAGCAGTTCTGCAGAAAACAGTGATGTCATCATCCAACTCAGTTTATCTCATCCAATAGTGTCAGTGCAGAGAGATTAATAATATTGATGAATATTAAGTGTCCCCATTTAAGCAAGCCAGTGGTGACAGTGGCAAGGAACCCAAACTCCATCAGGTGATATAATATAAACATGTTTTTTGCTTTGAAAGGCACAGTTTACATTGGCAGATAGCCTACTCAGTTTTAGCCTCTTCTATAGCAAGCTGTCATATACACAATGATTGTTTGACATTTTACTGTTATTCTCCTTACATATTCATGATATATTGTACTGAAACTGTATGCCACAATCGTGGTTCGATATCACTGATGCAATCTCATGTGCAAGTGTGATTTTAGAGGCACTCTAGCAGATGGGCTGTGTTGAAACAGAGCAGGTTTTGTGGGAGGCTGGGGAATTGCTGACACATGTCTGGGCAGAATGTTTTCTTTGCCATTGTCATGTTGTCTTTAATTAAATCAACCTAAAGAGCTGGATGGACATGCAAGGAATGTCATCTTTTGGCCCATTTAAAGGAAGCATCAAATATCAGAGAGGGTTTCTTTGGTCAAAAATATCATGATGTAGGCTAACCCACTACGGGCATAATAAAAGCAAGTACCTCTTCCTTGATTGTGCTGTACCTCAAAATGAACAGAGTGTGCCTGTGACCTCACCTATGACCCCACAACTGACTAACTCTTGACTATGCTAAATTGCCAATGATCTAGGTTAAGCCACCCAACTCCAGAGTGACTTAATAGATGATTAACCAAAGGTTTGCAAATAACTGCACATTTTTGGCATTTTTACCGATTGACTCTCCTCTGTGTATTAGTGTAAGGTTTCTTACCTAATCAGATCTGTTAGCTCTAACACTGATTATAGTCCCATATATTTAAGCATAGATAACCCATAAATCATTAAAAGAGAGTAGCTCTGATTTACAGATATTGGATTTTTTTAAAGTGCCCCTATCATGCTTTTTCGTTTTATTATTTTTCATGCCATGTATTGCATAGCTGTTCGTCAATGTAAAATGTCTGCACTGCTTCTGAGATTAAAACGGTCGATAAATGGAGTTATGTCTAGAAAGAACCGATTCTGAACTGCCTAAAACGAGTCGTCAGTAATTCAATGTAGAATTGAAACAAATTTGCAGCTTCCCGCGAACATCGTCTACTTTGAATCGCACACAAACACTGTAGTTGTAACTGAGGCCTGGAAGAGTTTGTTTTGTGTTGTCGACATGGCAAGAAACTTTCTGCTCTGCAAAAGCAAATACACTTTGCACGCACTTCCAAAGGACAATGACTCAGGCTTGAATTGATACTGTAAAACCGACGCGATAGTTACTGTCCGCATCAATGTGTGTACAAGGAAGCCTCTGTAGCTGAGATTCAGATATAGTAAAGCTGTAGACCAATAACAACAGGCTGGGCCATCTGACCAATCAGAGCAGAGTAGGCTCACGGAAAGGAGGGGTTTAGAGAGAGCGAACCCTTTATCAAACCGTTTCAGACACTGTGAAAAAAGAGGTGATGCTGCAATATACATTATGAGAAAATTAAAGTGTGTTTTGACCTTGGATGCATGTAATCCTATTGTAATAGACCCCTCGTTTTCACTTTAAATTTAGTCTGCTCCATGTTTGTGAGCTGAATGCAGGACACTTAGCTGACAGTTTGTTGGGCAGCTCTACAGGGCCCAACGCCAGATTCCCACTCTGAGAAGAGAAAAGATACGCCAATGTAGGTGCCATGACAATATAGCTTTCTCTGAAAATGTCAAAGGTCACTTGTGTCATCTGGTCACTCACTAGCAACCAGTTTGAAATGTAGTTTCTTGTGCTGAATGATCCAGGTGAATTTCAGTGATTCAGTGATCTGGAAAACTGAACTGAAGTGGCTGCATGCTTATTGAGACTGCAGGCTAATAAACTAGTCCATAATTACAGTAATGCAATTATTATAACTGTATGATTTTCAGTTGTTATTGCACATAAAAAAAAAAAAAAACTTGTTTAATTCAAATGATAAAATAAATACACATAGATAAGGCGTCTTATGCTCATCAAGGCTTAATTTATTTCATAAAAAATGCAGTAAAAACAGTAAGTGTGACCTGTAGTTATGTATTACCTGTTCATGCCAGAAAAGCCAGTATTTAACATTTGCCCAAAAAGCTGAGCAAACGTATAGGGAGTTTTTACACAAGGCAAATAACTGCCATTGAGAGGAATGGAAATACTTACAAATTACTTTATCCAGGCATTACAGACCTTACAGACCTTGGGTTTTGTAAAGAAATTAGAGAATATCACACCAACAGTTTGTGGTCATCTTGGTTTCACTTTTTGGGGGAACTGAGATTTTGTCATTTGGGTGTGCTTTAGGGACTTTACATCTGAAATTAATATTAATAATTAAAAAGTGCAGTATATCAGAAAGACAAACTTATTGATTTTGCTGTTAGAAAGGAAGCTCTGTGAGATCTCAGTCATCTATTAAACATTTTTGCTTCTTTAACAAGTTTAAAAATACCATTGACTCAGGTTTTATGATGCTGAGAAAAATAATTGTTGATGCCCGTAGGCATAATGGTGCATTTGAATGGTGCAAAGTGTTTATTAATTGATTGTGTGCCTAAGTTTAATTTTCTTTAACCATTCTTTTTCTGTAATTCATTTAAAGGTTTAACCTGTAATATCTAAAGCAGCACACTTTTTTTCCAGAAGGAATCTCTGTCTTGGAAGTACATTCAGTATATAATGCATGTTAAAGCATGTTGCTGTCATTTGAAAGTATTGATTTTATACTGTAGTGAAAAACCTGCTAGTTAAAACATTTAACGTCTATTAGTCTATCAGTCTATTAAGTTTCTGTATGTCGTCTTTGAGTAAGCAGCTGAAACATTAAGCCCTTTGTTTTCAGATGGATGGAGGCCTGTCTGGAGGAGCAGCTGCCTCCTACCACAGAACTGGAGAACGGCTTGAGGAATGGTGTCTACCTTGGCAAACTGGCCAAGTTCTTTGCCCCGCAGCTGGTGACAGAGAAGAAGATTTATGACAGGGACCAATCTCGTTATAAGGTACTGATTTTCTGATGTTTCACTTTTTAGAATTGTTTTTAGCAACTCTTTAGCTCAGCACACAAATGCTGTATGTTACCCTACGTTCACACGGACACTCCTAAAAAGTACATTTTGTAAGTCACACCTGTTAAATACAGATGTCAGACCCAAACATTGACTGTGTCTGTGTGAACGGAGCCAGTGTGTTACAGTGCTTCGTCAGGATGTGCCTTTTCCTTAATGCAACACAGACATCCTCACATCCTGAATGTCTCATTCCCATGGGAGGAGAAATAGCAGATTCAGATTGAATTGTGTCCACTGATAGTGTTGTTTATTTGCACATATTGTTTTCAAAGAAATTATGCAAATAATCAGGTAATGATGCAAACACACCCAGAAATGTTGTGTTGAATTCAATTTACATGGCACAGCATATAAAGTTGGCATGTTTGTGCTAAAACTAATGACACTTTGTTTAGCACTATTTTAGAGCATTTAGCACCTGGTTAAACTGAATTGTGTACATACCATACAAAAGTTTTAAGAAGTTGTAACTTATTTTATGCTCACCAAGGATGCATTTATTTGATCAAAAATACAGTAAAAACAGTACATTTTAAAATATCTGAATAAAAGTATTAAAACAAATCTTACTGACCCCAAACTTTTAAATGGTTGCTCATTACCACATTTCTGTTGCACATAGAAAACAGAAGGAACAAAGCTTTAAATATAATTCAGTTTAAACAATATGTGCAATAATGTGTTACTGTTGTATTTATATATTTATTTGCACTTTTTTCCCAGCACTCAGGACTACATTTCAGACACACAGACAACACTGTGCAGTGGCTCAGAGCCATGGAGTCGGTTGGTTTGCCCAAGGTGAGGCACAAGTACACGCTTTTAAAGAAATACACACACACACACACTGACACATATCTTTGCCGTCCTCTCTCTTTGAAGATAACAGTGCATTTTATTAGACTTGCATTCAAAGAAGCGACAAGTTGGAATCAAACTGTGACCTTGGTATTTTTGAGAAGTTATGTTTCATTGGGAAAACTAATACAAATATTTACTAGCTACTATTATTTATTATACAGCTTTACTTAAGCTTTCACTGTAATAATTAGGCTACTGCAATATCATCATATCCGATTATACTTTTGAATTATCTAAGCAAGAACACATTATTAATGCATTTTCTGTCGCTATTCCAGAATACTAAGAACATTAGGCTTGTAAGTACTGCATCAATTCAGTCTTCCACGTATCCTGTAGCTTATAGAAACAAACTAATTTGAAGCATACAAGCACTGACACTGCAAGGCAAACTGCACTTTATCTCAGTGTTTGACAGCCCATTTTGTGAATCAGAGTCTGTTTTTGAAGTCCTTTAAACCTAGCGTCCTTTGTTACCTAGCGTACACGGTACCTAAAAGTTCGGTCGATCTGTAAAAATCATTTTAACAGAAGGCTAAAAATTTATATTTTGTAAAATTTTGACGGATTCTCCCAACCATGCAAATTCACAAAAAATGCATTCATCAGTTGATAATGTAACGCACTGAAAGTTTTGGTGTGATTGTACTGTTCAAAGGGTTAATTATCAAATGTTAAAAAAACTATTTTTTATTCGTTTGGAAGCTGCATTCAAATCCATTTGACTCAAAAATCTGAGGGGGCACGTGCATGATGCCTCTGAAACTGTGATACAAAACTGTGTCCTGTACACAGTGTGTGTCCACTCTGTCAGTTTGGACAGTTTACAGTTACCATTGTTATAAGGTTATTATTGTATATTTACTCATGGTTTGACTTGTTGACTTAAATTAGCATTGGCCCTCTGTTTCACTCAAGGGCAGGAACACAGTAAGTTTCATCTAAGTATAAAAACTCAGTGCAATGTGCAGTACATTACACAAAGCCACAGAAGTAAACAGGCATCATGTTTACATATACTATATGGGCAAAATTATAGTGTAAGTGCTTTGTTGAAGTCCTTTTATTTCAAAACCATTGGCATTAATTGGGAGTGGACCTCCCTGTGCTGCTACAAGGAAGATTTGAACATGTTGAACATGGCTGTAATAGGTTGCTACCGTTCAGACTCGAGCGTAAGTGAGGTCTGGCATTGTTGTTGGGTTTTTGGGGGTCTGATTCACGGTTGCCATTCAGTTCACCCAAAGGTGTTCAGTGGGGTTCCAGTCTGGACTTTGTGCTGGCCAGTTCACAGACTCTTTAAATCATTTCTATATGGATCTTGCTTTGTGCACATTGTTGTGTTGGGACAAAAAAAGCCCTTCCCAAACTCTTGCAATAAAGTTGGCTGCACACAATTCTTTATAATGTCTTCGTGCTGTAGCATTATGATTTGCCTTTATTTGAAAAAAAGAAGAAGAAAGGATTAGTTCACCCAAAAATGAACGTTTTGTAATTATTTACTCACCCTCATGTCGTTCCAAACCTGAATGCATTTCTTTATTCTGCGGAACACAAAAGAAGATATTTTGAAGAATGTTTGGAATCAAGCGTTCTTCAAAATAATGGAGGCCATGATGACATGATGAATGCGCACTATTTTATGACGTTTTGTTGTATAAATATAATACATAAATAACAGTAGTGTTCACACTGAAAGTAAAAAAAAAAAAACTATTTTAAATAAATGTTTCTATTTATCAAAGAATCCTAAACTTTTTTTTTATCAATGTTTCCACAAAAATATTAAGCAGCACAACTGTTTTCAACATTGAAGATCGTGTGAGACTGAAGACTGGAGTAATGATGCTGAAAATTCAGCTTAAATATATATAAAAAAAATATATATATATAGTATATATATATATATATTTATATATATAGTTATTTTAAAATGTAATATTATCAATATTTGTGTTCTACTATACCAAATAAATGTAGCTTTGGTGAGCTAAAGAAAAATATTTGGTGAAAAAAAAAAGTCTTTTGAACGGTAGTGTACAGTACTTGTAGTGTATTATTTATTAAAAAAAAATATTTTGCCATTTCTCTTTCAGATATTCTATCCTGAGACCACCGATGTATATGATCGCAAGAATATGCCCAAGGTGATCTACTGCATTCATGCACTGAGGTACTATTATATACCGTCTGATGTTTCTCGACTCCTCATTCTATTCTTTCATGCTTTTTAATGTTTACAAGCTGTGGACTAAAAAGGTTTGCTTGCTTCATCAGGTTTCATAACCTGAAATTATAAAAATGGCGGTTACTTTGTGGTCATGGTCTCTTGATCTCTCAGTTATGACAGCAGGTTTGTAGAGCATCAGCATGTATGACTGCTGCTTCCTTTTGGCAGCCATTGTCATGGCAATCTCACCACTGAGAAAAGCAGCCGTTTTTGGAGTAATGGTGGGGGGTGCCTATAGTGAATCTAACTATCCGTCCTGCTGGTTAACTTCCTGTCTGTGTTAAGTCATTTTTTCCTGTCACTGTTTCCTGACAATTCCTGTCACTATGCTTCAGAGACAAAACTCATTTTCTCACCTCTTCTGTTGTGCTGAGCATCCTCAGATCATTGACTTCCTGAGAGTAGTGCTTTAGGACGTAAACACATCCGTCAAGTTAATGTTTTATGTTTTTATCTGCTTCATGGATAATCCACATTTAAGTTTTTATGGCCTGCCAAGGATTGAATTCTCTGAAGTATGAACTCTGAGGTGTGATCCTGTACTGTTATGATATCAGATTCCCGCCCTCCCTTGCAGGAAGTGTACACTCAGAGATTAGCAGAGGTTTCTGTTTCCTGTTTGTCTGCCACTACTGAAAATGTGCAACGTACAATCTGGAAGCAATATTTCGTCTGTCCTACTGTAAATGTCTGCCTTTATAATCAAAGCTCATGGGAATATTGATTAGAAATCCACTCTGTGGGTCATCCAGGCATTATATAGAGATTTGTTTTTAAGAACTTTGGCATGTAACTTGTTCCACCCTTTTGTTCTACACATATGAATATGAATAGTTATTGCTGAGGAGAAGTGTGCTTTCACTTTTCTAAACATTCAGACTTAGGATTTTTATCTGGTAACAATTAAATGGGCAAATAAATACCATTAACTTTAATTACCGTTAAAAAGTTTGGGGTCAGTAAGATTTCTTTTGTAAGAAATGAATATTTTTATTCAGCAAGAATGCATTAAAGTGATCAAAAATGACAGTTAATGCATTTATAATGTAACAAAAGGTTTCTATTTAAGGTTATTTCCGACTCTTAGGTTAATGATAATTTATAAATATACTATTGTTCATTGCTTATTTTTTCATTCATTATACACTAACCAAAGTTATTTTTTTTTCGACAAGTACACATTAAATTGATCAAAAGTGTCAGTAAAGACACTTATAATGATACAACATAATTCTGTTTAAAATAAATGCTATTTATCAAAGATCATGGTTTCCACAAAAATATTAAGCAACACAACTGTTTTCAACATTGATAATATTTTTTTTTAACCCCAAATCATCATATTAGAATGGCTTCTGAAGGATCATGTGACACTGAAGACTGGAGTAATGATGCTGAAAATACAGCTTTGCCATCACAGGAATAAATTACATATTAAAAGCTATTCAAATGGAAAAAATAATAATAATAATAATATTTCACAATTGTACAGTTTTTATTGTATTTTTGAGCATTGGTGAGCATAAGATAATTATTTCACAATCATAAAACATACAGACTTTTGAAACTAGTGTATATGAAAGGAGGGACTTGAGTTGTATCATGCAAACAGGGTGGGCTCTTCTGCCAAACCGCAATTCAGAACATTAGTGACCACACAGCAACACCCTGACAAACACCCACAAAACCCTATAATTGTAACTAGAAAATTTCATATAGCATTCAGTTGTTAACGTTTTATTTTATGCTAAGTGATTTATCAGAAAACCATTGAGTGACTGAAAGCCATTCATGGTGAGCCATTTTAAATAGAAAGCCAGGTAATTCATTGGTGTCTTAATGTATGCAAATCATAACTTTTAGTTATTTGGCAGCTAGTGTGCACAGGGGAATGTGTCTAATGAATGACCACAGGAAGGCTTCTTTTATAGTAAATGATTTATAGTGCTTCCTGCTCTCTCGTTCTCTCACTTGTCTTGTGTGCGGGTTGCCTGGCTTCCTCCCTTTGCCTTGCACACACTCTTCCTTCCTGACCCTGTTGTTAAGTTGCTCAGTAAGACTAGACATCACTGAGACTGTGCCCAGAGATGCCTCAGACGTCATTATATCATCATCGGCATATACTTCGCATTAGATAGTTGACATGTATACATTTTTTCCCTAGATAATCAGTATTTTAGGGTCAACATATCTAATATAATAGTATATATGATACATGATGTTTATATATTGTTGTAACAAGGTTTGTGTTCAGGGAAGAAGGAGGTGGGAACCGGCGAACGTTTAACATAAAACTTTAATCCAAAAAAATAAACAAACAACAAAACGAAAGTAAAGTGGCAGCCCCTCACAGACGACTGCCACATAAATTAAAACAGAACAAAAACATAAAGTCCCAGGCCTAGTCCTCTCTCGTCCTTCACTGTCGTCACTCGAGGCATGGCTCCGTTCCCATGGCTCTCGGCCTTGCACTGCTTGCCACAATTATTTTATATATAATATATTTATATCAAATATTTTTGCATTATGCATTTATACTTTGATATCCATGAAAGGAAATGTGTGTATCAGTTGGCTCTGAAGAATATAATCAAGCTTGTGACTCATGAGGTATAGTGGCCTGCATCTCTTAAGCCACTTAACCTTTGGCTCTTCTGTAGTTTGGAGGAAAAATTCATACCAGACTGTCTATCTCTCTGGCTATTGATGTAGGGGTCAAAGGTTAAGGAAAGCACATTAAGTTTATCTCTCTTGCATAAACGTTCAGTTGCACACCACCTTTAATAATTCATTACTCCTCTATTTGTCCTCAGTCAGTGGATAGATAAAAGTTTAATGCAGTTTCCAGCATGTGTTCTACACTTACTGCAGGCTATTTTCCTGTTCCAGAATTAGCATAGTGTCAGACTTAACACAACTGTATACTGCCATCTAGTGGAAGATAATTGTTGCTACATTTTTTATTTGAAATGGACGATATTGCAGAGAAAGCTAGTGAAATATTTAAAACAGTGTTTCCCAACTGGTTTTGGCTTCAGGGCACAACACAGTATCAAACTGAATTTTTTTTTTTCTTTCCCTCTTTCTTTCTTGTATATTAATTACAATAATTCAAGATGTGGTTTGGACAGACCATGTTTTATCCTCATTGTATGTGAACCTATATGTAATTATTTTAGTTTTCTTGCATATTTTTGTTCTAATTTCGCTGCTTTTACCAAGTAACATACTAATTTTCTTCAAAATATCAAGTTTAATTGTACACATGACCTTTGACATCAACAAAACGTATGGGAATTCAAGAAATGCCAAGAGTGCTACTGGGGTAAAAATCTTCATATCTCGAGGATGGGATTTGGATAAGGGATAGTTCAATTTGTTTAGAAATATGGCCAAGGCACTCAAGGATTAATAAAATGTCAATGTTGATTTCTCCTCATTTTTAAAAGTTGATCAACCTATTTACTTTGCTATAATGCATGGTTGTATGGGCATTACATCCAACGATAGAAGTTTGTTTGGATTTGGAATAAATCTTTTTTTTTTTTATAAACAATTTTAACTTCATTTTCAACTATGGGATGGAATCCTGCATTTTAAATTTAGTTGCGAGAACTTTTCTTTCCTGACTTAGTAGTTCAGTTAGAGATGTTGTTCCCTCATATTACAGTATAACCAAGAGAATTGAAGTTGTGTCTCTACAACAGCCTGTGAACGTGTAGCTGTACTCCCAACACTAGTCTAGATGCTTAGTCGTTATTGATGGTTTCACCCTGGCTAAAAGCTGAGATATGTTTCTTACTCAAAGCAGTAGAAAGGTTTTAAATATTTCTAATTGTCTTTTTCTTCTACCATTTTGGAGAGAAATGGAAATAAACTGACTTTAATTTTGACTTCCAAATTCATTGTGTAATCCTTAACCCTGCTCTCATGCAGAAATTACTGTTCTAGCTCAGATTTTCTCTCATTCCCTCGCTATGATATAGTGCATTTATTTGTTTGTGTATTTGTTTGTTCTTCTTTGTGCAGCTTGTACCTCTACAAATTGGGAATTGCCCCTCAGATCCAGGACCTGTTGGGGAAAGTTGACTTTACAGGTAAACCACAGTCATTCTCATAGATTAATGCAATTTTTACCAGAAAATGTCAAAACATTTTTTATTTTCTACCTCAGCTAACCACACTTTTAGAAGAAAAGGTTCTATTTTGAACCGTAAAAGGTTCTGTCAGATGCCTCATACATGGAACCTTTTTGGCTTTCCCATCATGGGATCATTTTATGGATTTAGTTTAATTAATTAATTTAGTTTCAATTCATTTTTTTATTTAACTTTATGAATTGAACCGCTTGTAAACACACTTTATCACTAGAAACAACTGAAACAACTTGTTAAACATGAAAGTATTATGCAATCATTTAAGACATTTCTCCTTATATAGAACCATTTTCCCTTTCCCTTAAATAGTTCTTTAAGATCAAGAACCCTAGGGTTCTATATAGATCCCCATTGAACCTTTTTTTCTTCTTCTACAGTACAGGGCTGGAACCACAGTACGATGATCGTGCACCCTTAATTATACATACAATAGTTGCCATTGTTATTCTAACTATAAACAAATATGGGTTTTTCAAAGGATAATACTTAAACTACCTCAATTGAAAATACGTGGTTTCTTGCAATCTTACATTTGAGTTTTGAAGCATATAGTGGTGTTCCCTTACAATAACAGAGTGCACAGCCACACAATTATATCCATAACTGAAGAGTAGATCCTCTGTCAGCTCAGTTTACAGGACAAGGCAGAAAAGTGCCTCAGGTTTCAATGATAGCGAATGCTCTGCAGAAACGTGGCTGACTGCGTTTGATTAATGAAGGGAATGTTATGACAGGTAATTACCACTTTAGCTCGGCTCAGAGTGTAACTCTTCAGCTCATTCATTGCGTTTTGTTAATAGCTATTATGACACTTCATCAGGAAATTGAGTTCAAGTCATAATAATGTGGTCTGTAATGAATTAATGATGGAGGTGAACATACATTTAAGATTATAGCTTGTTGTTTTTGCTGTAATGGTTTGATGTTGACACACTTATTGTGGAATGATTTAAAGTAACAAGGACCTTGATTTGTTCGACCTGTATGTTGGCAAGACAGCCATTGTTGTTTTTCAAACGCATTACAGGTGCAGGTCCTGTGAATATGCATGTATAAAATGCCACAGATTAGTAATGTGTCAGTGATAGTAAATAGGCTAGAATTAAAAGATATATGTAAGATACGTAACCTAAATGATGACATTTCATATTCTCATTCCACAGAGGAAGAGATCAGTAACATGAGGAAAGAACTGGAGAAATATGGGATCCAGATGCCCACCTTCAGCAAGATCGGTGGCATCCTGGCCAATGAACTTTCAGTAGATGAAGCTGCATGTGAGTGACTTCATCTGTTTTTTATCTAGTCATAGGTTTGTGTAAGTATACATCTGTTTAAATTACATACCTATTATCCTCATTCTCATGATCGCATGTTTTTGTGTCCTCTTTCTGATTTATATCTGCAGTACACGCTGCTGTCTTTGCCATTAATGAGGCCATAGACAAAGGGCACGCTGAGAACACAATGGCGGCTCTGCAGAACCCTAACGCCTTACTGAGAAACACAAATAAACCACTGGCCCAGGCCTACCAGGACACACTCAGCAACGCAAAGAGGAGGAAAGAGGACCAGGCCTCGGGACGGGTAAACTAGATATTCATATAAATTTAAAAACACACTTCAGTTCAAGAGTTTGGTGTCAGTCATATTTTTAATGATTTCTTATGCTCACCAAGGCTGCATTTATTTGATCAAAATACAGTAAAAACTGTAATATTGTGAAATATTATTGCAAGTTAAAATAGCTGTTATTTTATATTATATTTTAAAATGTAATTTATTCCTGTGATGGCAAAGCTGAATTTTCAGCATCATTACTCCAGTCTTCAGTGTCACATGATCCTTCAGAAATCATTCTAATATGATGATTTGCTGCTCAAGAAACAGTTATTATTATTAACAATGTTGAAAAAAGTTGTGCTGCTTAATATTTTTGTGGAAACGATGATTTTGTTTATGATTCTTTGATGAATTCATGAAATAAAAAATTCAAAAGAACAGTCTTTATAAGAAATTTTATGTAACAATGAAATCAATGTAATGCATGTTTGCCGAATAAAAGTATTGATTTTGTTTAAAAAAATATTAATCCCAAACTTTTGACAGTAGCATACTTAAGAGTCAATTTTTTACATTTTAGATAAAATAGTTTTCTTGCATATAGTCTATAGTTTAACATGCTATTGGTAAAGTTATTTAGGACAGTTTTAGACAGATCTTTCAGTAGTGAGTTACTATTCCTCAACCTTTAACTGGATAATAGGCAGCAAGACTGATAATGTTTTTACATCTGCATGTCAGGACTGATGTTTTACAAACCCAGTGCAAACCACATTTGTATGAATTAAAACCTGGTTTAATTAGGATTTTTGGAATTATGTGTTGTATAAACAATACCTTAGTCATACAAAGGCAAACAGTAAAAACTGTGCAGTGTGCACACAAGTAAATATCAGAATATATCAAAAACTTAAAGATTAAGCAATAATTTACAAGGAGGACTATTCACAATTTACAGAAAACTTTAGACACGTGTTTGCAAATATCTGATTTTTACATGCAAAGCAAATTGGTTTGTGTTTCTTTTAGCAGCCTCCTCTCAAACAAGCTCTAGCATTCCTTTAGTTGCAAAATCAGCAGGATTCTGATTAAAAAATAACAGAGAATCAGCCTCTCTTGTTAAATGCTGATGTCTTCTAACACTCCTCACACACTCTGCTGACTCCAGTATCACCTGATCCCCTGATGGTGACTTAATTGAATAGTCACTTTGTTGTGTGTCCACATCTAAGTGGGTAAATGTTGTATTAGGCTTTTTTTTTTCATTTAATTTTCAACCTGCTGTTAAAATCTTTGCTCAAGGGCACAAGGCCCCTGATTATCCTGTTTTTTGTTGTTGTTTTTTTATCTCTTTTAAAAAAAGTCTTGTTGTGACACGTTGTATGTGTGTTTAGCGCTCGTCTGTTGCAACTGAAGAGAGAGATGTGTATGAAGAATTACTGACCCAGCAAGAGATCCAGAGCAGTGTAGACCTCGTGAACAGTAAGTGTGGGACATTAATCTGGAAAGTGGGCTTTAGACCACATATAAAATAATGTTTATTGTTTTTGTTGTTGTTGTTAAGATTAATACTGGAAATAAATATTTTAGTTTAGTTTTTAAATTGCAAAAAAATAATAAAACAATGCAAAGTTATGTCTTAAAATCTAAGTGAAATATTTAAAATTCAACACTATTTGTCTGCAGCGTTTCATTCAAATTGTTATGCTAACAGTATGATTTGCAATAAAAACTGCATTTTCATTAGCATTGTTATTTTAGTATTATTTATATACAATTATTTGTTATTTTAAACTAGCTTTTATTTTTCTATTTTTATTTTTTATTTAAATTTTAGGTTTAGTAATTCTTTTATATGCTTTTTTTTCTTTTTATCCATATAATAAATGTAAGTTGAAGAACAAATTATATATATATATATAAATATATATATATATATATATATATATATATATATATATATATATATATATATATATATATATATATATATTTAATATGTGTGTGTGTGTGTGTATGTATTTTTAGTTCTTCAACTTAAATGTATTTGTTTTGGTTTGTTGCCAAGGCAATGTTTCTCATTAAGTTACATTTTTTTAAGTATTTCATCTAATTTTTATAATTTATTTTATTTCAGCTTTCAATTACCAAAAGCATTTTTAAATGTTTTAGTTTAAGTTAACAATAACAACACTGTTTATTAGTAGCCTCAGACCTCTTGGAACTCATGATACAGTATATTGCTCATTTTGTAGCTTTTTATTGTTTGCTTCTCATGATTTCAAATTTAGGGGATATTTTCATCCATGGAAATATAGCAATGAATTTTTACTGTATGGCATAGTAGGCTGCTTTGAAAATATTCTTGAGATTCTCTGAAGTGAATATAATGTAATGTAAATGTTATGTACAGTAATAATGATTTTCTCTCTCTAGCATCAGCAGCTATTCAGCAAGTAAGCCAGGCTCTTGATGCTGAGGATCAGAAAGCCCTACTGGCCAGCCTTCGGTTGCCTGCACTTGGTCTTGTAGGAGTCCTCGATGACAACTCCTGCTTTTACCTGGAGCACTTCACGTCCTACAGGAAGCATAAAGTTAAGGTACTGAAGCAGATTATCTATATCAGTTGAAATTACTCTTGATTTTGGGTCAAATGAATTTGATGAGCATGTTTATGACATCTGTATGTAGGATGCTGGTGCGGGTGCTCAGCTGGAGAGAGAAGAGATTCAGAGGGTCATCACTTCCTGTAATGAGTTTGCAGAGGCCGAGAAACGAAGTATGTTGCACACATACATTTGCCCTTGACTGGCTGATAACGTATAGACTTGAGTGTTGTGTAGATCCTCTGTAGATTATTAAGCTCTCGATGTCACCATTGTTGGTTTAGATGGTGTTACAATAAAAGTTAAATTAACAATAACGTGAATGGCTTTCTTAATGGATCAACATATAGTTTTGAGTTCATTCATTTTGAGTGCCTTAGAACAAATAATTCTGAGCCAATAGCCTCATGGGCAGCATGCCGACATGTAGCGTAGTTGCGCTTCGAGCAACCCGAGTTCGAGTGCCAGCTCGTGGTCCTTTCTCTGTCTCTCCCACTTCGCTTCCTGTCCTCTCTCCAGCTATACTATCAAAATAAATAAGTAATAGAATAAATAAAAACAAATAATTTATATACATTTTTTGCTTAAACGTTAAAAACTGAAATTCAATCGATACAAGTGAATTTATTAAATTAAATATTTAAAATGATAATGTGTAATGTGAAAAATTCATTTTGAGATCTGCTAAAGATAACATTTAACAGTGTTATTAAATGATTAGTGTTTTAAAATATTATCTTTAAGTGAGCATCAGATGATGGCTGACTGAGGTAATCTAAATGTAAAAATATATATGTATATGTATGTGTAAAAAAGCAGCTGATTACTGATTTGGTACCAGCATACACTGTGTTTTTCTATTCATATGATTGTTCTGTGTTTTTCTGATACTACTGCTTATTGTGCTCTTGATGGACACAGAGCAGGAGGCGATTGTTGCGATCAATGCAGCTATTCGTCGAGGTGTTCCAGAAGAGACCGTGGAGGAGCTTCTGAACCCAGAGGCCCAGTTACCCATCGTCTACCACACTGCTGCCAGCCTGTACCAGGCCGAGCTCTTCAGCCTGCAGCTCGGCTCTCAGGTCAGCTCTCTTACCCTCTATCCCACCCCCGGCCCCAACGTTAAGCTCTTTCTTGTCCTTCCTTACAAAACAAGTTTAAATTTTCTATCATCTCAGAACAAGGCCGGTCTTACTCATGAGGAGCTGTGTGTAGCTGTGGAGATGCTGTCTGCTGTGTCTGTGTTAAATGAGGTTCTGGACACCAAAGACTCAGTGGCCATCATTGAGCAGCTCAGTGACTCTCCACTGGGCTTCAGTGGTCTGGATGCTGACAATTTACAGAGGTACAGTGACACTACTGATTGAACAGAGAGAGATGCCAATAATACTATATGCCACTCTGAGAAACAATTTAATAATTGACTTGATCATGTGGTTGTTTTGCTTTGTTAGATATGCAGACACACTGCTCCGTCTTAGAGCAGAGTCCCTCGCCCAGGGTCAAGAGTTCCTCACCTGGAATGATGTTCAGAAGTGCATCGACACTGTCAATATCCAGGTGCACGAGGAACATGAGAGTAAGCAAACTTTCAAATAAATTATAAACTAAACTCTATATATAGTTAGTTATTTTTAACTAAACTTTCTTTCTATAAACTTTAATTTTTAATTAATTAATTCTTTTATTCAGCAAGGATGCATTAAATTGCTCAAAGTGACAGTAAAGATATTCATATAATGCTACAAAAGATCATACTGTTCTATTGAACTTTCTTTTCATCTAAGAATCCTGAATAAATGTATCACATTTTCCACAAAAAATATTAAGCAGCACAACATTTTCAATATTGATAATTATAAATGTTTCTTGAGCACCAAATCAGGATTTGATTAAATAAATACAGCCTTGATCATAAGAGACTTCTTTCAAAAACATTTAAAAAAGCTTACCGAAGTTTGAAAGGGAGGTATTTAAATAGCTTTTTCTTTTCAAAATGTAGTGTATACAATTTTAGTGCATTTCACTCTTCTAAAAAAAGAAGGACATTAATATATTTTCTTATAAAATAGCTTTTTGCTCTATTTCTTTACATTATTTCTTTCAGATGAGCTGAATAATATAATAAAATATAATATAATATCAAAATAAGGTGTAGCAAAAGGCCTTAAACTCATTAATGATGTGTGTAACTCATAGGTGGTCTTTCAAATACATTGAACCTTGAAGGTTATTAAAATATACCATACAAAGAATGTCTTTTTTGAGAAAGTTTCTCCATAATGTTCAGATAAGCTGGTGTCGCTATATGGTTGTGTGGACGTGTGTGCATGAATTAAGAACAATTGATCCAGTCTGTATGAATCACACCGAACAGTTTTATTGAACATTTAATGAATCTCACATTTAATGAATCTCAAGTAAACAGGTGGACTTTTATAAAGGTGGAATATATAGAAGTTAAATATCTTAAAACAACATATTTGTTATTGTATAAACAATGAATTTAAGACATTTTTGTCAGTTTCTTAATGGAAATGTACACATATCAATGACTCTTCCATTGCATCACGAGTTGTTGATCACATAAAATTCCCATGTTCTGTGTGTAGGAGTCATTGCTATCGCTGAGATCAACGAAGCTCTAAATTCTGGAGATCCAGAGAAGACACTCGCCGCCCTCCTACTCCCTACAGCTAAACTACAGGGAGTCAATCCAGCCACCGCCAAACACTATCATGATCTACTGCTGACCACCAAAGACCTCATCTGCAAGGTGAAAGAGAATAACAGCACTGAACCAATGAAATGTTTAAGAGGTTACATCTCATATTTGTATTACTCTTGAATTATTTTTCTCTTATTCAAATTACTTGAACACTTCTTTCATGGTCTCAAATACTTTGTATTCAGCTTGACTTCTGTGTGTCCAACTTCTTTCATTTCTGTACAAAGTAATGAGCCTCTACTATAGTTCAAAGTAGGAAGTCCAACCATAACATCCTCAATCCACTGTTGAGCCATTTTAGATAAGGAAGCCCACCCTTGCAGGGTCCGCAACATAAAACATCCTGCTATTTAAAAGGCCTTAGACAGTGGACAGAGCTTTCAAAGGTCTAGAGCTAAAGGATCTAAACTTGACCTGGGAAGTTGAAGTCTTTGTGAGCAGATAAGAGAGGAAAGGGTCCAGACAGCTGTGGAAAGAACACAGACACACGGCTGCTCTGTAGTAATAATACAGGTCATAATGCTTATCAATGGACAACTTCACATAGTGTGCAAAAAGAAGTGCACTACATGGAGTAAAACACACTAAAAAGATCCCAAACACTAACGTGCTGGCCTTCATGTAGTGTTTCCAGTCAAGGCTGGAACAATTTAGGTGGTAGATGATGGATCCGTAAACAAATGCTATGACCAGCGATGGAAGGATGAACCCCAGGCAGATCAGACTCAATCTGTATGGAATCAAAGGTTTGTAGGACGCTTCCTTATAGGGCTGGATATCATGACAAGTCACCAACTCTTGCCCGAAAACACGGTAGCTTTGCTGAACCAGAAACTCTGGTGCCATCGCAATAGCAAAAACCACCCAAATGGTTAAGCTCGCCCAGATCGCACAGTACCTTTTCAACATTGTCCTGTAGAGGAACGGGTGGACCACCGCAAGGTAGCGCATCACACTAATACACATGTGGGCATGGATCGAGCAGTAGGTGTTACCATAAAAGCAGGCAGTCACCACCTTGCAGGCAAGCTCTCCAAAGATCCAGTTGTTGTTATTGAAGTGATAGTGGATTCTGAGTGTGAGAGAAAGTAGCAGGAGTAGGTCTGAAACTGCTAGGCTAACATATAGGATACCACTGGAAAGATTCTTTCTTCCACTGAGGCAAGCCAACACAAAGACGTTAGAGGGGATCCCGATCAGGATGGCTAGCATGTACGCGGATGGAATGATCCTAGTGCTGACTATTCCAGTGCTGTAACTGATGACTTCATCAGAGGCGTTTATCACACGCTGCTGGATAGATGTGTTGGAGAACAGGGAGATATTGAACACTATTCCTCCAGGAAATGTTTTTGGCTGAATTGACTGTTTTGGCATATTAATGCCGGTATATATTGATGCTGAAAAAATGTTAGAAAACACAATGTTAAAATACTGAAATAAAGTGTATTCTTTCTTTGTTCTCTATATAGTTTCTCACAGCTTGATACTGAAATATGTAGTTACATTTAAACTGAATTGAATGTAATTCAACAAATCATTAGATGAGCAGACATGGCTTCAAGTCATTATTTTTAACTGTAATAATAATAGCATTGCACATTAAATTCTAAATACATATTTAAGTAATTGTGTTAGCTGGAATAATCTGGAAAACATTGGTTGTGGAAATTTGACGTGACTATAAATCATTAAGTCTTATCAATTGAACAGACTGTATTTGACATTAAATATAATGTCAGCTCTGACTATGGCCGATATGCTTTGGTTTCAGTTTTTAATATTATAGGCACAGATGATCCAAATGAATCACTCATGACAAACATTAACTGTAAGAGTAAGACCGAACAAGCTGCCAACATCAAGCATTTTGTATTTTTTTATTTGAATTCATTGAAGTGTTACATTTTAACTGTGGACATTTACTTTTCATTTATTTAATTTATTTTAATTTGTCAGGGTTATGTAGTTTTGCGTGTTGTTGTTTTCCTTCTCTGACTCTTGTTGTTCTTTCAGCAATGTACAACCTTCCAAAATTCTCACAAACTCGTCATCTTTGTTGTTATAAATGCGGCACATTGTATTGTGAGAATTATTTGTTTTTAGATGATTAAAAATTCTCTAGATCTACTTAAGTTTTCATTGTCATTATAGACTGCTACAGTAGCTGAGAGTCAGTCAACTACCCTTAAAGTTTTTTTTAGTCACAAAATCATGACTTCAGCCCATGTCCAATAGCAATCTGCTGTTGATCTCTTACTATCTTTAACTGTTAGAGAAAAGTGGTCTTACCTGAATCTTGAAGTGAATCCTCAAACATTAATGATAATAGCAGCAGCACAAATACTCTCCACATGCTTGAAATGAAATTTTACAAAGTATCGTTTGTCAAACAACTAAACATGACCTACAAGTTTCTGTTCTGAGAATCAGTCATCTGTATGAGATAACCACAAAGCTAGACGTCTGCGTCGAAAGGCGTGACGGTTTCCTGTAAGGGTTTAGGGAGTGTGGATTCAGAATTACTCAGTGCTCATTTCTCAGGCATGTCAGGATATGCTACATGATGTGAGGCTTCCCCCAAATGGTTCCAATTCTGGACTAAACTATTTACAAATATCTGTCCACAAATAGTTCCAAAATAACATACAGGAATGTTTATATGATGTTTTGGTGTTCTGACCACTTGAGTAACTTAAGTTCTTTAATGGATTTCTTTCTTTCTTTCTTTCTTTCTTTCTTTCTTTCTTTCTTTCTTTCTTTCTTTCTTTCTTTCTTTCTTTCTTTCTTTCTTTCTTTCTTTCTTTCTTTCTTTCTTTCTTTCTTTCTTTCTTTCTTTCTTTCTTTCTTTCTTTCAGGTCTTATCGCTTCAAATAAAGGAAACAGTACTCTTTTGTTTTGTTTTTCAGGATCTCAGTGTCAGCAAATGATAGGTAGAATGATAAATCTTTAGTTTTTCACAGCAGTCGATATCATCAGGTTGCAGGTTCTTACCTTTTTCTTTTTATTCTGTTAAAAATGTGTAAAAGACAGTGCAGCTTTGCAATCTGGCCACACTATTTACCAAGCAACATTCAGTGAATTATTTGATGACACTTTAGGCCAGTTTTTATACAGTTCACTGTGTTTTCAAAATTCCAAAATAAATTATGAAAATGTTTGGGTTAACTTTGCTCTTAACATTTGACATCATGCACTGAGATGCTATAATATTATATGACTGCTGTGAAAACACCTGCATTAACAAGATATTTACCAAAGAGACACTTCCTGTTTAACAGTGATAGTTGTACAGAATGTATAATACAGCCTCTAATACTTGATTTACTATAGTTGCTCACATTCAGAATAAATTAGTGTGTAGTAGCAGATGATTTGGTTTGCACTGTGACAGTGTGTGAGCAGTACATATGTATTGTATTGAGCCTGTGTATTGTATTGTATACACATGTATTGTATTGAGCCTGCGCTGACTGTGTGTTGCGCTGTAATAGAGCTCCGGAGATGAGTCTGCTGTGCTGTGGCTGGACCAGATCCAGGAGGCCGTACACACTGCCAACCAGGACCAGGAGGATGCACTCAAATGTAAGTTTTTAACTAAATATAAGTTGCATGAAAGATGTATGATTAACTTCTATGTTAATTCTGTTAATATCCTATGCACATCCCTGTGAAGGATGTATAGTATATGATTCACATAATGGCATATAACCTTTCAAATTGGGTTTGACGTTTAAAATGAAATGTTATACTTACAAAGCACAATATATTTTATAACGTATATAATATATATTTTATATATAAGCTATAAATAATAATCTATACAAAATTAAAAATAAAATTGTCACGTTTGGCTGCAATAAAAGCTTGACTATGGAGAATCTAACAGAAAATCACTTTATTAACAACATAACTCGGAGATACCCAGGATATATCAGGAAACAACTAGAACGCAACCACATCATACAAAGACGACACAATTAACTGAGGAAACTAAGAGCTTAAATACTAGATAATCAACAAAATAGAAACAGGTGTGTAACATAATCCGTAACCAAGGAAACTAACTAGAGAATACAGACAGGCAGGCACACAGGACAAACCAAACTAAGTGCCATTTACACGACACCATTTTCAACTAAAAATGGAAAACTTTTTATGCATTTTGGCCGTTAATATACACAACAACGCCATTTTGGGGGCCTGCAAATGCAAGCTTTTTAAAATGCGTTTCAAAGTGCAAGTCTTTGAAAACGATACCGTTATTTTCCCCATGTAAACAAAAAACACGAATTTGTGAAAATGGTGGCGTCGTACGTATGCGTATTATGTGTTCAGTCTATAGGCACATAGTGTTTCCTTGCTAAGCGACATCGCCAACTATTGGAAGTTGATTGTTCTGTATATTGCGTGTCTGATTTCAGTGGCTGAGGCCGTCGCAGACATAAACAGGTCAGTATCTGAGGGCGATGCTATGGCCACACTGGGTGCTCTGCAGTGTCCTGATGCAGGTCTTCGAGCAGTACTGTCTGAATGTGCTCATATCTACCACAGCCAGCTCTCTCAGTTACAGAGCACTCAAACAGAACAAGGTAACTCTATCACACCCCTAATGACTGGGGTCTGGAAGGTCTAACTATAATTTGAACATTAACTTAGCTCTTGTTATCTGCCTTACTCTTTGAGCTGGAGAATGTATTGTCATGCATATTAAGTATAATTTATTATATAATTATACAGAATATTGTGTATGGTATTATCAAGCCTATTCTTGTATATGTTTATCATTAACATTAACAAACCTAATTGTGTCAATTGTGTGCAAATTTTGCCAGTTTAATTGGATAAATTGTTAGATATTAGTTGTAAATATTCCACAGACTTTTCAAGCATCATCTAAAACATTTACTGGTTTATTTGATTTCAGACCGGCAAATACATATGCAATTCTTCATAAATAAGTTATTCTTCACAGGACCTCTGGGCAATCACAGTGCTTTAATTTTAATTGTGTTATCTGTAGGGACCAGTGGCAGTTCATGGGTAAAACACAAGATCAAGGATAAATATGATTACTTATATAACATCGAAAGCAAAGAAGGGACGTGGGTTGAGCCAGATAATTTTTTTCATGACAGTTCACAGCTCACCAAAGAAGATATTCAGGTATGTCTTTAGCACAAACATACATTTGCAGTTTTTTGGGTTGTTTGTGACAGCTCTGCAGTTCATTTCATATTTTCTTTCCTCGTAACTAGAGTGTTTTGAGCAGTGTAACAGCTGAGTATAGCAGAGAGCAGCTGTGGTTGGCCAATGAGCCGCTGATCATCAAACTGCAGGCCCTGATTCGTGGATACCTGGTGAGGCGGGCACATACTGACAGACTGGAGTACCTGCAAAAACAAGAGCCGAGCGTCATCAAACTACAGGTGCTTAACTGTGTTAAATTATTGATAGATACTTAACCTGATTACTGGTATACCAGACCTCCTACAGCCTTGTGAATTTGTTTTGTTTGTTTGTTTTTTGTTGTTTACACTTAACTGCATGTTACTATACAATTCTTATTTATGTCAAAGTATATATAATTTGAAAATTTTAAGACTCAAATTTTAATATTGACCACTGTTTTAAAATTAAAATAAAAAAAAACTTCTTTTGAATTACTTTTTATTATTTGTTTAAATTATTGTTTATTAAAGAAAACAATATACTACTTAAGTTCATAGTTTTATAATTGGCACTTTCGTGTACTTAATTTACACATCAAAAGAATGTAAATCAAAATTATTTTATGTTAACACTTCAGAAAAATTGTCATAGGGCTTTTTACTTGCACCAATAACAAAACACTGAAAAACACACTATCCTATGAAAGTATAGTAGAAAAAAAGGTGTGTGGGGCTTCAAAAAATCCAAAATCGCATACTCCCTTGAGTTGGTACTTATTTTGAATATTTGCAACTGCTAAAAAAAGTATGTTCTATATATATATATATATATATATATATATATATATATATATATATATATATATATATATATATATATATATATTAGTATAAATGTGTACTACATTCGCCATATTGTCATTATCGTGTGACCTACCAGCATTAGTTGCGTCGCTTCACTGTCATTCACAAATCATCTCCCGTGGCCTCATGGGATAGTAAAGTGCCCATCGTATCCATGCACACTTCAGAATCTCATCCGGGTTCACTCTTTTATGAGTACTGTGAATTCGGACATACTTGTTTTGTCACATACTTTTTTTCGCCTACTATATAGTAGGGAAGTATGCGATTTCGGATGCAGCCATCGGGTAGTTTTCACATTGGGTTTGGTTTACCATTGCAGGCATCCTGGAAGGGCTACAAACAGAGAAGAGTCTATAAAAACAGACTAAAGACCTTCCAAGACAGCGTGAGCACGGTGATTAAGGTAACGGTTATATCACTGATGCTCTTTTATTACGTTTTTCATCATACCGTATTCACCTTGTTGTTTTGAATTGCAGAACTTGAATTATTCTTAGCATGAAAACATGTTTCCTCTACACTTTAGTTACAGTCACTGGTGAAGATGTGGAAAGCTAAACGAAGCTACATTAAGAGAATGCAGTTCTTCAAAGATCATGTAAGTCATCTCACTCACAAGTGAACGAGCAGCTTCTGCATCTGCATACTCATGACGCTGAAATATTCTGTGTCGTGTTCAGGAGAAAGAAATAGTGACGATTCAAGCTTACCTTAAGGCTAATAAAGCAAGAGTTGACTACAGAACTTTGAGTAAGTCGATTACATTATTATATTGAATGTATTATGTAATTTAATTTATATATACTTGTATTGATAGTTGATTGGTTTGCATGGTAAATAAATGTTTTTCCATTTACTTTTCAAACAGCCGGTTCTCAGCACCCCCCTCTCTCAGTGGTCCGTAAATTTGTACATTTGCTGGAACAAAGTAGCCTCGATTTACAGGAGGAACAGGAAGTGACACGGCTCAGAGAGGAAGTGGTCACCAAGATTCGTGCTAATCAGCAAATGGAAAAGGATCTGAATTTAATGGATATTAAGATTGGCCTGTTAGTAAAGAACAGGATCACACTACAGGTGCTATTTTTATGCGGTGGCTTTAAATAATTTAAAGACTGAGATTGTTAAACTATGTGGATTGTTTGTTGTATATACTATGGATTAATGAGACAAATGTTACATTATCCTTTGAGTTTTCCCAAAAAAAAAAAAAAAACATTTATGTTTTCTTGAGTCTCATGAGAGTAGAAGCAGTTACAGATGTTCAAACCAGCTGAGTTTAACCTTTGACCCATCCTAATTTTTCCAACCACTTCAATGTTTTCTCCTTTGGCAGGATGTGGTGTCACACAGCAAAAAGATGAAAAGCAAAAAGAACAAAATGAGTAAAGAAGATCTGACCATGGGGGAAAAGCAGGGCATCAAGGGCCTGAGCAAAGACAAGAGGAAGAAACTGGAGGCCTATCAGCATCTCTTTTACCTTCTACAAGTGAGACCTTTGGCCCAAATTCAGTCATTTTAAATAAATAAAGACTAAGGGCCCTATCTTGCACCCAGCGCAATTGACTTTGTACACCGACGCATGTATCATTCCTATTTTGCACCCGCGCAAAGCGCGCTTTTCCCTCCACAGAAGCACGTCGGTTAATTAAGAAATACACTTGCGCTCCCCGGGGCGGTTCAGCGCAAAGAGGAGGCGTGTTCCGGCGCAAACGTTCCTTCATGCTATTTTGCAGGTTTAGAAAACAATTGCGCCACTAACCAGGAAAAAATTGTTTAAAGTCAGTGGCGCGTTGCGCATGTTATTCATAAGCTATTTTAAGGGCGCATGCTTGGCCATAATCAATGTAGCGTGTGCACAACGTGAATGCACTTTGATTCTCTCATCTACACAGAAGCAGCAGTTTTCATTTTTGCAAATCATACATTATTACGATAGATAGATAGATAGATAGATAGATAGATAGATAGATAGATAGATAGATAGATAGATAGATAGATAGATAGATAGATAGATAGATAGATAGATAGATAGACAATTTATTATAAAAGCATACATCTAGCTTACACATTTACCCAAATTATCATACGCCTTTTTAACCGAAGTTAATTTGGGTGTGTTTATCCATCCCCAACGTCCCTGACGAGAACGTCGGTCTCCTTGGCTGTGAACCGCTCCTGGTGCGCGCCTGGCAAATCCGCCGTTACAATAGGAATCCGCTTTAGAACAAACGCGTCTGCTCTTAAAGGGAATGTGAGATGACGCTCTGATTGGTTTATTTCACGTTACGCCCAAACCACACCTATGAATAATGAAGCTACTTCAGACCAACCCATTTTAGATTTGCGCCTGGCGCAAGAGTCATTTATCCCGCCGGCAAAATAGCAACAGCGCCAAGACCCGCCCACACAGTTACTTGCGCTTTGCGCTTTGACACTTGCGTTTCAGATCGTTAAAATAGGGCCCATAGACTGGAATGCTGAATTGCAACTGGTGGCAAACCAAAGGCATTAAAGGGATATTATATATAATCTATAAATATGTAAAAAACAGTATTTGTAAAACATATATATATATATATACATGTATATGTATATAACATACTTTTTAAAAAAATGCACAAACTGTTATAAATACTGTAAATCCTTTCAGTTAATTTTTTTTGATCAATGAGTTTTCTTAATTTAACAGACTAATCCTTCATACCTGGCCAAGCTAATCTTCCAGATGCCCCAGAACAAATCCACCAAGTTCATGGACACTGTGATCTTCACGTTGTATAACTATGCCTCTAACCAGCGGGAAGAGTACTTGCTGCTCAAGCTTTTTGAGTCAGCGCTGCGAGAGGAGATCAAGTAAGATATAGAGACTGAGATTTTGAGCATGCAAAGAAATTATTTTTCAGAGAGACTAATATATTTCAATTCATAATTATTGCATCAAACGTGAATCAAATGTGTCTCTGAGACAATGTGTATAGTTTTGCTTTATTATATACAGTATGGCAAATATCATTTTAACTTTGCTGTCATCTCTGGCAGATCTAAGGTGGATCATATCCAGGAAATAGTGACGGGAAACCCTACAGTCATTAAGATGGTTCTGAGCTTTTACCGTGGTGCTCGCGGACAGAACGCCCTCAGGCAGCTGCTTGGACCAGTGGTTAAAGAGATCATTGAGGACAAAAACCTGGGCATCAACACTAACCCTGTAGACATCTACAAAGCCTGGGTTAATCAGCTAGAGACCGCTACAGGAGAAGCCAGGTTCATATTTTCATATGCATATTTTCTCATCTCACATATTGCACACACTTTCTCACATCCATTTCCCCTCCAACTTTGTCAGCATATTTACATTTTTTTCTCCATACTATTTGTAAATCATAACAATAAAACAATGACCAGAAGTTTGGGGTCAGTAAGATTCTTTTGCAAGAAATTAATGCTTTTATTCAGCAAAGATGCATTAAATTAAATTTAAATTGTTCTATTTGAAATAAATAGGTTTCCACAAAAATATTCAGCAGTACAACTGTTTTTAACTGATGATATTAAAAAAAATTCTAGAGCACCAAATCAGCATATTAGAAGGATTTCTGAAGGATCATGTGACTGAAGACTGGAGTAATGATGCTGAAAATTCAGCTTTTGCATTATGATTTAAGAATACTTCACTTTTTAAAATATATTCAAATGAAAACAGTTATTTTTAATTTTTGTAATATTTCACAATATTACAGTTTTACTGTATGGTTGATCAAATAAATGCAGCCTTGGTATAGATGAGAGACTTCTTTCAAATACATTAAAAAAAATTGCATATCTCATACCGACCCCCTCTTTCTATCTTTTGTTTTTGTTTAATTCTTTTTTTTTTACTACTGTTGTTGAACTTCACTTCATAGTAAGCTGCCATATGAGGTCACACCAGACCAGGCTCTGTCACACGAGGAAGTGAGGGTTAAACTGGAATCCTCCAATCAGATGCTCCGTACTGTCACGGACAAAGTGCTCGGCTCCATCATGTCATCGCTGGACAGCATCCCGTAAGAACAAAGACCATTGCAACCTTTCAAACAGATGTTCAGTTATGCTTCATGCAGTTCATTTTCATTTCGCCTGTTATATTTGCCAAATATGCTTGTATTATGAATGATTCTTTTATACAATATAACTTTACAGTGTCATTGTGCACCAGGGGGCAGCACTGTAGTTAAAACAGAGAGAGTCTGCCAAAAACAAGAAATATTTTCAATACATAATAAGCGTTGTGTGTTGTTTTGCACACAGCATTCATTACTACCCTCTCATTAATTTAAGGTATGGCCAGATTTTTATTTTGTATTGTTTGATATCTGTTTTCTTTTGCATGCAGTTACGGCATGAGATATATTGCTAAAGTTCTAAAGGACACGCTTCATGAGAAATTCCCTGACGCCACAGAGGATGAATTATTAAAGGTCAGATGTTGAATATTTTAATGGTACTCGTGTATCCAGATTCCATACAAATGTTTATTTTAAAATATGTATTCAGTGGGTCCTGCCTGCAAAGTTCCTTTCATACTTGAAATGTAGCTAGAATTGCTTGACACATAATGAACCACAACAGATTAAAGATGAACTAAATCACATTTTGTGGAGTCAACGTCTCAAGAACCCAGAAAAATAATGGTTCACATGAAATAAGTTCAGTTTGAATAGCAGCATCTTCTTCCCACAGATTGTAGGGACTCTGCTCTATTACCGTTACATGAATCCTGCCATTGTGGCTCCAGATGGCTTTGACATCATTGACATGACGGCCGGAGGTCAGGTGCATTCAGAGCAGAGGAGGAACCTGGCATCAGTGGCTAAGATGCTACAGCATGCTGCTGCCAACAAGCTTTTTGAGGACGAGAGCGACCACCTCACCCCCATGAACAGCTACATCTCCCAGACCTATCAAAGGTTCAGGTGAGGAGAACAGAGCACTTCATGAGTTTAAGGTTTAGTTTGTCTAGGGTCACACACAAAAAAAATACTATTACTGTTGAGAAGAATCAAATACTTAAAGGGATAGTTCACCTAAAAATGACAGTTCTGTCATCATTTACTCACCCTCATGTTGCTCAAAACATGCATGACTTACTTTCTTCTGTGGAACATTAAAGAAGATATTTTGAAGAATATCTCAGTGTTTTTGAAAGTCAATAGGGTCCAATGTTGTTTTCTTCTCATGGAAACAAAAATACTTTTTGTAGAAACTGATGAGTTGAACAAAAGATTTTAAACAATCAGACGAATCTTTAGTCAGGACAGGCTAAAGATGCATGGAAATTGAGGTTAAAGGTGAGGAAGTGTTTTTGTATGAAAGTAAGGCATCAGCAGTGAGGAGAGACGTGTGTTGCCACTTCAGACGTATTAGTTTGTGTATGCTTGTGCGAGGCAGCTGGAAGTGCTAAATGACCTTTTGCCCAAAGCCCCTCATTCCCATGCCGGTGAGTCATTCTTACTGGAAACTCCCTGCTGATTTCTTTTCCTCTCTGATTCTCAGCAATTCTGCCTGATGATCTGGATAAGTTTATGACAGCATGTGACCTCCTCATTCAAGTATACTTTGCATTGTAAATTGATTATGCATTTGATTCAAACATCTTGTTTTGCATTTTTTTTGGTTCAAAACAGATTTCCACAGAATTTGAACAGCTGATACACACTCCCATGTCTCCTGCGTATGTGTGTATCAAATATTTTGGCTAATTCGATGGGGTTTATATATTTTACCATGATTCTACCGCAATCCACAGATTTCCGATGGCAAAATGGGCTTTTTTAATAAAACTTGGCTGCCTATACAGTTGAAAGGCAAAAAAAAAAGGTGCTTACCTGACAGAAGAAAAAAAACAGAAAAGGCCTGTTGTCTTCCTTTTTGTCAAATAGGTAGGAAAACACCCATAATGCACTGGGCATGTCCACTCCCATCAGTCTGCTGTGTGTAGTACGCTCACCAGTCAAATACCACATTGCTTTAGTAGGAAACACTTCTTAGCAAACTTTTAGTCATAATGGTGTCGGCTTGTATTGTTCCTGGGTGCAAGTCTGTAAGAATTTAAAAAGTAAACGTTTAGCGTAGTGGATTACTTTGGGTTTCCAGTGAAGGATCCAGCACATTGTAGGCAGTGGCTAAAAGCTGCAAAGAACACAAAGAGAATGCCGCAATAGAAAATCTGAAAAAAGTGTTTTGTAGTCAACATTTCAAACTGGATGACCACAAACAGTGTTTTAGGCCAACTGGAGGGGGAAATCTGCCGTTCTGTCAGAACCTCCCAAAGTAAAACACTATTGCGTAGAGGTAAGAAAGCTGTTGCCATAGTGTTCTAGTTTTACTACAGGTATAATGCTGTTTAAAGAGTAGACATAGTATAATTTTCAGTGATAAACCTACTCTTACAATAACTGTTCTCTAAATAACCCCCTTGTCAACCCGACTGTCTGTGGGCCGGGATACAAAAATGCGGATGGACAATCTGTAGTTTTCACAAAAGCCCTGGAGCTTTTGCTGGCAAATAAACGTGAGCTTTTTTTTTATTGCTTTTCAGGGGCTTCTTCCAGGCAGCTTGCGACGTTCCAGCTCCTGAGGAGAAGTTTAACGTGGACGAGTACTCTGACATGGTGACACTCAGCAAACCTGTCATCTACATCTCTATTGAGGAGATCATCAACACACACTCTGTAAGCCACAATAGAACCAACCAATTCAATAGAAATCTCTTTTTTTCAAAGTTGCAATGAAATGGAAGTAGCAAAATATATATATATATATTTTTTCGTATTGTAACGCACCCGAGTGTAACGGATTGTCGGAAAAGAAAAAAATGTAGGGCGGGACTTGGTTCTATGCTTTAGTTGTTAATTGGATTTCGAGATGTGGGCGTTGCCCTCAAAAGTGGTGGCTGATAAATGAGTGCTTGCAGGGGCGGGGTTTAAGCAGACTGAATGATTGGAGAAATCCTACATACATCAATAGAGAGAAGTCAGTCATTTTCACTGGAAGATATAGTTATGACATTTAGATTTAACATCACAAGGTCAAAACATTATTAAATAAAACATGCGTGTACTAACCATCCACAATAAGTTCTATAACTTGCTTTTAGAAAAAAGATAAGGTGAATTTTCATTTCAAGCCAGCTTTAACAAAGAGGTTTGTATTACAGCTGTGAGCCCATCATTCAGTGGAAGAGATGGCCTCTTCTTTTATTGCTGGGCTGTTCATATGAAAAAGAGACACACAACTTATCAAAACATATATTTTCAAGACTTACTGTATCTGTAGGCATGTGATCTGGAATGTGAAGTCAAATGCTTTTTTTAGATCTGCAACTCATGAGAGGAATCTACTGTGAGGAGCGGCTTAACTTGATCCATCTGTGTGAGGAAGTGACATCATGACCTGTGCAGACATAATAAATAGCGCCTGTATACTTTTCTCAACTCAGCCAAACGCCTACATTCTTTCTATTGGAGAACTAACATTTATGTATGTTTTCAAGAGTGCAACACATAAATTAAGAGAAGTGATGTCCATTTTCAGCTCTATGACTGCAATATATATTTTATTGAACCAGAGATATTCTGTGATTTGAGGTGATGTGGAGTTCAAAACAAATATTTAGGAGATATACAAGGAAGAAATTACCTTCAAACTGAACTGTGTATTGAATCCTAAAGTTTGGTGTTGGCCTGGTTTCTCTTCCATATTTTAGGACAATGAGATGGATTGGAAACAAATACTCATCCTCTTAGTCATGTTGCGGATTCTATAAAAAAATTAAAATAGAATGAGTCCCAGATTTTACATTTTCAACTTTGCATTTTACAGAATAAAGAGCATTCATTTTTAGTGATTTTTTGACAAAATCTTTAAGTAGATATCACCATAATAGTAACTGTAATTACAATATATGTTAACTTGATCCAAGGTCGATTTTGATATGGTGATGATGTGTTGTCAAGAAGTTTTGTTGTTTTGTAGTCTATACAGACTAGTTGTAGCTGATAGTTAAATGTACTTTTTTTTCTAGCTGGTGTTGGAACACAAGGAAGCCATTGCTCCAGATCACAATGATCTTCTGCTTGAGCTCCTGAAGGACCTGGGGGAAGTTCCTGACATCGAGTCTCTAATTGGTAATATGATAACAAATACAACATCACCAGAATTTTAGACATCACCAGAATTATCCACCTAGATGACATAAAGACTGATTTGATGTTTTTGCAACAGTGTGTGTTTAGATAAATTTTCACTCACTGAATGTTGATTAATAGAAAATGACAGAAATTAGCAGAAACTGCTGTCAGAACTTAGACAATAATGAAAGTAAAACACACTCTGACACTCAGGTGAAGGAACTGTGGACACAAATGACCCCAACAAGGAGAACTCACTGAGTCAGCTGGCCAAAACAGAGATCTCCCTTACCCTCACCAACAAGTTTGAGCTGCTGGATGGAGATGACAAAGACATGAAGGGTCTAATGACAAAGTAAGGGAGCAAGTAATCAACACTTCTTCAACTGCCTTAAAATTTGAAATGTCCTCACATATAAATATCTCTCTTGCACACTCAACTATTCTTCACTGTCCTCATCATTTCCTGTCTTCATATCTCTCCTTGCCCATGGGAGGAAGTGGTTTGGTGACCAGTTTTATCTTCACTTCTAAAATGGGCCTCTTGACTCGCTTTGTGTAATTAGCATTAAGTAAAGGCCTGTTCACAAGATGATTCAATGTGAAAATTCAGTGCAACAAACATTTTACATTTCAATATTAATGTGTCTGTTAAGAACAACACAAACATTTGAATGCCTTGAATACTTGAAATGTGTAATAATACTCAAAGGAAACATTTGTTTCATTCTATCATTTGCTGGCCAGTATTGTCCTTCTGTTAAACTTGCATGCTAACTGCTAGAATTCTAGCCTAGGGATCTTTATGGCAGTATTTCCTTAGGGAGGAAGCAGGAAGAGTGACATCATAACTCATTGTCTATATGTTTACACCCTGCTCCATTTCCATTTCCAAAAAAACACAACATCTGTGAGGCCCCTTTGACCCAGACGTGTATGATCTTCTGTTTACAGACCATATAAACATGAATTACTGTAACCAGCCAGTTTGTGTATGTACGTTGTGAGACAAATCACAAATGAGTCTGTTTTCTCCCTGCAAGCACTTTTGGTATGCGTTTACTACCAGACAAACTTTGGACAAACTTGTTCTCAAAGGGATAGTTTAATCAAAAATGAAAATTGTATTATCATTTACTCTCATCCAATTCTCATTTATTATTACTCACTCTCATGTCATTCCAAACTTGCATGAATTTGTTTCTTTCTTCTGTTGAACATAAAATATATTTTGAAGTAGGTTCTTGTCCATTTAATAAAAAAGCCAAAACAGCATTGAACCCCAGTGACAGAATGTATAAAAATCACAACAAGCATAAATTCAGTCAAGTTCGAACATTTTTAAGTTAGGGTTATTTCAATCAAAAACTAAAATTCTGTTTTTTCCCTCATGTCACCAGCATATTGCAGGCTTTATCAAGTCTCAATTGTGAGTGCCAAAGAAGTAGACTTGTATTGCATTATCTGCTGAACAATGTCAGCCCGTATCTTACCAGATGAGAAAACGCAGAACATGTTGAGACACTCTGATAAGTGCATCCTCATCTTTGTTTGCCTGTCACTTTGCAGAACAAAGAAACTGATAGTGGATGTGGTGAAAATTCAACCAGGGGAGACACTCACCGATATCCTGGAAACTCCCGCCTCTGCTGCACAGGTACACAGTAGGCCTTTCCCCCATGATCAAGATTGAATGGAGGCCAGTCTTCTAACAGATTCAGATGAAGTTCAACCCTCTCTCTCTGGTGTTGTAGGAGGCAGAGCATGCTAAGCTTGTGGAGCGTCAGGTGGTGCAGGACTCTCAGACTCCAGAAGGGTTAAAGAGCAGCCAGGCCATGCTAGAAGACCGCCAGCTGCCTCTGGAGCAGAAGAAGAGGAAGATCCTCAGGAACCTGAGAACTCTAGAGCAGGCTGGTCTGGCCAGCTCGAAACACAAGTACCAGGAAGTCATCAATGACATCTCCAAGGTCAGGCTGTTATGACTTCATTCAGGGGTGCAGGAACTATGTGAAAAGAGCTTGGCGCACATTAAGCATGGCTCACTGATGAGTAATACTTGCATATGGGATGAATGTAGATATTCCTAAGCCATATAATGATTGCTATGCGTCTATTAAACAATGGCATGTCCCTTATCTTGCTCCCTTTAGGACTGCAGGGTGCCATAAACGCCTTCAACTAGTTAGTTTATGTCTTTAGTCTGACTGTATTTGTAATGTTTTTTTTTTTTTATGTAATGTAATGTAATGACTTTTTTTTTTTTTTGCATGTGGCAGGACATTCGATACCAGCGGCGCTATAGGCAGAGGAGGAAAGCCGAATTGGTGAAGTTGCAGCAGACTCTGACTGCGCTCAATTCCAAGGCAGCTTTCTATCAAGAACAGATCAACTACTATGACACATACATCAAAACCTGTCTGGATAACCTCAACAGAAAGTGAGTGGAGATACATGTAATGTTCTCTGGCAACTTTTCATATTTTGTACAAGCATGCTCATAATTATGTGAATAAGAAATCAATTAAGCAATTCATTGTGTTTTTCAATACATAGATAAGAGCCTGCAATTTGATTAGCAAATAATTAAAGGGGGGTGAAACACTCAGTTTCAGTCAATCTCCTGTTAATCTTGAGTACCTATAGAGTAGTATTGCATCCTTCATATCTTCAAAAAGTCTTTAGTTTTATTAAATTTATAAAAGAAAGATAGGCTGTACCGAGTCTTTCCGGAAAAAAACGAGCGGCTGGAGGTGTGCCATGTGGGCGGAGCTAAAGAATCACGAGCACCATGTTTACTTGCTGTTCTTACGCGCCGATAGCTAACAACACACAGACATTTGAAGCAGTTTTACTCACCGCCAACGCACGACCGTGAACCTTTATCGTTGGGACTGCTCCATCCTTAAGCATTAGACGATCTGCAAATCCGGCGTCGAACTGGGCCTTGTTTATAAAACAATCATCGTCGAAATGCAGGGAACAAACAAAAACACTTGCACAACTCCGTTGATGCTCTGGAAAAACAAACTCCATCCACTGGTCCCTTAACGCTGGGTTCTTTGGGAATCTGTGCAGGGTTGTCTTGTTTTTGGCAACCAAAAACCCACTTCTTTGGTGACATTGTGCTAAAGCCAAGCACAGCGCTTTGATGGGAGTACTGCTTTCGCTCTCTTGCTCTGGTCTGCGAGTGCGCGCCCGTCCGCGTCCTTCCGGAGAAGAGCCCTTAGGACCCGTATAAGGAAATTCCGCCGCATCTGACGTCACACACGCCCATACTCGAAAAAAACTTTCCGAAACTTGTGACAAACCGGAAGGAGTATTTTTGGAACAGAAATACTCCATCAAACGTACAACTTAATTTTTGAAACTTTGTCCATGTTTAGCATGGGAATCCAACTCTTTAACAGTGTAAAAAACTCAGTATGCATGAAATAGCATTTCACCCCCCCTTTAATCAAGTAATAAAACAGATATATTCATTATATATTTAATTAAATGTAGTAATTTAGAAAATAATGTTAAAACTTATGACATTTATTGCATTTTCAGTTTAATTATTGCTTTTCTTTATTATATTTGACCTTTTTGTTGATTTCCTGCTCATTTGAGGTGCAGCACCAAATCTGTTGTTAATATCAATTTGTTCATAAATTAATTTAATTAACTTTTGCCAATTTTTAATCTGTCCCAATGACTGACTAACTTTAATTCATTTGATCTTATCCCCATGTTGAGACATTTTCACAAGTTTATTAATATCTCAAATGATTATTGATTGGCACAATACATAATGCAATTAACCAATGATACACAATAGCTTAAGAGGGGCACTTACTGGTGTGTAAATTGGGAAGTGTCCTATCTGACATATATTTCACTAATGGTTGTTTCACCACCAGGAATTCACGAAGGTCCATTAAACTGGACAGAAAGGAAGAAGAGAAGAGCACTAAGAAGTCCAAGGCCTCGTCCCTGAAGTACACAGCTGCCAAACTGCATGAGAAAGGAGTCATTCTGGAGATTGAAGGCCTCCAGACTAATCAGTGTGTACTTCCTCTTTACACCATTTATTTTTATTCTTTTGCATTGATAATGCGTAACTTTATATTGTGCCAAAATAAAGCACAGAAATATCTAAACCAGCGGTGTCCAAACCTGCTCGTGGAGGGCCACTGTCCTGCAGAGTTTAGCTCCAATTTCTCTCCCACAACACATCTGCCTGGAAGTTTCTAGTATGCCTTGTAAGAACATAATTAGCTGCTTCAGGTGCGTTTAATTGGGGTTGGAGCTGAACTCTGCAGGACAGTGGCCCTCCAGGGGCAGGTTTGGACACCCCTGATTTGAACTGACCCCAGATCAGTGGCTGGGACATATTGCACAAGATGCTTTTCAGAGAATGCTTAATGTACAGTCAGCAGTTTGTGTGTTGCATTAAAGGGTGGGTAGTGCATTATGAGGAGTTATCCATCCTGTTTTGCTCTTCCTCATGCAGGCCAAATAGGAGTTTAGTGAGTGACAAGCCAACTATTTTTGCTATCTCTTCAGGCAGATCAAAAGAATATTAATAATGTTATCTTTCAGTGCTAAGGGATTTAGTCGTTTAATTTGTTGTCCGTTTCAGGAATGTATTATGCTTATTGTACTTTTGACCAGGCACTACCAGTCATTTTGCACTCTAAGCCCCACCTATTCCAGTACTTCAGTAAGTGTTTTGTACGTTTCAGGTTAAAAAATGTCATGTTTGACATTTGCCCTTGTGAGGAAGTGGGTGACTTTGAGATAAAGGCCAAGTTTATGGGTGTTGAAATGGAAAAGGTGCAACTGCATTTCCAGGTCAGTTTCCAGGTGCACAGAGCCTGGCACAAGTTCTTCTCCTATGCATGCAGGATACTACTTTTATTATTCGGAATTCGGTATTTATGGACATTTTTAATGTCTTGTGTTTTTTTTTTTTTTTTTAGGACCTGTTGCAGCTTCAGTACGAGGGAGTAGCTGTCATGAAAATGTTTGGCAAGGCCAAAGTCAACGTCAATCTACTGATCTTCCTTTTGAACAAAAAGTTCTATGGAAAATGAGAATCCTTTGGAGTTAATGCAGTGCAGATATGTGACCCTGGACCACAAAACCAGTCAGTTTTTTTAATTGAGATGTATACATCATCTGAAAGCTGAATAAATAAGCTTTCCATTGATGTATGGTTTGTTAGGATAGGACAATATTTGGCCGATATACAACTATTTCAAAATCTGGAATCTGAGGGTGCAAAAAAATCAAAACATTGAGAAAATTAAAATTGTCAATTTATGTTTACGATTGTGCTGCATTCACTCACAAAAATAAATGTTTTATATATTTACAGTAGGAAATTTACTAAATATCTTCATGGAACATGATCTTTACTTAATATCCTAATGATTTTTGGCATAAAAGAAAAATTGTTCATTTTGACCCATACAATGTATTGTTGGCTATCGCCACAAATATACCCGTGCGACTTGTGACTGGTTTTGTGATCCAGGGTCAAATATGTTTGGAAATATTTAACTAGCAATCAATGTTAGTTTACACTTTGCAAATTGTGCAAAAAGAATGGAACGTGCCTTTGGTTTTTAGATGTTTTTGTAAAAGAAATGTCTTTGAGCATTCAGGATATTTGTGCAACTGTTTTTGCAGGTTTTCTGTATTTAGTTAACTATAAAATGAGATCTCGCCACTCTAAGAATGATATGATACATGCCAAGATGTACATACATAGCATACTTAAGATTTTACTTTAATCACCACAATCAAAGAAACAGATGTTCACAATATTGCATGATGACTGGATTTTTTTGTTTTGTTTTTTAAATTGTGTATGGATTATATTTTTTAAATACGAATATAATTGAAATATATATTTGATGGCAAATAATGTATTGGAAGCTGCAATGTTTTAATATGTTCAAAATGTATAATGTGGGAATAAGACAAATGACTCAAAATGCACTACTGCCGTGTTGGCTGTTAAAAAGATAAACTGGAGGAGACTTTTCACAGGCCTGACAATAACTTGTGCCTATAATTTTTTAGTGCTCAATTGTACATCTTTTAAAATATGCCTATTAAAGAACATTCCTAAACGTTTTCAGTTAAAAGAAATGTGTACTGAGAAGGATGAATGTATTGGTTTTAATTAAATACATCTTGCATCAAAACTGCGTTTGTTCATTTATGTAGGGCAGATCTGACTTAAGGGCTGTATTATGAATCAAAAACCCGAGTATAAATTCAATATTAGCAATTTTGTCTGTCAATTCTGTCCTCCAGACAAAAACTGCAACTTCATATGTTTGTAATAGCACTAGGTGAAACAAATCAACAGTATAATATACTGTAAAATAACAACCCTTAGAAATTTCAAATTAAGTTAACATTTGTATCAACAAGTCCTGGTCTTTCCTGTGGTAGTGGATTTTAGAGTCCTTGAGCTGCACGAGTAGGCGTTGACGTGCACGCGCCAGACGGAGTGAATCCAGCATCCTCCCTCTATTCTTTCCTGATGTCTTGAGAGCGTGCGCGATTAGGCTCATTCGGGAAAAAAGTATTTGATGTTAAGTGCGTGAATTAAAAAAAAAAAAAAAAAAAGAATTTTGAGCTGTCCTGTTTAATTAAGTCGTGATGTTGAGGGTTGTGGTGTTGATGGGGCTTCTGGCTGTGGAGGGATCTGCGGTTGCGCTGCCCAGTAACGGTAAGACACTTACTGCCTCTTTCTTTGCCCTGGACAAACAACTTTAGTAACTTAAAGTTCTTTGGTAAGCGGAGCTAATTACACACTAGGTGCTTACTAGTTCATTTGAAATTAACTTCTTAAAGGCAAGCAAGACTAATTGGTCGAAAGTTGAAATCCTGAGCAACTCCGTTTATGGTAATTCATTTTTTTTTTTTTTTTTTTTTTTTGTATATTATTTAGGGTACCAAGTAATCGTTTAATCTCTTCTGGGAAAAAAGTTTAAACCAGCTTTGAAAAGGGCCTTGAGCATTTTAGCAGTGAGGCATATTAGCATATTCAAATATAAATAATAAACAATCTAAATTTTAAAATAAAGTTAAAATCTAAAGTCATGTTGTTTTTACTGTTGCCTAATAAAAAATTAAAAAATAAACATTTTATGAAACTAGTGAGAGTAGTAATGAACTGCATTACTATTTAAATGCATCCAAGTAATCATGAAATCCCTTCTGCAATTTTTTTTTAAATAATTGAATTATCGATTGACAGCGTGTGCTGTTTAATACCTTTAACAATTTTCTTCCTCAGCGCATAACATTTTATGGTTATACTTATCTGTAAATGTTAGAAAGACCAGCGTATAATAGATTTTAGATTTTTCACTGGGATTTATAAAAAATTATAACCTAGCTCAAATTACAGTATGGCGTTGGAGCTTGCAACGCTAAGGTCGTGGGTTCGATTCCCAGGGAAAACAATAACTGATAAAATGGAAATATGTACCTTGAAAAGCGATGTAAGTCGCTTTGAATAAAAGCGTCTGCCAAATGTGTAAATGTAACCGAGATTAATCGATTATTTAAATCGTTTGTTGCAGCTCTATGACCAGGCAGAGAGCTAAAACCAGCAAACCTAGTTATTTATTTATTTATTTATTTATTTATTTAAGCACATATAGTATTAGTATATTTGAATATATAAATAAATATTAATCTAAAATATATAAATAAATAAAATTAAGGGACAATAAATGAATAATACATCAAACTAAAAAAAATAAAAAAATAAAAATATTTCCATGTGTAACAGTCTATTTTTTACAGTCTATGGTAACAGTGTAACAGTGACGAAAAACATTAACGAGAATCGTCCAGACAATGTTTTTTTTTTTTTTTTTTTTTTTTTTTGCTAAACATTTTACACCTTTTTTTGTTTGTTTGTTTTGTTTTTCAGGAACGTTAATTCGGACATTTTCGGGTTATTTCCTCACCGTCACCGATGAGCCAATATTTGATTATCTGGACGTGCAGGACGAAGGCAGCGGCTCCAGTTCGGGCCAAGCATCCAAACCCAGGAAAGATCACCACCACCATGTGCCTAAAAAGACCTATCACATCTCTCAAGAGGCCTCCAGCTTCCTCACAGGCCGCGTGGTGACCGCTGTCATCCCTACAATATATATTATAGTGTTTATTATCAGCGCTCCTCTAAATCTGCTGGCGCTCGTCATGTTTGTGCGCAAAGTGAGACCAAAGAAACCGGCTGCGATTTATATGATGAATCTAGCCTGCGCTGACCTTCTGTTCGTCCTGGTCCTTCCGTTTAGAATAGCCTACAATTACAACGGAAATAACTGGATATACGGGGCTGGGATGTGTCGTTTCGTGACGGCTGCTTTCTACTGCAACATGTACTGCTCAGTGCTGCTGATCATGTGCATTAGTGTGGATCGCTTTATGGCTGTCGTGTACCCGATGGACTCGCTTACCTGGCGCAGTCCTCAAACCGCGTCCGTCGTGTGCGCCGCCATGTGGATTTTGTCCATCGGCGGGACGATGCCTTTGCTGATTTCAAATCAGACCATTCACTTACCTGACCTGGGCATAACCACGTGTCACGACGTGCTTGACATCCACCATCTCCGCGAGTACTACCTGTACTTCTTCCCCGTCATCTCTTCACTTTTCTTTTTCATTCCGCTCATTTTTAGCACCGTCTGCTACGTGCGCATCATCCAGGCCTTGTGCGCAGCCAACGTGGAAAACCGTTCGAAGAAAACGCGGGCCGTTTTTATGGCGGTAACTGTTTTTGCCGTTTTCGTCATATGCTTCACACCAACAAACGTCATCCTGTTGGCGCATTACGTGCAGTTCGCGCGCAAGCAAAACGATGCGTCCTACGCCGCGTACCTGGTCTCCACGTGCATCGGGAGCGTCAGCTGCTGTCTGGACCCCCTCATCTACTACTTTGGGTCGTCTCAGTGCCAAAAACAGGTTCTCGCCTTTCTCAAGTGTCAGGCGGTCTCGGGCATGGAGAGGAGCGCACAGTTCACCAGCAGCACCAGGTCAACCAAGGTCGAGACTTTTCAAAGCAGCGTGAGCAACCAGTACAGGAAGCTGATGGCATGAAAAGCAAACGGGCTGGTCTGATGGCTGCTTCTAGAGGGGTTTGAGAACTTTGCAGCTGGCCTGAGTGAGAGACTTTCTTAAACCAGCTGCAGCAGGTTTCCAAGGACTTTCAATCACATTTCGTTTAACCTAGCTCAGTAGAATGGTGGGGGTTGATTGCATTATCATTCATTGGAACTCTTTAATTATTCATGCATTTTTTTTGTATCCAAATAACTCTATTGGGACTTCAACCATTTCTGTGCTCTTGTAACGTCTTTGCTAATGTATATATCCTTGCTTTATTTTTGTAATCATTTGTGAATTGTGACCATGTCAAATAGCGAATCAAAACATTTTTACAGTACAAATCAGATACTAATGCTTGTAAAGATTAAAATGGTTTGTTAACATCATTTCTGATTACTGTAATTTGCATGCTAGCTAAATGGACCAGCTGGCTGCCTTTTTTTTATGAAGTTGCCTGGTGTGTTCTTTTTGTCTTTGATGAGTAGGTAGATGTTACAATATATAGGCCTACTATACTGTTAGGTTTGAATAGGCCTACTTTATTCAGCAAGGATGCAATAAATTGACCAAAAGTGACGGTAAAGACATTTACAATGTTACAAAAGATTTCTATTTCTTTTCAAGCAAGTCAGTCTGCTAAGGGGGAAGGCGGAACTTGATATTCAAAAGTCAATGAATATGCGACAGGTGAATGTGAAATTTTTGACGAGCAAGACGTCAATCTCTGAGTAGCACAATTGATGTAGCTAAGCCACGTAATAAACTTCATTCCGTAAAATAAGTACAATTAACTACACAAAAAAGCATTTCTAACGTCTCCAGCATGTTTAATAGTTACCCAAAATTAAACAGTTCACCCCTTATATCACGTTCATCAAGGCTGTCTCTCAGTTGGAATATTAGTTCAAACATAACACATGGACATCAATCACTTCACTGAATACTTGCTGGCCAATAAATAAATATTACCTTTACGATCAATCTGTTTTCAGAATGCAAATTATGTAAATAAAGGCAGAGCATATTTTTGCCCTGCTAAAATTACCAATTGGTCACCAACATATGTTGTGCTTTGAACTGGTTGTAGGGTTGTCTCCAAGCTCTTTAACCAATCCTGCTCACTTTTTTTTATCCATCAAGAGCACATCAATTGACCAGTTAATCAGTGAGAAATATTGAAGTTTTAGATCAACACCAGTATAAACTAGCAGGGTGGGACCAATATAAATATTCATGGTGCCCTGTGCAGTTTTTTTTTTTCTCAGAAAGGTCACATACACAAACACAACAAATGGTGAAAATGATTTTTATATCAGCATATCCAAATTCTTCACAGATAGCTGTATTTACAAGAACAAATCCAACATGAAAAGAACTGAGGTGAGCCCTAAAAATCTAAGTTCAGGATATACATTAGTCTTTTCCCACAACCTAACGGAAATTAAGCGAAACTGTGGTTTGCCTAAACAGTGTGTTTGTTACAAGGTGATTTTGCCAGTAAAGGTTGTCTGGTCAAATTCATTGCATTGAAGCTAAAAACCTTGTTTAAACTTGTGAAAACAACATATATTGAATGAAAGCCTTGACAAATCTCGAGGAAAACCACCACATACTCAGTTGCTCAACTAAAAAAACAAAAAAACATTTGCTGTTCAAACATAACAGTGTGTAACTGTACATGATGCTTATCTAAAAGTGGAAGTTATCATTGGGGAACTGTTGAATGGGATACTGAGGGCTTCCTTGGTATCAGCTATACTGCATAGAACAGAAAACAAAAATGTATATAAAAAAGTAAACATGTACAGTCCAGCCCTGTGTGAATCCAAACAAGACACAGACATGTAATGACAAAAAAAATGTTGAAAAAAGCTTGTTCTAGATGTCTTCTGCTTCCTTTCATGGCTTGCTTGAGTTTGTTTAGATTTGGAGTAGGATGACTTCACTGTAATTCACGATAGTTCACCAAAGACAAAATGAGTAGAAAACCAAAGATCCGGTGGAGAGAAGATTATGTTTAGTCAATTAACGTGGTAAAAACTTGTAATTTCACTCCTGTGCTGTCCTCTCACACACTCATTGTCATGTTTGGAGAATACTGCAAGAAGACAAGAAGGTATTTAAAATGATAAAAATACTTTAATGATCCTATGGAAACATCTTTCTGCATACATACACTTTCACTTTGAAATGGGTTGAGGAAGTTGCCACTCATTTCTCCATCATCTCTTGGTGTGCCAGGCTGATTATTCATGCTGAGGTTTCCTGGTGAGCTCTGATGAATGTGAAAAAAAAAAAAAAAAAAGAAGTTTGAGGACAGCAACCACACTGAATTTCAGAGAAATGTACGTCAGAGTTTAAATATCTTTCAAAACAGAACAGAAATGTCCCATACCTTTGGGAGGCTTTCAATGTCACCAGATCCTGTTGAATGGGGGGAAAAGGAAAAGACTAAAGTATTGAATGAAAGGCGAGAATGTGCAAATGGATGGAAAATGTTTATGTTTGGCATTGTGTTGTGTCAGTTAAATCTGTCACACCTAATGAACCATTTATATGATGAGGCTCCATGCCTGCCATGCTGCCTATTGGGCCATCGGCACCTGAACCTAAAGGAAACTGAAAGGAAAAATGCCATAAGGAAAACAAAATATACTTCTTATGTTCTTCTTTTTTTTTTTTTTTAAATACTCACATTTGGTCTGTTTCCATTTGGAGGGACTGAGCTGATCATGGTGTACATGTTGTCACTCGAATTGTTTGACTCTAAAATCAATATTGTACATCACACATTAGTTTTTTCATTATTAGCTAAAGATAAAAGAACCGACTTGGTAGGGGTAAACGATGTAGTGTGTTTCCTGCTGTCTAACATCTACATAGGCTGCTTCTATCTTCTATGCTAATGCTAACTGAAATAGAACCATGTTGACTGATGTGAAACGCTGCATAACTTCATAGCAGCAACTCACAAGATTAACCCTCTCTGCTGATGGCAATGCTGTTAGCAAATGTTGCTAAAGACTTTTCAAATCTAAACAGTCATATCTTAAAATCTGTTCAGTATTGTATTGTTTAGGATACAAGACTGAACAGATTTTAAATCACTGTGTACAAAAAACACTTGCTGACTTTGTAAATAGTTACAGAGAAAAACTGGGCATCATACACTAAATGAATGAGGATCGCACACCACCAAACTTTCAAGTCATTCAAAAATAAACTCCCACAGAAATGTGGCTTATTACTAGGAGACGCATGACGAATGAAAACAATATGTCCTAAAATCAACTCAAAATATCAAACATGCTTGATATCCTCCAACTGGATGGAACACGACACCGTTTTCAACTAAAAATGGAAAACTTTATGTGTTTTTGCAGTTCATTCACACGACAACAGGATTCAAAGTGCAAGTTATTGTCTCCATGTAAAATACAAAAATGGGAATTTGTGAAAACTGTGATGTCATGCGTGTGAATATTATGTGTTCAGTCTATATGGAGTTTAGTGTTTCTTTACAAAAGTGACAACGCCAACTACTGGCCTGGAAGAATAATACGGCGTTTTTAATCTTTTTCACGGATAGGAAAGGAAAAACTTTTCTGTTTTAAATACATCGTTGTCGTGTAAACATACACTTAGTCCTAAGATTAAAAAAATTACCTGCAGGACTGGGCATGATGGGTGTCCCGGGAGGTCCGCCTCCTGCTGGGGGACCCTGCAAACACACTGATTCTGCTTATTCACATGACCAGAATGTGTTACCCAAAGTGTATCTAAGACAAGGTACTGCACCAGAGAAACCTTAGACAGCATTACATTACCTACCGAATAACTGCCCGGAGACCCAGATGAATAAGGGATCTGCAGGGAGAAAGAACGTGTACTGGTATTTATATTTAGGATGCAAGACTTCTGATCAATTAACATGCCATGTTGAGAACTAACCGAATTGTTATTTGGAGGATTGGGCCATGGTCTTCCTCCTGCAGGACCCCTTTACACAACGGCATACAAATGTATAGTTTTATACAATTTATACAGTACATCAATAGAGATTCTGACTTAATGATTGCTGAAGTATTTATGGGATGATAATGAACTGTGATCTGAATACAATTACATGTTAATCCCAGGCATTCCGGGTCCCAATATGGCATTTAGGGGAGGTCTCATCCCACCACCATAGTTCTGGAACATCAATTATACCCAATAATACATCACAATACACTCAAGTTTGTGAACATGCTTACACACCTTTACCTAATTTTCCATGGATAACTCACCTGTGGTCCAATAGGAACCATTCCTCGAGGGGTCATCCGCTGCATAGGCCCACTCATGTTGGGATGGCCTTGAAAATGGGCAAATTAAGCAGAGGTTGCTTCATATACGCAATTATTTAAACCATGGATTTAAATAATAACATTTGATAGCTGCATACACATTTAAATTAGCCAAAATATTTAATAAAAAACACACAAAGGGCAGAAGTAGAAGTGTTGACTTGATCATAAGAGTTGTATTTTAAATACCTGGCTGTCTGGTAGGATCCATCCCACTGGGAAGGAGAGGCTGGTTCCCAGGCCCCAAAGCCTGTACAAAACCATTCAGATTGAAGTTTCAGGCATTATAGTGCGAGGAATGAAAACCTAGTTCCCGAAAGCAGAATATATGAGTGAAAATACCTGATTGGGTATTCTGAGAGAGCCTCTGGGCCCACCTGGGTATCGAGGAGACAGAAACTGCTGAGGAAACACAAGGAGAGAGAACAATTGATCAATTCAATTTTCAAGAACCTGAACACAAATCCTTCATGGTTCACCCTGCAGGCAAACCAGAGCAACGGGCACTATAAATCACACCACCAGATGGCAACACTGCATTTCTATTTTAAATCTGTTATTTAGTCTTACAGATGTTTAAAGGGTTAGTTCACCCAAAAATGAAAATTATGTCATTAATTACTCACCCTCATGTCGTTCCAAGCCCGCAAGACCTCCGTTCATCTTCGGAACACAGTTTAAGATATTTTAGATTTAGTCCGAGAGCTTTCTGTTCCTCCATTGAAAGTCAATGGACGGCATACTGTCCATGTCCAGAAAGGCAATACAGACATCATCAAAGTAGTCCATGTGACATCAGTGGCTCAATCTCAAGTTTATCAAGCGACGAGAATACTTTTTGTGTGCAAAAAGTAAACAAAAATAACGACTTTATTCCACACATTTCCTTCTCTCTGGGCCTCAAGTGAGTTCACGTAGTGTTTTTGCGTAGCGCGTCTGTGTTGTACGTCACACGCATCACATATGACCAGCGTCGGCCAATAGTGAGCCTACGTGTGACGTACAACACAGACGCACTGTGCAAAAACACTTCGTGAACTCACTCGAGGCCCAGAGAGAAGGAAATGAATAGTGGAATAAAGTCGTTATTATTGTTTACTTTTTGTGCACAAAAAGTATTCTCGCCGCTTGATAAACTTGAGATTGAGCCACTGATGTCACATGGACTACTTTGATGATGTGTTTATTGCCTTTCTGGACATGGACAGTATGCCGTCCATTGACTTTCAATGGAGGAACAGAAAGCTCTCGGACTAAATCTAAAATATCTTAAACTGTGTTCCGAAGATGAACGGAGGTCTTACGGGCTTGGAACGACATGAGGGTGAGTCATTAATGACATAATTTTCATTTTTGGGTGAACTAACCCTTTAACTTCAATGCTGATGTTAAATCTGTGTGGGATAAACACATGTGGCTTCAATTGATCCCTCAATGCAAAACAGCAAAAGCATGTAAACAGTAATGCAATTAGAAGTCAATTGAGTGATTGTACAGCATCTCTTTCCAAGTCAAAAACGAGCCTATTCGCTTTTTAAACGCATATTCTTGGTCTTATTATGAATGACTCATTGATGCTCATTATTCTGTTAAGGCCTTATTTTACCCAACTCACATTCAGGTTTGGCTCCATTCTGGAAAATAACACCTACTTTTTATCACCAAATCCCAATGAACACATATCCTGTTTTACTTGTAAATACATCAAACAATGGATGTCAATTGGCTTGCAAACAGCATTTCACATTGACTTCAAAATGAAAAAGTACTGTTTCAACAGATGTGTAGTAAACAGTGCTATATTTGTGATGTCCAAAGCAGATATCTCAGAGGGTTGGTTAAGATAAAACCAGACCAAACTGAGTGAGTTTGAGAGGAGAACTGAAAAAAAGGATTGTTAGAGCTGGATTCTTCTGGAATCTGAGCGATTGTCAATACACATCAGGCAGGACAGCAGCTCTCAGACTGCCTGCCGACAGTTAATCGATGTACGTTCTGGTGCATTTTAACTGACGTACACACAGCCCAGTGTTGATGCACTCGAAATCCTCCTTCAAAAATACCACATTATAACAGATAATTAAACAAATAATTGAAAAGACACATTTTCTCTTTCCAATTAAAAATCAAAGTGTGGAAATGTTTGCATAATCTGCTGTTATAGACATCCACATATAGTTTTCTTGGCCTGAATAAATATTTAATGGCCCATTCACTATAATCTCTCCTGACTCAGCACTGTCTCCCCGGCTCAACTGTCAATCACAGAGGAAGAACTGAATTTCTTTTTATACAGTATTCCAACACCTCCATTATCTGAATTCATTTTTTTTTTTTTTTTTTTTTACATGCTGCTCATTTGTTGTGGTATAATCCTGTTTCAGACTGTCTTCCAATGGCCTTTATCAATAAGATATTTCAAAATAATGAAGGTAAGCACAAAAAGATGCAAATCAGAAGTGTCTCAGTGCAAAACTTTTAATATATACAGTATGTGTGTACCTGGAAAAATCCCGGGGGCAAAGGCATACCGTCCCCAGGAGGACTTCCAATCACCGGACTCTGTGTTGCACTCTACAGGACGCACACACAAACACACACACAACTGAAATACCCACACATAAAGGACACAGGAAGATTGAGGAAGAGGAGTAGGATTTCACATGTAACGTATCATTTTGAGAATAACATACTCTTTAAATAACCTGAAAATGTATGGATTCTTTGAAGAGCCAGTGCAATAAACAAGCAGCAAAAAAATATTTTCAGCATTGGTGCTGTACAATAATTACAGCTCTTTTCTTATAAGACAAGTTACTGTACACTTCAAAATCAGAAACAAAAGTCACAACAAAAAAAAATATTTTGAAGAATGTTGGTAACTAAACGTTTTCCCATTGACTTCAATTGTGTGTATATATATATATATATATATATATATATATATATATATATATATATATATATATATATATATATATATATATATATATATATAAATATATATATATATATATATATATATATATATATATTTTTTTTTTTTTTTTTTTTTTGCACATACAATTACCAACATTCATCAAAACATTGTTTGTCATAAGCAAATCATGATAGATATCTTTAAATTATTTTTGGGTGAACTATCCCTATTAGCCTGTAGTTTTAAAACCTCACATCTGATATCACGTGCTCCAGCACTGACACACTCACGCACACAAACCTAAGAGTTGAACAATGGGAGGAAATATGAAACAGTGGGAAGACATAGACACTGAGAAGTTGCACCTCCTGGCAAACACATTTTGTCCACTGAATAATTAAAAGCACTAGTGTTGGTGTACTACAGTTTCACTGGCAGTTTAGACTTTCTACTCAACAGAAACAACTGCTTTTCCCTGTTTGCCACTAAATACAAGGATGGCAGTTACCTCAACATACCAACCTAAGTGCCATGAGCTGCCCAGCAGTAATTACAGTAGGATGAAAATGGCCAGGAGTGTGTCTGGGTCTTACTGTATTTCATCCCAAAAATCTAAATACATTTGTTTTTTTGGGGGAAAATTATGAATCTGCAGATTTTATATAAATATATATATATATATATTATTCACTGAAAAGTATCTTTATATGATGGTAGTATTAAAAAAAATGCCTTTATGCTTTATGCCTTAATACAAAATAATAGGAATGTTTACAACAGAGGAATGTTGTGTAGTCCCTACCAGCCGTTTGTTGTAGTCCTTAAAAAGCAATTTCTTTAAAAGAAATATATCTCCCTTTGCTTTGAACTTTGAGCGTTGTAACTTTGCAGATGTTGTTTATGCTCAAACAGCAACATTACACACTAACTAAAGTTAAAAAAGTGAAATCATAATCAACCACCCCTTTAAATAAACCCTTTTTGTTATTTAAGATCTTTTTGTATCTGATGATGCCATCATCATCCTCTGGACTAAACCGTGACAATTAGTATACAAGTGCAATGAAATTTCTTTGTTTATTTTCTCACTTCTTACTTGGTGAAGGAAACAGTTGTACTATACACATGGCCGACATGTTCCAGATTCTTAAGGTTTAAGCCTGCAGTACATTTCCATATTTATTAGATTTGCTCCTTCTGTCTGCAATAAGGAGGCTGCATGCGTGTGTGTGTGTGTGTGTGTGTGTGTGTGTGTGTGTGTGTGTGTGTGTGTGTGTGTGTGTGTGTGTGTGTGTGAGAGATTCCTTCAGTGGCTGGCTGGGTAGAGAGACTCATTTCTCTACTCATTAGAGAAACGTGGGTAGAATGGCAAGTCCCCTTGTCTAGACTTTCTCATCAGCTGCATCAGGACAAGATCCCTAGTCCTCACACTCAGAGAGAGAAATAAATCTACTCAGCTCAAATTAGAGAAACAAAAAACATTTGATCCAGGTTATAAGACCTGTTACACAGAGGATGAAAGGGGTAAAGCAAAACTGGAATTCAACAATGAAACAAACCAAAGAGTGCCGTACATGTAACTAACTAACCAAACAATCCGAAGTTAAAGGGATGGTTTGGAGTAATTTCAACCAAGGGTCCTTTGCACCATGACATCAAGCCAAACAAACCTGGACGTCGAGGTCACTTCCGTGATTTGGGAAAAGCCCGTTAAAGTCCTTTGCAAAACTCACAAGTGTAAATAAAGGCCCTTGCACACTGAGTCTGAAATTCGCATCCGAAATTTCACTAGCTTTTCCATTAAGGTCCGAAATTTTCGCATGCGTTTTTTCGTATTCATGATTCGGTGGCTCTGAATTGTCAAAACACCATTCAAAATGCTTGCAGAAAATTGAACCTGATCCAAATTTTTTTATGACAGACAAAAGTTTCAGAGGCAGTGAGCAAGCGTGATTGACATAACGTGAGGTCGTATTTATTTTTTAACAAGCAAAAATTTGGAGTTAAACCATCCCTTTAACTTGAGAGAGACTGATATTGAAATATATCAAAATACAAAAACATCAATTCACAAACTGAAACTCATCCTAAATAAAGCTAAATTTTTAAATAAGGAAATTAAATTTAATCAAATAACAATGCCTATTCGCTATGTTGTCTGTCCTCTTTTGCTCTCATTCTCACATCTGTTATTTTAAGCATGTGACTTGTTACATAAGCTCCACTGACTGAGAGACAACAGAGATACATTATAGTGACAGTTGGACCTGAGCCATGTGTATAGGATGGGAAGAGTAAGCCAGCTGAGAATACAGACAGACCAATATAATAACAGGATATATCTCAATAATACCGACAGGAAGAAAGTCTCTAGTCCTCTATTAATCTCTCTCTCGCCCCCTTCATCCATTCATCCCCTGTAATGCCGACACTTCCTGTTGAAACCCAAAATTGGATGTGGATTTATAGTAGAAAATAAAATGTATAATTTCCATCATGTCCTTAATAGAATTCGGGACTTTTGCGGTTTGTGCAGTTTTTTCAGTGACTCCGTTTACATTGTTGCACCATTATAGTTTGCAACAAGTGACTGTCCTTATAAGCAACTCATTGAGTCATTTATTCAACCGATTCAATCAAGAACCCTCATTCATTCAGTGGCCTAACTAAATAGGTGCCGCATTCAAAATCGCATACTTCCCTACTATATATTAGGTGAAAAAAAGTATGTGACAAAAGAATTGTGTCTGAATTCACAGTACTCATAGAACAGTGTACCCGGACGACCTACTACTTCTGGGAAGATTCTGAAGTGTGCATACGATGGACACTTTACTATCCCATGAGGACACAAAAGAGGATTTGTGAATGGCAGTGAAGCAACGCAACTGACGCTGATTGGTTACCAGCTCAGAGATGCGCTCGCTTAACTTTACTCAAGCTACTGTAGTAAACGCTGCACAATGGTATCGCTCTTTACAACGTCACACATAATGGCAATTAATATGATTAGCCTTTAGCTTGACTATGTTATCAAACAGCTAATAATGTGTTGCTAATATTACACAAACCATGTTTCCGTTCACCATCTCAGTCTGCCTTCTAAAAACCAGCATCCTTAGAAACGCTTTGAACATCATAGAACGTCGGTGGAGAAAGGAATATAGTTCATCATAATATCGTAATAAACATCATATACATAATTCACCTGCTATATTGCTAACAGTAACAAAGTACATTTACATAATGTCAATCTGGCGTTGGATTCTGACATCAATCTGATTTTCATTTTCAACATTGGGTTTGGACTTCTAAATGCGAATTTTGTCATCGTTTTGAAGCACACTAGCTTTTAAATGACAGTAAGGCTAACATATTCATACTAAAAGCCAAACAACTTTAAATAGGGCACTATTTGAGGGATCAGTCATTTGGGTGTCCAAAACCATTGTGGAGGTTATTGAGTGCACTTATTCAATCTCACATTCAATCCCACTACTGGAACTGTGTTCTAGAAATAAACTTGATATTAAAATTAGGGTAGGTAAGCAGGCATAGATTCAGAGGCATAAGGTACTGTAAGTATTACATACGACAAATAATACAACAATGCATTGACATTTACTTTTTACTTTTGATACTGAAGTACTTTTAAAAACAAGTACTTCTGTACTTTTACTTATAGGTCCCGTTCTTCGTGATCCCATGTTTCAAACTTTAGTTAGTGTGTAATGTTGTTGTTAGAGTATAAATAATATCTGTAAAATTATAAAGCTCAAAGTTCAATGCCAAGCGAGATATTTTATTTAACAGAAATTGATGACATCGAACGGCCGGTTTGGACTACATCCCTCTACTTCCTTCTTTAATGACGTCATTAAAACCGTTTTTTGACTAACCTCCGCCCACAGGAATGCTCCCTCAACTCTACCGAATTTCGTACTTGCGCACTTCTAATAACTTACTGTGTTTACTCAGCTCTTACGGTGATTTTCTGAAGTAAAACTGACGCTTCATCTTTTGTGTGATGTAACGTTACAATAAACTTTATTAAACTCGTCAGTATATGTCTGATCATCATTCAGACAGCAGACTTGTAGGCTATTAATAAATAATGGATACATACAAGCAGATGACAAATACGTTATAATAACCGTAATTAAACTACTAAACTATACCTGTTTCATCTCTATACAGCACTCTGACTCTCTAGGCATTATTGTCCGACTCGAAATGAACACCGTTACTGAGAGTTTCTGATATTATCATCATTCCGTGAGATGAATTTGTCCTGAGAGACTGTGCGCGAGCTCATGAAGCCCCGCCCCCTGGGTCGTCCAGCAGCAGCTCATTTGCATTTAAAGGGCACACACTAAAACAGCGCGTTTTTCTGAGCCCCCAAAAATGACAATTTAAACATGCTGTAAAAAATTATCTGTTGGGTATTTTGAGCTGAAACTTCACATACACACTCTGGGGACATCAGAGACTTATTTTACATCTTGTGAAAAGGGGCATAATACGGGACCTTTAAGTAAAAATCGGTCTTTACATCTTTTACTTGTAACGGAGTAATATTTGACCAGTAGTATTTGTACTTTCACTCAAGTAAGGAAGTTGTATACTTTGTCCACCTCTGATTTTTTATATCAACAGAAAAATATACCAGGAAAACGAGACTCCCCTGCTTGCAGTTAATAATATGCTAAAGCCCAAGAAACACCAGAGATTTCAAACCACATTTTTGAGAGTGTCTTTGGTTCACTGCAGTTTTAAGGAAAACATACTCAGCAATGGTGTTGACTTGTCAGTTTGCACATGGTTTGTCTTCAAGCATATTGAAACACAACATAGACTTTCACAAATTGATTTTCACCTAAAGTAATTACTTATTCAAAATAAGGACCTACTCAAGAGAGCATGTAATTTATGACGCAGCCACCGTTTGTCTTTATGAGTGAGCCATCGGATCTTTCACTCAACCAATTCGTTCATCAACACTCATTCATTCAGGAATGCAACTACTTCCTTGGAGGCTCAACATTTGATTCTGCTGTGGCTTTGTTAGGAACTATTTTAAATGCTGGAGCAAAAACAAAGTATCTGGAAACCTTGTGTCTTACGACCTAGCGTCTTACATCTAGCACATGATACGAGTTGTAAAAATGTGGAGCTCAAGTAAAAGAAGTTCAGCATTTAACGTCACCATGAAATCAACTGTGCCCTCATAATCTTTAATCAAAGTCCTCCTCCCTCTTGCAACAACATCTCTTCTCTGATGACACGTTTACGGCGCAAGGACAGGACAACCTGTTACCCACGTGAGATCAGAGCAATAGCAAACCACAATGAACCAAAACAGAATCAAGCCACACTCAATATTTTTTCCTGTTCAAGAAGCCGTTTCACTCAGATATACGTCACAATAGGGAGGAAAAGATGATCCCAACTTCCGTATCACGATGACTTTAAAAACACGGTTTTCACATTCCACTGCCCTGCGTTTTGCATTTTTATAAACGACCGCTTAAGGAACAACATTAGAATGGTTACTTAGAAAACGTGTGTATAAAGGATGGAGCCAGAAGCCTCCTGGGTAATGATGCAGTCCTATACCCACCAGACAACCTTTCCCATAATATCTGCAGTCTAATCTAATGCAGTGATGAGGTCATCCTCACCACATCTCCTTTCCTGCTGTCTCTCTCTCTGCTGGAAACATTCTCTGCTTTACAGATGGCAGACTTTAACCGACCGGTGTGTTTACTTCTGTGTGTGTAAGGGGGTTACTTCAGGACAACAGTGTTTTCAATTAACCCGCAATGAACACCCAGCCCAGCTGCTAACTCACTCCACCCAGAGTCCACTTCTCTACCTCTGGAACACGGCCAACCAGACATTACAGGAACGTCTGAAGATAGTGTGTGCATACCAATTCAGTTGTGTGTAAAAGTACTCTGGCTCATATTATGCATCAGAACATACTGAGATTAAATACACAATAATGATAAAAGGATTCACCCCATCATGCCAATCACCTTTCACACTGGCCCAGACAACACAGTGAGACATATGGAGAACATGTAAACGTTTTTTTTTTTTTTTGTTGAGAAAATAGCCTGTCAATTGTCAATGTCCCGTTAGCAGGGCACTCGGCATGCTTTTTTTAGACTAGGAACGTTTATTATTTCTCAGCATATCTTGATAATGGTATGATATATTATGTAATCTTGAATAATATTGTTTAAATAAATATTTTGTTTTTAGATTCTTTTATTGAGTACAATATTATTCTAAATATAACCTTATCATCATCATCATCATCATCCATAAGAAGTGATAATTCTCATTTCTGTCAAGCTAAAATGTGTTAAAAAGCTTCAAAAACATGGAAGGAAAAATAGACCACTAAGCCATGCTTGTCAGATCTTATTAGAACAATGAATTAAGAAAGTCATTGATTGAACTGCACATTTTAAAGTGAAAATCTAAATCTAGAGCACCCCAATTTTATTTGGCAAGCGATAAACGTTTAAGATAAACAAAGATAAAAAGCACATGTAGGCTATACTATTCAGTGTAGCAGCAATAATCCAAGCTTGAATGTGGATACACTGTGTGAAATATCCCTCTCCATTCAGGGGTGAAAATCTTCATTAACATGCTTGAATAGGCTGCATAATATTATAAGCTATTTCATGCTGTCGTGCTTCCCCTTTTCCTCTCATGTTTAATTTGCTGCTGTTTGTGTTCTACTCTGTGCGAACACAAAGAAAATGAAAGTGCAGATGAGACTAGCCCTAAGCCAGGCAGGAGAAAACCACTAGGGAATATGAAGGATGTAAATGTAAAGACAATATGTTAAAAGCTTATCAGAACTTGACACAGAATTTGCTCAGGATTTGCTGATTTATTAAATGGTGCTGATTAATCAAACGGCTTATATAAGTATAAGTAAAATTTTCAGTATATACATTTCTTTATATATTCAGTATTTAATAGAGCACTCCCTGACTGTCAGGAACATCACAATGTGATTTTAGTAGTGTATAATATTGCATTTCTATACAACAGCTTTGCTAAATAAAGGGGAGAAAGTAAATAAAAACACCCTATAGCATCATTTTAAATTTATGTTTTAGTATATTCAATCCCAATCAAAATGAGTTGTTCCTCATGCCACCATGTATTTTCCAGGTTGTGTTTCCAGGTTGACAGTAAAATATCTAGTTCAGTCATGAAACTGAACGCAGGCTGATAGGGCATGCAATCTGCAAGCAATCATATCATTACCGCATGGCGCAAGCTGATTGGCCTCTGCTGATCATGCAGCCAATGAGATTGCTTGCTCAACATTTAAATGGTCTAGTAGTTCATCGTTTGCTGTAAGCTAGTCCTGCAGCATGCTAAAGAGTAGGGCTGAACGATTAATCGAAATCGAATCGCAATCGCAATTTGAAACTTTACGATTAGCTAATCGCAATAGGCTGCGATCTGGATGAATTTCAAAAAATATGCAGCGAGTCTGTCCTAATGAAGTAATGAAAATACATTTCTCAAATGACAACAATCATTATGATTATCATTTTTAGCAAAAGAATGATCAATTTAACCATTATGCAGCATTGACAAAAAGTAGATTAGAGTGCTCAGGCTAAAACTTGACTAAACAAAAACAGGACACGGTTGACTAAATCTGATAAAAACTAAAAAGTACATTTGACAGGATTAAGAAAAAAAAAAAAACACAGCTGACAAAATGAACTAATTGAAAGGCACACTGCATCTGCTAGACTACAATGTAGTAGTGGAATAGTCTACAGTTAAAGGCATGTTGTACTCCTTTAATTTAGAGTGTGTGCTGCACACTATTGAGAATATTGAGATGAAGCTTGACTTAACATCGCAGTATCTCTTAGATTGCAAGAAAATTGCAAGTAAATATTTTTCCCAAATCGCAGAGCCCTACTGTAGAGTTCTTCTAGAACCCTCCACCTCCCCCAGCTCCACCTGCCTAGATCCGCTATGGGATTTATGCATGTCTATTAATGCAGCAGCAGCGTAGCAGATCTGTTACTTGTGATCTGCTATTCAGGTTATGAGATGAATGGCATGAATGAACACAACTGTTGCATAGCCTAAGTGATTAACCAGAATATGTTGTAAGTATTAAAACATGGTTTAGTAGTTTACTTCACTTTGTGTACTTAGCCTAAACCACAGGTTCAATCCTGCTCCTGGAGGGCCACTGTCCTGCAAAGTTTAGTTCCAACCCTAATCAAACACACCTGAATCAGCTCATCAAGCTCTTCGGAATCGCTTGAATGTTCAAAGGTGCTGAAGCAGGTTGGAACTAAACTATGCAGGACAGTGGCCCTCCAGGAGCAGGATTGAAGACCTCTGGCCTAAACAGTCTGACCTCTCATCACTAACGGTTGTATAAATGTATTATGATTTGATTTACTCGACATTGAGATCATTTAAAGTCTAAAAAAGGATGCTGATTTTTAGCACTGGCAACAATGAATATCAATGATCAGTCACCAGACTGAATATTCAGCTTCATGTTATATTTAACGATATGTAATGCAATGATACAATTGTGTGTCATCTCATCTATTCGAAAACTATCTGTATGACTATTTTAATTGGATTTATTTATTTATTTAATATGTTAACTATTCCACTACGACAGGTGACCCACTCTGAGCAACTGAGGGAAAAGTGTACACATGCAAAGTGTAGCCCTATTCGGTCAAAATAACACTGACAAAATCCAACAGATCTCCAGAGTTTCAGGCTTCATTCAATTTGTGTAAAAGACAGAAAGGCAACAGAGTACCAGTCATTGTCTGCCTTCTTCTTTTTTTTTTTTTAAACAATGTGGGAGAGTGGGTAAAAATAGAGTGCGTTTATGATTGCCAGGGAAATGGAATGTCCTCGTTTAGGCAGGAGAGAATAATCTGAAAAGCACTTAAAGCACAGCAGTAATATTTCTATGCTAAAAATGGCTGTTAAACAATGGAAATCAATGCGGGTTGAGTCACTGGATCGTTCATCAGGATTTAGTTACTTTACATTTTGGACTTGTATATTAAGTGAGAATATGACAATTTGTGTTATGTAAAATCATTACTGTTGTATTGCTAAAAAGCACATAAATATAGAGACCACAATTTTGCTAAAAAAATCATTAATTTTATTTCAAATATATTAATAAATGTAAATGATGCAAGTATAATAATAAAAAAAGAATTAAATAAAGTGTTCATATTAAATAAAGAAATAAAATTGAATTTATTTCTCTCTCATCCATTCATCCATCTACCCATCTATCTAATATATATCTAATATATACGTTACTAGGTTTACTGTACTGCCCTCCACAGTCACAGTGTGTATTAGCACATTTCACAAAAAGTTACATTTTGACAGTACTCTCTGCAGATGTTCATTTACTTTTTTTGTATAAGCTGTTTTTGATTGTTGGTATACAGCAAAAATTTCAAGTCATAACTCTTTATTTTTTAGTTGTAAGTTATAAGAGCGGCTTTGTATGTTACTAATTATTCACAATATGCGCAAGTCCACAAGCATTATGTTTGTATGAGAGCTGCTGGTACATAATTCTATATTTTTGAACGAAAGCTGTTTGTGATTTTGCCACAGCAAAATAATTCTTTGTTTTTTTTTTTGTCTGAAGGATTATATTGCTCATTGCACATAACAGGAAGATGTTGGTTAAAATTATATTATTATATGCTAGAGATTCAGAATACGCTGAAGTTTGTATTCATTAACTACAAGTATGCTAATAGTACAAGCACACATTTATTTTCCTGTTGGTTCTTTGCTATGTTGGGACATATGCTGGCAAATGTAACCTTACAGTTGACTTGCCAAATCACTTCCATTTGTTTATTAATAAAATTAATATAGGAAGTATTGGAAGTAAATTATTTATGGGTCATTATAAATACTTTGCTTTACAAGTACCAAGTAGTCACACAAAAAAAAAAGATGCATCAATAATCGTTTTAGCATCGCAGCCCTCTGTGCCTAGAGATTCCCACCTCTAATATATATATATATATATATATATGTATATGTTAATTAAGATGAAATCACTTCTGGAAATATGTCTAATGTATCTATGACTCATTTTAGAGGATTATATGATTTAATGACATGTGTTTATCAATTCATGCATGACTGAGGATCAGTGTGGCACTTCACATGATTGACACATGAACTAAAAGTGGAGGCTCTTCCTGTAATGAGCCGTGGCTGGTCAGCAGTTAATCTTGATGATTCTGGTCCTGAAGTCAATATAATTTGTGGTAGATAAACAGGCACCTGACTTGTAGTTGGAGTCAGTGTTAGCGGTATTAGAGGAACAATGAGGTTATTATGCTCATTTTGAACTAACCCAAATGGGTCATTATTTCTTCTAGACAAGCCTTTAATCAAATCACACTTCATATTTTTCTCTATTGCTATCTCTATTTCTCTCTCTTTCACACTCAGAACAGAGGTCAAGATGTCCTCCTCCCTCTAGCCAAGATGACCGCAAATGTATGACATCATTGCAAATGCCTCCAGCACGGACCACCAATTTATCATCCTTCCCGCTTTCATTCCCCTCCTGCTCTCCTTTCCTCTCCTTCTATGAGCTGTACACTCACTCACAATTATCCTGCAAGGCTTCTCAGGGACCAGCTCTAAATCACTCAGAGCTGTTCTATAGGTCAGTGGATTCCTACTGGTTTTGTTTACAGTTCAAAACAGTGAAATGTATTAATTGGTTTATTAGTGGTTAGCAGCAGCCAATAAAATCATGGTAACAGCACAACATCCTGTTAATCCTCATTGCAGGTGAATGTATTTATACTCACATAGTCATGGAAAGCTTTGGCTTCACTTGAGTGTTCACATGATTCTCTCCTCTCAGAAGCAGCACAGTAGAGGTCCCAGAAAACACTGCGATAAAATATGCACAATATAATATAAAAAGACTAATACTGCAGTGTGAGAATGAATCACTATCCTCAGTTAATTAAAGCTCTATTTGGACGGGACTAGTTTTCCCTGAGGAAATGTTTGTTTCACAGATGTACTTTGAGATTTTTTTTATCCCGTCAGAATTACATATGTCTGTTCTCTTGCACAACATTGTATAAATTACAAAGCATATACTGTTCAGCTAACTTGGGGATCCTCAGAGAAATTGAACTGATTATTGGTGAGAATGTCTGTGATTTACTCAACCATTCAAAACTTTGGGGTCAGTAAGATTTTTTTATTTGAAACTTGGCATCTTGGCATTTGAAAGGAATTAATATGTTTATTCAGTAAGGATGAATTAAATTGATCAAAATTGACAGTAAAGACATTTATAATGTTACAAAAAATGTCAAATTAATGCTGTTCTTTTGAACTTTCTTTTCATATAAGGAATCATGAAAAAAAAAATAAGCACACCACAACATTGAACATTGATTATAATAACATTGATAATATTATAATTTTCAACATTGATAATTATAAGCAATATTTCTTTATCGCCATATCTAACCATTCTATCACCATTCATAGTAAGTAAAAGTAAAATACAACTTATGTCAAGTACTGAGAATTAAAGCATTAAAGAGAGTCTTATGACAAACTACACTACCTTAATTAATTCCCTTAATTAATATATTCTTTACTGTAATATTATTATATTATTATAATTTTTTTAAAAATGGGTTTCGTGTTGCACACATCCAGACAACATGATCTCCATAATCCCCACTCCACCTCAGTATCAACTAGAGATCCCATGAAATTACAGACGTTCATATTCTAATAATTATAACTCAAACGTATTTTAGGACACTAATCCCATTCACATAGTGCTAAAGAAATCTGATAGCAGATATTCTTACCACCACCATGAGTGCAAGAACCCTGGCGGCTCTCCTAATGTTATATTCTTCTCCCATCGGATCTGCCGAGTTAAACAGAGAACAAAGGAAGTGTTATAAAGATTCAGTGACAAGTTGACCTGTGCTCCCTTTGTGATTTAAGCATAATTAAAGGCAAATTCTGCCATGGAGAGCTGAACTCGGAGTCAAACATGGTGCCTAGAATAAATCTGAGGGATAAAACTGTAACTTGGCATCTGTTTGAAACAGTCTCAGTGTGACTCAGTCATTATTCAATTCAGTTAACCAACTGACACTTCGCTAAGCTCCATCCTCCTTGGTTAACTTGGGAAGGAATTGGACATTTTCAAAGAAGTGACAACGTTTTTTTATTATATTGTTGTATAATTTCTGGAAAATAGTGTTTGATACTATTCAACCACACAGGACTTCTATAGGTTTAGAAAAAGAGCAAAAACTTGTCTGAAAACATGGTGGATGACAACAGTTGCTAAGGTAGACTGGTCAGTAACAGGCTGGATTTGGCGAAGGTCAGTTATCAAGCCATTAAAGCCTAAAGTATACTTTGGCTTTTACATTGCAAAGGTATGCAAGGGTATGCACTCAGTGCAAGTGATCCAAATTTCATCAGCAGCATAGTATGTAGGTACTGTACATGCACAGTCAGATTTTTCTAACTGCACATACAATGTACGATCCACTAACAAAAGAACCTACAGGTTTTTTTGCACCCATTGATACACAGTTGAAAAAGAAAGACTGAATGAGATACAACAACAACAAACTACTGGAGATGGCAACAACCAGAGGTAGGGGTCTCGACTTGCATGGCTTGAGTCTGACACGAGTAGCAAATTTGTGACTTAGGCCTATATGACTAAATTAATAAATTTGACTTGACTTTGATTTGAGAACCAATGACTCGAAAGTCATTTGAATGCTACTACTACTAATACCATGCCAAAGACTCAGAGAACTGAAATGACAGAAACCAAGCGTAGCGTTAGTTCTGGCAGGTCACGTTAGTCAAGCTCGCATCAGCTGACCCTCAGCTGATCCACATCTACCTATAGGAATACGACGCCTATCACCATATACATAAGCTCCTTCAGTATTATCAGCAGCTATCGCGTTTCTCAGGAGCTAATTACCCTCCTCCATCCCCAGCTCCTCCTCTCGTCCAGTCAGGATTTGACATTCTGATTCCCCTTGAATCAGAATAATTATCGAATAATGTTGTACTTTAAAATCTTGAATTAAATATATTTGCAAATTTTCATGTTGGTTCTGTTCTGTTTACCCCAAGGGGGATTATTGCTGCTCTCCCTGCTCTTATCCATGCTAGGCTGCATGGATGCGCAGGGAGTTCTTTCCCAGAACGGAACCATAACGCCAATCCAAACTGTATGCTAATTGTCAATCATATTTGACGGTAGTGGTCCTGACAGAACTATAATTAAATTATTTTTTTTTTTAAAATTGCAACATCATAAAAAAATGATAAAATGTAAGCCACAGAACCACCGGCAATGCTGATCAGAGTCTGTGCTATTTCATGATGCTGACTCTAGTTTAAACAAGTACATTTTTTAGCTCATAACTTCTGGAGAGAAATAGTGCAGACACTGAACAAGGATGAAACTTTCTAGTGTGCATGTGTCGAACACCTGTGTTTGTGAGTGCTTTCAAATGAAGTATACTTTGAAAGCCTGTGTGTTCGGCTGTACGGATACGGGAAAAACTGAAGTATACTTTAGGCTTAGACCTTCTGCACATCCTTCTCCTTTCTCCTCAACTCTTTCTCTAAGACTAAACAGGAACAGAAAACACCATCCATCTTGATGAGATCATCAGTTTTTGTCACTGACCATGTGAGATGGGTTTACAGACATTAAAGCACTGACGACAGCTGCCATAAACAACACGGGTGTGCCCAACATTATCTCAATACACTGCTGCGAGAGCCACTGCTATTTTTGGGTTCGAGTCCAGCGGGAACTGGTTACATGAGCAGGGTGGCAAAAGACAGGAGTCGCAAAGGAAACCAGCCACAATGGACGGGGCGGGTGGCTTAGTCACAGAGGCTGGACTGAGTCACGACAGCACTGTCTGGCTTGTTGATGTTCACGTCTGAGTGGTGGGCCAGCCTTTGTGTTTTTACCTCTGTCATCGTGCCAGTCTCATTCCATTTTCCCTCATCTCTCTTTGTTCTGTTCCAGTATTTATCTGATCCGCTGTCATTCGCAAATATTTACTTGACTCAGAGCTAGAACACTCTGCATCTGCATCTGCATTTACTTTTACTGTTCAATTGTATCTTGTCAGTGATCATGTCATCAGTAAGTGAGCTGTCGTGGACACCCATATAAACATATCTTTCCCAAACACAGTTCCAGAGGATGACAAGCCATTAACTTCATGTTGAAGATAAACAATGTTCATTTAAAGAGCAGAGCAAGTGGACACTCAGTGCTTAGGAGAATCTGTGTAAATAAGCTTACAGTCCCCCGCTGTATCTCCACGAGACAGTGCCATTAAACAGAAACAGTTTGCCCAGTTTCTAGTGCCAGTCACTGGTACATGTAAATATTACCTCCTAAAAAGTATCTTAAATTGTCCACCTTATTCACAGTAAAGGTCTTAGTGAAAATGCAAATGACTGGTTCACTTACCTCTGACAGAAAGGTCTGCGCTGATTTCTGAGCTCCCACATGTAGCAGATATTCGTACACATACAGAGCTAACCTGCCGAGACAGAAAATTAAGAAGATATTGAGGAAACCTACTTTAAAAGCATCATGTCATATACTGTATAAGATCCTTCAGGATAAAACTCAATTGTTCAGTTTCCTAAAATAATTCATTAGAAATAATTATCATGTCCTCTTTGAAATAGCAAAGTAACTTAACTTGATAGTTCAGCCAAAAATTTAAATTCAGTCATCATTTACACGTTTTCATGTTGTTCCAAACCCGTATAGCTGACTTTATTTTGTAAGACACAAAAGGAGATTTTTAGCAGAGTGTTAATACTACTTTTTCCATACAGTGGAAGTGAATGGTGACCAATTCAGCTCCAAAAATGACATAAAAGTACACATGCAATATCATTTCAAGTCCCCTGAAGCCATATGAGAGGTCTGTGTGAGAAAAAAGACTGAAAGATTGAAATTTGTGTTAATTCACCAAATATGAAAATGTTCAATATCGTATGTGTGTCACGTGTAGTATAATACATTACACGACTCAAAATGAAAGCAGAAAGTATTTTTAATTATCAGGAGAAAAACAAACAGAACAACTACACTTAAGCAAGAAAAGACCAGGGGCCTGTTCTTCGTACGTCGCTAACTCACTTAGCTGGATTTGATTGTTCTCGATTTGGCATGATCTTGGATTGTTTGGTTCTTCGAAGCTCATCCTAGACTTGTTGTCATAGCAACAGGTGCGCAAGCTTAAACCTGCTCGGGAGCAAGCTTATTATTTCATGTTAACAGGATTAGACTGCGGCTTCATAAGCGGAGCTGATACAGGAAGTCCAGCGCAATAGTGCACTTTCTGAGATATATATTTTTTCTTGTGACTCGTGAGATTGTCGTTTACATTATTAATTTGTTGGAAACGCACATTTATTTTCGACTTGTCGGAGTCGGGCTTTAACTACAGCACGAACTGTTTGCATTGCCCTATGATTATTTGCGAGTGGCTCTTTCCTTTACACTATTGGAGATGCAGAGAACTTGATGGCAAGTGCTGTCTGTCGTGTCATTTAGGTTTTTTTTGTGGCATTTCCAAGCCACTTAAGACCCAATGTTGTAAAGCAGTTGTTTTTTTAGGCTATCATAATTTTTTATGAAGATCGTGCAATCATGACCATGCCGATTACAGTATATGTCACTCAGGCTTCACTATCGTGATTGGTACCATAGACTATAGGCTACACAATAGACTGCCATCAAGGCCTCAATGAAGGGAATTATGTGAACAGAAAGGGAGTTCACAATGTAAATGTGTAGCCCAGTTATTCTTGATTCTTAATATTCCAGATTAGTAATATTATATCAAATAAAAAAAGGCAATTGACTAAAATCTTCCATATCACAAATGTGAAAGCAAAATGGCCAGGATCTGTGTATGACTTAAGCATTTTCAGAGATTCACATTTATGCACATTATTTGAAAGTGGTAAGGAAAGTTCCACAATTAAATATCAAGCTCACTGTATTACATACACTTATGCTGATCCTAACAGAACTGCATTTTTTCATAGATGATTATGACATGTTCCTGCCTGCAGACAGGTGTTTTATGACCCCATTCCCTGACCCAAACCAGTTACAATGCAGCTCTAGCCAGGACAAGGGCACACAATGATATGAACTTTGGCTAACTAAAGGGAAGATTTCAGTGTCTGAAAAGTCTGAGGGTTGCACTGACAGGGCCTGTGACATTGTTGCATGTGCCATATTAGACAACATTGCCAAAAAAAAAATAAAAAAATTAAACATTAAATGTTTAATAAAAGACAAATATGCTTAGTTCCTTGAGTTTTATTTCAATTGTCCTTTGTAAAGAAAAGCCAGTCGTCAAGTGCCTGCAACAAGAGATATTAAACACATGCCTCATGCAACAAATAAAAAGGAAAAGCTATGTCTCCTCTGTCTGTGCAGACTCTTCTGTAGGCCTTTCTGTAGATGTGGAATCCTGCAACTTATATTGCAGCCATAAAGCATACAAGTATAAATTAAGTAAAGTTATTTATGCACTTGCAGGTAGGCTAGTTCCTCCATATGACAGTTATCTGAGAGGCTTTATTCACTGTCCAGTGCAATGGAAACAAATGGAAATGACAAAGTCTTATACTTTCTTTCCTTTGGAAATGTCCACTTACTGCACATATTTCAGCCACCACTTTCTTGGGAACAGATACAAGTGTGTATTATGTAAAAGTGCACAAAAGAGGAAAACACAATGTCATTACAATGAACTACACTCTGGAAAAATGAGATCAATAACTTATGGCAAAATATAACATAAGTTTATCAGTTTTCACTTTCACAAGTCAAAGCAATTCATCATTACTCAAGATTTAACAGTTGAAATGACTATACGGCCTTAATTTAATGCAGCAAAAATTATTTTATAGTGTAGGCTACTAAGATCTTTTCTTTTCTTTTTTTTTTCTCAGCCTTTTTCTTGGTTGCTTTTATAAACAGAACACCATTTATTTAACAGTGCCTTTTATAAAAGAGACTATAATATAACAAAAAATTACCATTATGTAGAAAATTTTTGTACTTCACTTTTATTTGTTCCCGTGTTCTAGTGTGGTGACTCTGACATTACAATGAACAAAGTAATTATGCAATTATTAAAATACAAATATATAGGATAAGTGTTAAAAACATCTAACATGGCCACTTCTAATGGATTTCAATTGTCTGCTACTTTTTTCAGCCCTCTCTCCTGGCATTTGCAGACTTTGAGGTGTTCCCTGGCGTTTTGATTAAACATTAAAATTCTGAATAAACTTCGAATATTAGTTCTTGCTCTGCTGAGGAGAAAAACTGAGCCCGCTCTTTGGCCACGCTGAACAGCCAATAGCAGCGTTGCTGATCAATGTTTCTACTATCGATACATATCCCCTTTTAAACCAGCGCATGAACGCGCAATTATCTCAGATAACTCAATCCAGCTATACTAATCATATCCGGCAAGTGTGTTCGAAGAACCTAATTAGCCGGATCATGATTAGCACGATGATATCATCTTGGATGTCTCATTTGATCTCGGATGTTTTAAGCAACGTACGAAGAACGAGCCCCAGGAACAAAATGAAACACAGGGTTTAACTTTAAATACAAAGAGCAAACAAAGGGAACTAATCAAGACCAGCTGAACAGAATTATTAATTAACGGTAACCTAGGTGACAAACTAAGAAATCAGATCAAATAATGACAGGGAGACAGAACAGAACTGAATTAAACCACACTAAACAAAACCATGAACCTGGCAATGTCCATTTTCAATATTGCTCAAACGAGATTTGAGAGTTACAGCAGAGGGAAAGATTTTTAGCGAATAATGACTTTAATTCCACTCTGTTCCTCACACAAAGCTATGACCTCAGAAGAATGTAGTCATACGGACTAATGCGCCTAGTCGTTATGGTGCTCTTTTTGTCATCTGTCATTTTTATTTCTGTCATTTCTTTTTGATTCAGTTTCATTATATGGAAAACAAGAGGGAATATATTTTTGGATACACTATGCTTTTAATTCTAGCTGTGTATCATCTCATATGGTTAAGCAACCCATATGTGATTTTAATAAGGCAACTCAAGTCCTAGTTTGGATATCATAATCACGACAAACTTTTGCCAAACACTGAGTTCACAGAGAGTTCAGTCTTCCATTACTATTCAGTTCACCATTTCACTTTCAGTTTTACAATCTCATTTGTAATTTTTAAGAGTTCCATATCTCTGCGATAACATTTGGTTATTTTTGTAGGTGAAAGTTTATTGTATAGAGGATTTTCATATTGATTTTTTTTTTAGTATCCTCCATGAATGTGTGAGGGAACCTGAGTCAGCAGAGTCCAGCGGCACCTTATTAAAAAATATTTCACATGTACGCAGACGACGTATTCTCTCTCCTGCTTGTTTCTGCAGACACAACACTTGATGCACAGAACGACCTCCAAATGTTCAGAGTATGCGCATACACTCACACAAAACAAAAATAAAAATATGACGAACATTCACTACAATGTATAAGACAGTGTTTGAGCAAGAGAAGAAAGTACTAGTGGAATAATGACAGAGGAACATTGGCAAACCAAGATCACACACAAGCGAGATTGAGGGAGGAGATTTGGAGATTGGAGGAATGATGGGGGGTCCTGAGAATCAATCCTCCTGAGACTGTCAGCAAACTTTCATATTCTAATGACGAAGGATAGAAAAGAGACAGAGAGAGGATCTTTCCGGCAGTCTTCCCCTTTCTCCAAATGAACAAAATCCAAAATCTTCAAACAGAAGCAGAAAAGAAACTAGGCTAGGCTTCAAGAGTTTAAGAATAACAGTTATTGACACTTTAAAATGAGATTTTAATATTTTCCTCCAATAGCCTAGACCTTTTCAGCACTGTGCCGGTTGTGTTCTGTTTTCCGGTTTGTGTTTCCACAGCAGGAAGGTAAGATCTTACGGATTTATGAATGAACCGCTAGTTTTAAAATCTTCCCGGTCTACAGACATTTGTTATGACATCTGCTTCAAACATTACAATGCTCATGATAACTTTCGTTAACTCTACAACAAGTGAATCCACATCACTAGCTAAATACTCTTCGACAACGATGCCATAGAAATATACAGAACTACTGCAATAACCGAAGTTCAAAGACAAATTATATATGGCTGCACCTTATTTCTCTGGAGCATAAGGTCTGGGTGTTGTATGATTGCCACAGTACTGCTATTGGTTGTTATGGTATTCTGAATAGTAGCTAGAACATTGCTTGGTGGTTCTGGGTAGTTGCTAAGTAGTTGCTTACTGGTCAAACCTCAAAGTCTACAAGATTTTTTCACTTTGTTTCATTATCTGGTGAATATCACTTAACCCGCGTTTCCACCACAGGAACTTTCCCCAGGAACTGGGAACTTTGTGGTGGTACTCGGTGTGTTTCGACCACAGGAGCAGGATCTAAATGAAGTTCCGGGTAGAAAAAATCCCCCTCAGAAAGTCCCTGCTTACAAGATAGTACTTTCTCAAAGTTCAGGAACTTTCGGGGGTGGGACTTGGGCGCTGACATGCTGATTGGTTTAAAAATATGTTGAGGTGCTTGCAGTCCTACGTCACCGGACTAATTTGCCTAATCTTCACTGTACTTTAGACCGTGGTGTAAACGCAGAAAGCAACAGGTCTCGTGGAAAATTCCTAGAACAAATTATTCCGTGTAATTTCGGTGGAAACGCAGCTTTAGACACGTGTAAGTTGCTTTAAAAACTAATAGCACTTCTCCACAAGTCACACAATTTGAGCTATTATTCATGCCTTGCAGTCAAGTTACATGATGAAGTTTAATTCCAGTATGGACAATATTAATGATGCCTGCCTTAAACTCCAATTAGACAGAGTTGACCTACATAGACAGATCATTTCCATTGTGCTTTAAGCTGAATTAATGAAAAATGTATTTTATTTGACAGAGACAAGGGGCTCTCTCTCTCTCTCTCTATATATATATATATATATAGAAATAAACTTTTCCCTCCTTAGGCTTTTAGTACAGGCCGAAGAAATATAACAACCAACCAACAATCTAAAATTAAAAAAAGATAAAAAAAAAAGCAATAGAAAGACTAAAATACAAATAGCCAAGTAATCAACCTTAAATAAAATGATTAATGAGCACAAGATGGATATTAAGCCAGTTTTTAATAGCTAACTAAGGACTATTGATCAAAACATTAATTAACAAACTCATAATCAAATTATAAATAACTTTAAACTGCCCCTATTATGGATTTTTGAAAATTACCTTTCATGTAGTGTGTAACATAGGTCTATGTGAAGGAAAACATCCTGCAAAGTTTTAAATCTGAAAGTGCACCCTATATAAAGTTATTGTCTTTCAAAAGTAAGAGTCAACTCTGAGTCAATGAAATGAATCGTTTTTCAAACGAGTCATAAGCCGTTTCGTTGTGACGTCAAGACAAAACATTAGCATATTGCCCGCCCACTTATTGCGCACACAGACACCAGAGTAAACTTGAACCCCCTCAAACTGGCAGTTGATTCCTGTGGATACTGTAGAGCATCATGTTGAGAAGACGCTGTGCTCTACAATGTGAAGGTAAAGCCAGTATTTTTTCACTGCCCAAGGACGAGCATGTGAAGAATCAGTGGTTAAAATCAGAGGTGTCAAAAGTATTCACATTCATTACTCAGGTAGAAGTATAGATAGGGTTTAAAAAGACTTCTGTAGAAGTTGAAGTATCAAGTCAAGCTTTTTACTCAAGTAAAAGTATAAAAGTACTTGTTTCAAAACTACTTAAAGTATAAAAGTAAAAGTAATGTAAGAAAAAAAAAATTATCCCTCGCTTACCGCATCTAGGTTTCCTTCGGAGGACTTTTGCCGCTGCGCACAACCAAATGTGACTACAGCCTCTCACAAGTTAGAAAGACACCACAACGTCAATCAGTTTAGCGATGTGTTTAGCTTTATTTTACTGACGACTTCTCAAATCCCAGAGTTCAATGCAGGAATCGCAAACCGCTTGCTCTTGAAAGATGGGTGTTCAAAATACTTAGTTTTTAGTTTTATATTGTGTAGGTCTCCTGCTAACTGGTTACTCACATTCTTACTGTCTTACTGAAATACTCCTGCTAATCAGTTGTGGGCCACTATTACCTAAAACTGAGTAAAGATTAAGCATGAAGCAATACTTGTTTTACCAACGTTTATATTTCATCAGTCATTCACGCTAGAGCTCGGCTAATGCACTGTTATTGATAGTTTCCACGTGTTCACCACAATAAATTAGAAAAATACTCGGTAAATAAATAAGTAAAATAATCTGTTTGTTGATGGACATGCACTTAATGCTGATACAGTTGCAACATCTCATAATGTGCCTCAAACTGAGTAGTGTATCACTGAGAAACGTCCTACTCGAGTTGATCTTGCGATGGAGGTTCGGGATGAATGAATAGTTCTTCCAGTGTTTCATCATCGGACTCGCTCTCAGATTGATATGGTAAAATCGACGTCATTGTTCGTTACTGTGTTTAGTTTACAGTGTAGGAAGCCTCAGGACACGCAGAGCTGACGTTGTTATGGCAATGGCCGTTTTTGTTTTGATGCGCGCTGTACGCGGTAGACCAATCATGGTAGACCCAGATGGCCAATCAGAGCAGAGAAGCTTGCGGAAAGGATGGATTTAGAGAGACTGATTCATCTGACGAGTCGTTTCAGAATCATTGAAAATGTAGTGATGTGCAAAAGAATTTTATGAGAAAATGAAAGTTTTTTGACCTTTGATGCATGTAAACCTGTTGTAGGAGACTCCAAAACAACATTAGGAAACTTTAAAATAGCAAGTAGGGGCACTTATTTAGATCAATAAAATTACAATGTATAAATAAAAAAAATAAAATGACCTCACAGCTCAAGACACTAGCTGTACAATCAATATGAGAAATGATATAAAGAGAGGTAATAATGACAGAACAGAACAGTGGCAAGAGTGCATCATTAACCTCATGCTGTGTCCTCATCCCATCAACACAGCGCTCTTTCCCATTCTCCAGAACTGACAACATCTTCATTGACTGCCATACACTCGCTAGATGCAAACAGATTCATTTCCCAAGAGACATTAGAGAGCGGGGTGTCTCTGTGTGCATTTGTATCATTGGGACAAATCTGTCTATGGGTATGTGTTTGACACATTACTGTAGTTGCAGTGAAAGAGAACAGGGGATGAACACAGAAAGACAAATATAGAGATGGGTAGAAGAGGAGAGACAGGAAAGCAGGAACTCATAAATGATTAATGGTGAGAGCTGAAAAGGAGGAAGGAGAGTGACATGAGGATAACGGTGGAAAATGATCGCAACCATGGTTTGTAAAATAGCTGACAGATTACAAGTCGCTTTTATTTAACAAAACAGTGTGCGTGAAACATCAGTATCTGACATCTTTAACTAAACATTTGAAACATTATACATTTATACACATTATGGTCATTTTGACCTTTGATGTGTAGCCAACAGACAATGGCGGAATACAGGGATGCATATTTTTGCAGAAGATACCGTATAATACGTTATATAGGCTACATACACACAAGAGTAAAGAAATTAGTCAGTAATATTTTTTTGTCTCTTATGCTTACCAAGGCTGCATTTATTTGATCAAAAATACAGCAAAAAAGTATTTAAACAAAGATATTATAACCATTTAAAATAAGTTTTCTATTTTGATATATTTTAAAATGTAATTTAACCCAGTAATGTCAAAGCTAAAATTTCAGCATCATTACTCCAGTCTTCAGATCTTCACATGATCCTTCAGAAATCATTCTAATATTCTGATTTGCTGCTCAAGAAACAGTTAGCCTATTATTATAAATGTTGAAAATAGTGCAGCTTAATATTTTTGTGAACAGCAAGTTCAAAAGAAAAAATTTGAAATAGAAACTTTTTTGTTACAATGAAAATTTACTATCACGTTTGATCAATTTAATAACTCAATTTAGTTTTGTACATTTATTCTAAGCAAATCATGTTCATGGCTGAATTTTAAAATGGTGTCAGTTGGAAAAAAAATCAGTCTGTTTGGAAAAACACTGCTGGAAAAAAAATGGAGCTATGAAAGAACAACAGAACAATTTCAGAGGGGAAAAGGCCATCTAGGTAAGTCTAAGGAATGAAACTCATATCCTGTGTGGACAGAACAATGCTACATTCCTCAGCCTATTCTGGATTAATTAAGATGCTCTACTGGGTTAATATGAATGTGGTTTGCTTACATCTTTATCATAATGTGTCAACAGAAATCATTTTATAAAAAATAAAATACAACACAGCTTATAAGTGTGTGTGTTTAATATTTTTTTAAAAATGGTGTTTGACTGGAGCAGGCATGTAGATGGTAAAAAATGTGTACAGTCTGAATGAAAACCAGAAGTTCAGGGGTTTAGACCAAAGCATGCTGCACAACACCTCGAGAAACAATGCCTTTCTCCACGACAACAGGAAATGCCAGCTTATCTTGCAGATGAAAGCATGGAGAAAATGTGCAGCTCTGGAAAAGAACTTACAACACAATCTTAGCAGAAGATCTTAGTCTAGTTTACAGCTAGACACAGGCCAAAGCGACAATAATGGAGAAACTCTGCTGGATTTCAAATAGGTCAAAGGACGCATGGAAAAACTATAGGACCACACAGACTGTGTGTGATTTGTGAATAAAAAAGGAAGGCTGTATTACACACAGGCTAAAGACAGAGAGAAAATACTCCTAGCCGGTTTCTAAGCCATGCCGTCACGGTTGCTTAACCTTGCAGTAGGGCCGGTGTGATGCCGCTTGCATATCAATGATGGAGAGAAATATCAGAGGCCAACCACTCTGCGGAAAAACTGTTCCAGCAGCAGGAACGACAACCAGTCATTCTCTAACAAACTGAACAAAACTGCAGAACAGAGAAATTACACTTTTCACCACATTAGAACATATACTTGAAACGCATCATTCTGGAACTTTATAGTATAAGTATATAAAAGTATTTAGTGAAACAATATTTTAAAGTATATGTATGCAGGATTCAAAATGAACTTTTGGCCACACCTGCCAATGGTCAGTGGTTTAAGACAATTTATGGGTCATAAATATTTCTCCAACTGTAATGAAACTGTAAAAATGTTTTTGAGGTCAGTAAAAAGCACGATGCTGCTGATGCAACACCAAGGTCATGGGTTTGAGTTCCAAGTAATGAATGAAATAAAATAAAAAAATGCTTGAATGCAGTGTTAATTGTTTTGGATAAAAACATCTGCCGATGCATTAATGTAAAAAAAAAAAAAAAATACATTTATATCTCAATGACAGCTGAATTATTGAACTTTTTCCTTTCGGATATCTATGGAAACTAAAAAAAAACATTCTGATTTTGTTTCATTCTTTTTTGTTGTGGCAGCTCAAATGTGTATTCCACATATGGAGTTCTGGAGAAGAAAAGGATTCAGGCATTCTAGATAAACATCCTATAGTACATTTTCCACTGAGCTAAAAACTGTTGGAAGACACGTTGTGACAGGTGTTTTCTTTAGTAGACGGTTTGTATGTCTTTGATTTGAATGGCTCAGATCACTTACATCAGTGAGAGTTTAAACCATATGTTGTTGTAGTTCCTAATAAAGTTACAGCCCAGCTGACATTTTATTTACTTACCAAAGCCAATTTTTACTCACTTTTAGCAGCTGTCAAATGTTAATTTGGGACCTTTTATATATAGAGAGTGAAGCCCTAAAACCATAGAGAGTTTTGAGAATACTTAACTATGGAAGTCTAACTGCAGTGGCTATCTAGGTCAAATTGCTACTTATAGGGGAGTTTTAATCACGTTCCTGATAGTGAAGATTGAACAAATGTGACTCCTCAAACTGAGATAGGCCTACAAACCACTGACTACAGGGTGAGCTTATAGCCTAAATATTTGCTGGTCTTCACAGCTGTCTAAAATCAGAGCAATTTATAAGTTAAGATGATGCTTAAGATTGCTGTTCAATATAGAGCTGGTAAGTCCTGCCCATCCGTAAAACCCCAAGGGGACCTCTAGGTTGAAAAATCGTCAATGCAAGTGAATGTGAGAAAATAATTATTTTCTGGTCCCGTTTGAATTTTGCCATGAATGTGAACATATGTTGTCTGTGAATTTTTTATATAATTTTTCATGTTACGAGTTTGACAGTATATTGTATGATTCTTTGGCTAGCAGTTGTGGAAAACACATAACGAGAAAGACTACATGTCGCCTATGTGACGTCACCCCATAACACATTTTCCCTCCACTTGTCAAATCACGGTGCTAATGCTGCGATAATCTATGGAGACAGATCGAGATGCTTGTGTGTTTTGTACCCAAATGTCACCATTCAAACCAAATGGGCTGTTCTTTCTTCAGATTCCCGTCGAAAGCAGCGAAGAGTTGTAGTCCACAAAGTGCTCTCACACAAAGTCTAACCGTATCAAACTTCTACCCACTAAATTATAGCATTCTTCACACGAAAAATTATATAAAAAATTCACAGACAACAAATGTTCACATTCATGGCAAAATTCAAACGGGACCAGAAAATAATTATTTTCTCACATTCACTTGCATTGACAATTTTTTAACCTAGAGGTCCAGTGGGGTTAGCGGAAGGGGCGGGACTTACCAGCTCTATAGGCCTACAAGGTTTACCTTCACTATACATTTGTTTTAATCCAGTTATATTGTTCAACTGTCATTGTTCAAATGTAGAGGATAAACTAAAATTAAAGTTTAGACAGATATATGCGTGGCCCTCGGCCTAAACTTGCTAAGGGATTGACAACACCCAACATACAATACAATGACACCACCTTCCACACATTATAACACCTAAACCCATGGTTTCAAAGACAAGGATTAAGCCTATAGTTCTAAAATGCATGTTTGAGCTGTTTTAACAGAAAGCAACTTGCCATGGTTTTTCTCAAGATGCACACCAGTAACGTTTCCTAAGGCATATTTTAGAAAGCTATGTCCTAATTGAACTAATCCTGGTGTAATCTAAGCCATGTCTTTGAAACCAGGCCTTAGTGTTGTCTTTGACTATGAATTTAGTTTGGAACTGTGATGTCAGGACTCACTGCTTGTTGGTCCATATAAAAAAAGCTGTTTCTAATACTTAGAATAACTTCATGTGAATGAACATAATTGGAGGTGATGTTCACTTTATGTGTAAAACGTATGTGTAAAACTTAAAAAAAAAGGAGAATATCACACCACTGGACTATTGAAGTGAACAGCAAAAAAATAAGAAAACCTTAAAGGGTTAGTTCACCCAAAAAATGACAATTCTGTCAGTAATTACTCACCCTCATGTTGTTCCAACCCATAAGACTTTCGTTCATCTTCGGAACACAAATTAAAATATTTTGGATTAAATCTGAGAGCTGTCTCACTCCTCCATAGGCTTCTATGTAATTGAAACTTGCCGGCGCGGAAAGTTAGTAAAGACAATGTTTAGCCTAAAATAGTCCAAATGACTACAGTGGCTCAACCATAAGTTTATCAAGCGACAAGAATACTTTTTGTGCACAAAAACAAACAAAAAATAATGACAATTATTTATTTTCTTATGTGTGGGCCTCTGAGTGAGTTCACATAGTGTAACTGCATCGCTTCTGGGTTGTACGTATAAAAATAAGCTCACTATTGGCCAGCATCACACACATGACCAGCGTCCGCCAATAATTTTTGGGTGAACTAACCCTTTTAAAACAGATGGTGAAACCAAAATGAATGGTTAAAGCACCTAAAAAAACAATTTCCTGTAAAAATGTATAAACATTTAAGCCTAAAATCTTGATGTTTAAAATAAAAAAGTGAATGCCCATGCTATTTGTCAACTACCAATAACCGTGAAATGATTTGAGTATCCTTGCACAGCACCTTTTAAGAACAACATAACATAACACAACCAAGCCTGATTTGTTTACGATCAGTCAACATTTCTAAAACACTGAAAACAAGCCAAGAGACATTCAGATGGACAGCTGAAAGGTCACTCAAAATGCAAAACACTTTGGTACAAAGGAAAAGCGAAGCAAACTATCCGAGTAAGTTAACTACGTGCTGTATAAGAAAGATTCTGCCATCGACTGCTCAAGAACGTTGAAGGAAACTAAATTATTCTTGATAATTATATAAGCTAATACATGATCACAGGATACACATAGTGATATAAAAATATTTTCTCATAATGCAGAAAGCGCGTAACTTGAGGAGCAAAGCGTACATGCGCCAGCTGCTGTCTTTTAAATGTCTTCTCTGTCCAAATGTGTGTGTGCGACTGCAGATGTGACCGCGAGAATTCCTCGTCCACCGCCTGCTCAATATAACTTACTTTTCTCGGGCTTGACTGTCCGATGGCACGCTGTTCTTGCCTTTGGCGTACATGCTTGCACAGACGCGACTGTCACGCACCTGTCAACCCATCACAGCCTCCGTCGAAACAATCTCGTCACCATAGCGACTCAGTCTACTCCTCACCATTGGATGGACGGCGGTGAAGAACAGGCGCCCCCTCTCCCTCTCTCTCTCCCTCTCTCTCTCCCTCTCTCTCTCCCTCTCTCTCTCCCCCTCTCTCTCGATTTTTTGAGCAAATAACCTAAATGGCCTCGCCCACTCAACACCTTTCTCTCTTTCGCTCTGACTGCAGCCACGCCCCCTGTGATCCGGTGAATCTGATGTCTGACCCCACAAGCATGACATAAAGGCTGACTAAGAAAGTGTGTGACTGCACACAATACAATTGATTTTGATGACATTTCCCCCTCACAAGCCATCAAATGTCTTAATTCCTAAGTGACAAGTGATTTTGCTTTTTAAACACTTCCTCAATGTACGTAGTTACGTAGCTACGACTTTTGCCTCAATTAACTCCTAATTGCTGTTTATTAATAAGGTTTGGGTATGAACTGGGCTGGATTTAGGATGTAGAAAATGGTCATGAAGAATAAGGCATTAAAATGTGCTTCATAAGTAGGCTACAAATAAACAGCCAATATCCTAGTAATATGCATGCTAATAAGCAACTAGTTATATTATTATTATTATTATTATTATTATTATTATTATTATTATCATCATCATCATCATTTTCATCATCGACTTTTGAGTTTTGTCTGTCCAGTCTGTACTGGTTCTGTACTGATCTTGGGGCAAACTACTTGTAAGCGAGAGTCAACTATGATACACTGCCATCTAGTGAACAAAACAATCCAGTAATATACAGACCAAGATTAGTATGCTGAAATAATTTTAAAGCGAGTCATGTGACGGTTCTAAAAACAACATTATTTGGTTTAATGCAATGTGTTTACATGGTTTTAGGTTTTAAAAAAAGTCATTATTTTACACATACCGTAAATTATTATTGCTCCTCTACAGAGACAATTTATATGCCCTGCCTTTCTGAAACGCGTAGATTTGTACAAAGTTAATCGTTCTGAAAAGTCCAGTGTGCGCTGATTGGCCAGAGATCCAGTGCATTCTGATTGGCCCGAATACCTTAAGCGTGTGACGGAAATGTCACGCCCTTTACCATATTTGGAACATCAGCTCCCAAAGCAATAATGACAGGTTATACTACAGCTATCAATTCGAGCCCGAATCTGATCCGGAAAATGCAGATGACCAAGCTGACCAATATATATATATATATATATATATATATATATATATATATATATATATATATATATATATATATATATATATATAAGTGTGTGTGTGTGTATATTGTAGTGTGTATATTGTAGATGTAGTGTGATAAAGATCAAAGTGTCCTATATTGGTTTGTTAGAAATTTGCATAATGCAGCATATGGTCTTGGCTGCCTGCTAATAATGTCTACTTTTACCCGCCCTCTGTAGTTGTAGCGGAGGCCTAAGAGTTTGTTTCGTGTTGTCAACATGTCGAGAAGATGCTGTTTTAGAGAGACCGGCGGATCCTTGATTGAACAACAGCAGCAATAAGAAAAATAAAGTGTACTTTTTATTTATTTATTTATTTATTTATTTATTTATTTATTTATTTATACCTTAGATATTCCAACATGTAAACCTATTGTTGGGGACATTCGAAACAAAATGAATCTTTAAAAAAGCATAATAGAGGCACTTTAAATTTATTGTTGTATACTCTACTCATTGTATGGCAAAAATGTTCATTCTAAATGTTATATAAACTGCATATATAGCATAATTAAAATCACTAACTTATAGATAAAGTAAAAAAATCTAAATTTTAACAGGTCAAAGAACTTGTGCAGGAACACACACATTCATTCCTCTGAGCACAGTAATTCTGCCATTTATTTATTTTTTCTGTAAATGTAAGGGGCTTTTTATTTAGATCCCATTACAGTAACTGTTATAAAAATCCATATGCAACATTTATTTGTAAATAATGGTATCATTTGACATTCAAATTTGTACACATGTAGCGTGCTGCCACCTAGTGGACAATTAAAAAGAAAAATCAAAACAGACCAAGGCCCTGTCCCAAATGGAACCCTAAGCACTCGCGGTCTTCCTCTGAGTCCGCACTTTCATGATGTAATGCCGCTTTGACTGTCGGGAAGAAGTCTGCTACGGAGCCCGCATCAGCGCGGGCTCGACAAAAGTGCGCATCAAGGGCGCAAATCGACCACATGGGGCCGCTCGCGAGCACCCTTCTTAGATCTAAAAATAACAAATGGGACACACTGCGGTCTCACGGACTCACGCGGCAGCCATTGTAAGTCCACAAGACCGAAAGTGCACATGAAGTGTGCCATTTGGGACAGGGCCCAATATTGTTATGCAGAAATACAATTTTAAATACAGTTTCAGAATAATTAGGATTGATAAGAATTGAGATTTCTAATGCAAACTTTAATTATCAGAGGCAATTCTTAAATGACAAATGCTGGAGTACTAACATTACTAAAATTGTAAGAGATTATTATTATTAGCCTATTATTATTATTATATATTTTTTACAATTACTAGATGGATGTCAACAGTTTCTATGGTACAAGAACGTGCACTATTCAGGCCCTTGTACCAGAAAACCCCAAGATTCTGATGCTGATATAAATGTTGATGACCCAATAGAGGATCCGGATTATTACCTCGTCCGGTTGCTGGTGACAGTTCTTTTGGGTCCCTAGATGAAGATGATGCTCCTGTTGATGAAAATATTGTTGCACTATACCACACTTGACAGCGTGTTTCTTGAAACATAAAAGCCTAAAATGCCATTATATTACTATCTTTTGCTATTTTTTATTTTAGTTTTTGAATGCAGAAAGAATGTAATGTCTTTGGTTTTGTTACTTTTAGTTATTTGTGTTATTTATTTTTGTTTATTGTTAAAATCAAAACAACATATGATTTTATTTTGATTATGTTTTTAAATAAATTAGTATTATAGTTTATATTTTCTAATTTTCATAGTTGGCTATGTGTATGAATTCCGGTACTTTACCATAAATTGACATGTCAACCATTAGGTAGAGGCCGATGTTTAAAAAATTATGGGATTTGTAAAAAAAATAAAAATAAAAATAAAATACACTGAGTGTGGTAACTAGGGACATAAGGAGATAAGAAATGGAAAAAAAATGCCTTTTCTTGGTGGGGCAGTTAAAGGGTTAACACTTACACATCTTCATACCCCATAATGACAAAGCAAAGACACGATTGTGACAGAAAAAAAAAAATCAAATTGACAAGTATTCAGACGTTTAAGCACTTTGACAAGCACTTGACAAGCACAAAAAAAAAAAAAAAAAAAAACCTTTTGCAAATTATGGAGGCAATCATGTGCTCTTGGGAACCTTTAATGCAGCAGATTTTAGTAGCCCGCCTAGATTTGTGCCTGATCACAATATCTTGGTCAGCAGGCTGTTAATGTGACCTTATGGCTTGTTTCTTGTATTTTCAGCAGTTTTACTTTATATACCAGGACCTGCCTTTATATAGCATAGTTTCCTGCAGGAAGCGCGTGCCTTGGATAATAAAGGGATATTCCATTAGGATCGAACGTCAGAAGCGGATACTGGCACCGGGAGACGCAATGTCCGTCACTGTTAAAAACATTTCTGTAATATACAGTCCTATCAATCAGAACAATACCTTCTCTAGCGGGGATTACATATCGGGACATGTCATTTTGGATCTAGCGAAGGACACTAAAATGCAGTCGCTGAGTGTGAAAATTAAAGGCAAAGCAGAGGTTTGCTGGAGGGAGCGTCACAAAAGCACCGTTGTTTACTCGGATAAGGAAAAGTATTATTCCGTGGAAAGGTTTTTCGTTCGGGAGAACAAAACACGTGGTAGGAGGAACTACAGTTGTATTTTTTGTGTTACAATAAGGAGAAATCAGGTCGATTTAACCAGCTTTATTTTGTTCTGTAACTTGATAGGTAATGACCATGAGATGATGCTGAGAGATCCATCAGGACAGCCGTGTAAGTCTGGTCGGGAATATTTGATGAATATTGCAAAAAGCTTTGAGAGTTAATCTAAAAAACATGCTGATCTCTGCTTTGATTTTTGACTTGTTAGATTCTTCGGTTGTGGCACCAGGCCGTCATGTTTACCCATTCACCCTACAGTTACCTCGACAGTAAGTTACGGGGTTCGTTGCATTCAAGTAAAAGTAAAACCTTTGCTTTGCTCCTTAAATGAACACTGCTTTAGCCCATTTAAAAGTTTTAATATCCAGAAATGTTCTTCCTCCTGCACGTTGGTTATGTGATCTTGGTTAACAATGGTATGCAAATCTAAAACGTACATTCAAAAGAGTTTGAATAAATACAGGCAAAACAATGTAAAAAGACAACCATCAGATTGGAAAATGGGATAGGCCTACAACATGTTTAGCATACATTTCTCAAGTGGTAATGTATAGGGATTAGAAGGTTTATTTGTGCGTTTCAAAGTGAATTAAGTGAGAGTAAATCTAAAAAAAAAAATGTTGGGGTCTTAATACAGTTTTATCTTGCTGGTGTGTCTTTGCTGCTGTGTTAACCAGTGCATTGTTCTGCCTCAGGATGTTAGTTGCAGTTTGGGGGTAGTATCACAGAAAATCTAACACTTGTTGGGTGAGGGGTATTGTGAATTATTTATTAAGTAGCCTATAACAAATAATTGTACCTGATCTGCCTCAGGCACTAAAAAGAGAATTATTGTAAGGCATGGAAATAAATAACGCTGCGGCTGTACCTTTTGATGTCATCATCTCTTTTTACAATAATCTATTCCAACGTATGTAAAAGGGGGGGGGGAGATCTAAGGCTACTTTTCTTAACACGTCTGACATCTTTTGTTATACAAAGTTAGAGTATCTACTGCAAGAACAAAAACACTAAACACATCATTATCTTCTGCCACTGCCAAATTGCTAAGTCTCACAGAAACATACAGAAGTCCATTTGAATGGTGTACAACTTGGGAATGAAAATGTGATTGCACATGATTTGTTTTTTTTTTTTTTTTGAGCAGTTGAAAGGGTTTGTACATTCACATGCTTTCTAACAACTTTCATTTTTGCTTCCACCAAAACTTGGGTTTCTTGTTTTACCTTAGTACTAATTACATTGGCAACTATCTCCTTTGTTTTCTTTCCAAGAAGTAAATCTTTTCATTTAAATATGCAACAGCTTTGTTTAATTAGTTTCAGTTAGAATAGTAGAAACGTTTATTTGTATCATTGCTTTGTTCGTCTAGTGTTTTGCATGTATGCAAAATCAAGTCAAAGTCGAATCAGGTGCTTGTGTTCAGGAGTACATTAGTTTTAAGTCCAAAATAATGCACAATCTGCAGGGTTTTGTTTTGTACAGATGTTGGCAGTGGCATACATTTTGTGTTTGCTTCTTCAGTATTTGTAGATTTATTTTTACATGTTTATGGTATACTGGAAAATATGAAAATTTCATAAGTTTTAAAGGCTTTTATTGATAAAAATAGTCAATATGCAAAAAATCTTTATTTGCAGTGTTGACCCTTGTTCATAACCTCTGCAATTCGCTCTGGCATGCTGGATAGCAGCTTCTGGGCCAAATCCTGACAGATGGTGATCCAATCTTGCCTTATTAGTGCTTAGTTAATCACAATTTGTGGACTTCTGCTTATCTACTGGCTATCTACTGACCTACCTTTTTTAGGATTGACCACAGGTTGTCTATGGCAGTGGTTCCCAACCCTGGCCCTAGATTACCCCCAACACTGCACTTTTTGGACGTCTCTCTTATCTAACACACCCATCTGAGGACTAGGCGACATCCACACGAAGCCAGAGCTTTCCCTATCCGATCTTTTTTTATTCCCTCATTCTAAAAAAAAAAAAAATTCCGTAAACACAGCGTTGTCTCAAGAAACATCTGTGTACACACAAAACCACTATTCAAAACGATGTTGTATACATGCCAGACAAGTATGTGGCGCTGAAATTCTGCCACAGAGATACACTAAACGCGGAGAAGAATCCGCCGGATCCGTCTGGACGAAACGCCAATACGATACAAAATGTTTACGTACACAGCTAAATGGGTCTCCGTGACCCTTTTTTATTTTAAAGTATTAATAATTCTGAACTTGCACACACTGATTTGATTGGACTACAATGGAATACATCACATCCGGTCGGCCGGTCACATACGGTCTATCCGCCGAAGTTCAGATATTTCAACGGATCTGAATTTTCCGCATACGCTTCTCGTGTGTAGTGGAAAGGCGGCTTTAGTCTTTACTAATGATCTTATGAGTTGAATCAGGTGTGTTTGATTAGGGAGAGGTATAAACTGCTTGTGCAGAACTGGGGGTACTCCAGGACCAAGGTTGGAACAATGCTATCTCACGACCAATTTGTACGAATTTGTACAAGTGAGAAAAAGGTGGCTAATTCGTACGAATTCATACGATTTGTCTAAACCCACGTGATGGGTAGGTTTAGGGGCAGGGGCAGGTGTAGGTCATTCGTACGAATTCATACGAATTGGGCAACTCGCAAAATATGTACAATTTAGCAAAAATCTTAGGAATTCGTACGAGTGAGGTCATATGAATTTGTACGAATTAGCCACCTCGTAAAATTCGTTTGAGATCGTTTTGAGAATTGCTGTGAGATCGGGTTGGTTGGGAACCACTGCTTCACTGTATGTGTCAAAACTCAGCTCCTGTTGGGCGACTGTGTTGCAGAGTTATCTCCAACTAGATCCAAAACACCTGCCTGGAAGTTTCTAGTTCTCCAGTAATGAAGACCTTAGCTGTTTCAGGTTTGTTTAGGGTTGGAGCTAAACTGCTGGACAGTGGACCTCCAAGAACTGAGTTTGACACCCCTGCTCTATGGGATTAAGATCCAGGGAGTTGACTGTCCACGGATCCAAAAATTTTGTTCCTCAATATTTGTTTATTTAGTTACTTTATTAAAACCCTTCAATTAGATCCTTACCTCTGCCTGTTTTCTCCAGCTCCCACTCATTACAGCTTGCATAGTTCTTTGAGAATGTTTTTTTTTTTTTTTTTGCAATAAAAACTAATGGAGTGATGTATCCAAGTGGATCATACACAGACGAGACAATTGACAGAATTCTTCTTCATGCACATGGCTGACCCTTTAAGCTTACTGCAAATTTTAGTTTGTCTTACTACACACTACTTTATGCCACAAAATTAATTCTACAGGAGACTGTTGGACTCAAGATCAAGATCCTTTATTTCTTTAGCTCTGTCTGATTGGAAGATGAAAGCTATCATCATTCTACTGTTGCTGACTCATTTGTGCAGACGAAAACCACCCATTGAGCAGGCCATTTCAAGCTCTTTACATAATTTAATCGCATCAGCTGTGGGCGCTTGAGAGCGTTTTGGCAGCGCAGCGTTTTTTCAGTTGAGACGGTTGAGACCGAGACACTTTGCTTGTTATGATACGGAATATCCGCGAAAGTCTTACTAGTATCTCATTTCACACATATTTTGTTTCTGTGTTGATTCTATATTAAAATGTCAATACAATGTAATGTATATCTGGCTCTTGATTTTGTTCCGTTTTTATGCTTGTTGTTGTCATCTGTTGACGTTGTACAAGCAGCAGACTCATGTGGCGGACGCGGTTGGTCGGTGTGGTATTAGTCCCGCCCCTCCTCCACTGTGATTGGACGGTTGGGTAAAAAGTGACAGTGATGAGCACTGCGTTTTACCAAAAGTTGAACATTCTTCAACTCTCGGCGACCAGTAAAAAACGCCGAACGCTCAGCGCTTCAGCGTGGAAAAGACGCTCAGCGCCTTGTTACGGCGCTGATCCACTTGTCCGTGCGACACTTCTGTCACGCCGCGCTCCACTATATTCCTATGGGTGACGTCAAGCGACTTTGTCGCACCCGCAAAGCATTCCGGGAAGGCGGCGCTTCATTTGAAAAAGTGCTGCGCGTCAAAAAGCTGGCCGATGCCCATCTTTATGCAAATGAATTCCGTTAAACGCGGCGCGTCTATCCAATAGAATAACAGCATATGGAGACGGAGGGAAGTCTCTCGCTGGTCCTCTGTTCTAATACGCTACATTTCCCGCTCGGTCAGAACCACGCCCATAGCGGTAAACGCCCTCAACGTACCAATGTGGGGAGGCGTCGCGACACCACGCGACAGTCGTGTCGGACAAGTGGATCAGCGCCGTTACGCTCATGGCGTTTTAAAAACGCGGCGCTCCCATTGAAAACAATTGAAAAAACACGCCAGCCGCAAATAAAAACGGTTTGGTGGACACACGGCCTTAGGTTTCTCTTTTTTTAGGAAGTTCTATTCCATTTTTTTTGCTTAATGTCCTTTTGAGTTCTTTCAGCATGTCTACCATGTCTACCTCTAAGAAAGACATTCCTCATGATATTGTTTGTTCTGTTGAAACAGTCTTTTCAGGGAAGTGGCAAGCTGCTGTGCTTGTTGATAATTGTTTGGTTACATCATCCTCTTTGAAGGGTAATTGTAAATAATAATGTCCACTTCGTAATTCCACACATTTTTCCACAGTTGACATAAATTGTAAATTGTCAATGATAAATGGAGTCAATGACAAAGCTTCAAAAAAGGCACTTTAATTTATAATTATTGCATTCTTGTGGCCAGGTATTTAGTATCTGCATCTGATTTTAATTTTAAAGACCAAAAAATTCTATTCACAATCTAGTTATCAGCCAGTTGTTCACTTTGACCTATTATGGTATACAATAATTTACATGGTTGCACCACCTGATAAATATCAGTTGTGCCACCTGACAACATTAAATTTGCTTCAGGGATTTGATTCACAACCAAGGATGTATGCCTTTTTCCAGTTTGACAGGCAGTCTCTACATAAGACCATTTACAACCTAACCTAAGGGTGTTTTAACAACATAAGGCCCAGGTGCTCGGAAGCACTTGAATTTGACTTTTTGAAAGTCTTGGAAAACAGCCATATTTCTGAAAAGGTGCTTGAAAAGTGCTTGAATTATTGGAAGACACTAGGCAATGTTAGAAAATAGTGTTTAATTTTATTGATAAAACAATCTTTTCACATTGATATACAGCCATTTCACATGGCTATAAGCATGATATTTCTCAAATAAATATTCAAGTATTTGATACAGATTTCATTCTTCTGAAAAATCATATATTCATGGAAGAAAAAGTCTGTTTGAATAAGGAAAACAATATCTTTGTCATAGTATCCTTTTAATGGTTAAAGTTATTTATTTTGTCTGCACTTTATTTGTACCATTTTGTTTTATAAGTGTTTTTTTTGTCTATTTACCTATTTATTTATTTTTAGAATTCAAAAGATAATAAAGATATTGTTGAAAACCAAAAAAGTAGTGCTTGAAAAGTCCTTGAATGTCCTAGAATTTCATTTTACAGTATCTGTACGCACGCTGTATTAACAACTTTCCACGGTTTCATCAGTCTTGCAGCATTTGTTCCAATTACCTATATAATAGAGGCTTTTGCACCGGAGGAACCTTTTCATAGTTCCTAGAACTATTGGCGCGTTCGCACCGCAGGCACTAGGAACTATTTTAGTTGTAAGAACTCTTTTGGAGGAACTAATTTAGCTCCTACTTCAGAGTCGGGTCTAAACCAACACTATAGGAACTATCCGTGACGTTAGTGTACTCTGATTGGCCAAACGCACGCGAAAACCCAGCACCCACCATTTTTTAAAAAGGCTGTGTAAACACACAGATTATAGCCTATATATTTACTCCACAAACTAACTCTATGAACATGGACAACAGTGATAGATAAGCCTCTTAACCTTTACGCTGAGGAGAAAATCCAACGCAACTTTGAGGGAACCAAGAGAAACATGATTATGTATTTCTGCTCAGCTAGCAACACTGAACATCAATCATACGGCATACGCTAATAACTTTTCATTACTGTCTACTTTCTATGTATAATAGTTCTATCTAACATATTAGGACTGTTAGACAGATCGTAAACTCTGAAACATGGAGAATGCGAGCATTGTTTATTCGTTTCTCAGCGCCGTCAAAATAAAAGTCACAACAACAAGCGTGTCTTGCGTAACTTCAGAGTTCCTACTGGCAACCAGAAAATGTTCCTATAGGGGAACAATTAGTTCTCAGGGAACCATCCTGGTGGTTAGTTCCTAGAACTAAGTTCCTAGAACTATCCGGTGCGAAAGCCTCTAATGTCTGCTTCTAACTGTGCTATTTTGACTTCACTCAATTGACGAAATTTATTGATGAGTTCTTGTGTGGTTGTGTGCTCCGTTGAGACTTGCAACCTGTCTTGCAACCGTGTCCCGTTAACACCAATTTTATCATCACTGCATTGGTTACCTATAAAGTTCCGTATTAATTACAAGGTATTGCTACTGACTTATAAAGCCCTAAACGGCTTAGCTCCAGTCTATTTAACGGATCTTCTATCGCCCTATAATCCATCACGCTCTTTAAGATCACTAAATTCGAGGCTTTTGGTCATACCTAGGATATCCAGATCAACTAAAGGAGGGAGAGCATTTTCACATTTAGCACCAAAACTCTGGAATAGTCTTCCGGATACTGTTCGTTGCTCAGACTCGCTCTCCCAGTTTAAAACTAGATTAAAGACGCATCTCTTCAGCCAGGCATTTATATAATATTTTTAATCTTACAGTAAAATCCGGTCTTTACCTCATAAACGCCAGAGGAGAACTGGCCCCCGACTGAGCCTGGGTTCTCCCAAGGTTTTTTTTTTTTCTCCATTAGGTCACCTGATGGAGTTTTTCGGTTCCTTGCCACTGTTGCCTTTGGCTTGCTCAGTTGGGGATACTTAATTTAATTAATCAATCAACAATACTATTGATCAGCATTATCAAACATGGATGTTTTAAACTAGAAACAAACACTGATGTACTATTTTATTTAATCCTGTGAAGCTGCTTTGATACAATCTGTATTGTGAAAAGCGCTATATAAATAAAGTTGACTTGACTTGACTTGACTTGCATGTGTTTGGTGTAGACATTGACTTCCATTCTGCTTACTTCCAAACCAGAGACTACACTACTTATCACAGATGGACTGAATTTTATAGACTATTTTTCTACACTGATCTCGTAGCTTGAAGGGTGACCTAGGGTGTTTTCACACTGAGCACGTTTGCTGCTGTCCGATTCCGAGCGTGATTGTTCCCAGTGACCCCCAGCAGCGTTGGTCTGGTTTCACACCCAACTTGATTCTAATGAACTGTGCAAATGAATTGAGCATTTGTGTTTATCTTGCGTCATCACAAACGTGCACGGCACATGAAAGAAATTTAACTTGGGTCAAAATATTGTATTTTTTATTAATATGGTGCCATTATGCTCAGCTTAGTAAACAACACTTGGACTTGTATGTGTCACATGAAGGCGGCTTTGTGCTGCTTGCAAACAGACTCTTTTGAGGAGACAGTGGATTGACATTTTCTGCCCTGATTGCACTCGCCATGCATGATTACATTGCAGGCTCACTCTTGCTCGTATCCCAGGTAAATCATCAGCACTATGACCCCTTACATGTGTTTTATTTATCTAAATACATCATAATCGGCTAAAATTCATGCACTGGTTACTTTACTTCCAGAACAAGCATGCTCCCGAGTCCGTGTTGCTTTCACATTCATGTGAATCACGGCACAGCTCGAGTGCAACCGAACTCAGACCACCTCCTTCAGGTAGTCTTGGGTTCGGTACCCCTGTACACACCCGGGTCCGTATGACTGCTTTTACTTCAGCAATTTTTCATGCGAACCGTGTCCCGTTCCGAACTAAACTGCCAGTGTGAAAATGCCCTTAGATACAAGTTTAGGGTTGATGGAATTTCTAGTTCATTCATAAGTCAACATCTTCACAAAAAAGAGGATACAATCATAAAGCAAAACCATCCTCAGCCTTGAAAGTAGTCAATTTCAGTACTTTGTCGACATATGATATTGATATCTTAGTTCCAAAGTTCCATTTCAATTGCCTTTTGCTTCCTTGTAGGCCTTACACCATGTCCTAACAACATGCGACGCCGCGACATGCGATAAAAGGTATATTTTCCATGTTAATCAGAATTTTTGTCCTAACCAGCCGCGATAGCAACACACAACGATTCTATTTTAGAAACTTTTTTTCAGATTGTTTCAGTTACTCGTAAATGTAAAATGGTGTAATATTCATGAATTTGATTGTGTACTTATCCATTTCGGTGAGAGTGCTGGGAGCTTGCCGAGAGAGCCCACCACTCTTCTGATTGGCTGTGATTTTTGATTGACTACATTGCGTCCCATAGTCGCGTTGCGTCTGGTGTGGACAGTCAAATTATTTGTCGCTGGAATCTTATTGCATCGCATCTGGTTAGGACACGGTGTTACATGGATCCATAAGCAGAAATGTATTGACGATTTCTAGGTTGCCTCCTTGTGTGCCTGCCATCTTTACTTCCTGTTTTATTATGCCCCTTTCAAAAGACTTGGTGATTCCCTTCAGTATAGGTCATTCATCATCAAAAAAATCTGGGACTACATTGCAGGAAGCAGGAATAATTCCTGTTTTAAAATTTCAGTTTTCCTTTTCAAAATAGCAGTGAGAGATGAGCTGTAAATTTCCCTTTTGATATGGTTCACTCACATTGCATCAGTAGCTGATGTGATGCGTGTGGGGAAAACTCAGTTTTTCTCTGAATACTGAAGCCTGGTTGGTTCACGTCTGTGCACCAATTGATGCAATTAATTAATTAATTAATACATTAATTAACTTTGGTTCAAACCAATCATAATGATCTACTCCCTTCTTGCAATCATCTTTCATTAAACCCTTCACAGTTGCCTGTAATTCTGTAAACTCAGACAGTCTTTGAATGTTTCCAAATGTTTGTAAAGTTTCATTAATTTCATTTGCTTCACCAAGAGCATCTATTTCATTTCAGTGGTGTCTATTACATTTTCTAGTAAAATCTGAGTTTCCTCTGTATGAGGAGATTCAATTTTAAAAGTTTTTTTTCATTAGCAACATCTTGTTCCTTTTATTTCTCTATTTCGAAATCTCAACTCAGTATGCCTAAAGATTTAGATTTAGATGTTTAAATGAACATTTCAATTGAGAATATTCAAAAAGGTACTTTTCACGGAAAAGGTACTTTCGCTCTGAGGTCATATCACTTTTTCTCCCCGTACTACGAGGCCTTTCCTCGGTCAAGTCTGTTTCATTCATCATCTTGGAAATAATCCACACATAAATTTATTCACAGTCATTGTCCTAGTCCCAACTGCCTGTGCTTTGTAGAACCTAAAAATGTACAACCCAAGTCCAACGAGGTCAACTAATTAATCCATACAAAGTTCCACAATGAAGAAGGTTTCAACCTTTTATAGTGACCATTACACTACTTGATCTTTTCTTGTTTCTCAATTAAGAGACATGCAAAGGACAGCAATCCAATATTTTAAACCAAAAAAAAAAAAAAAAAAAAAGAATGAAATGGGCAACAATTTTTACTTTTTTACTTTCTGCTGTACAATTACTGTATTTAAACATGGCATTATTTTCTTATAGGAACTTCCCACCAACCTTCAAAGCTTCAGTTGGAAAAATTATCTATACTTTGGAGACAAAACTATCCCGATCAATGCGTATTTCTAACAAAGCCAAAGCGGAGTTTCTCTATTTCCCCAGTCCTGATGTGTCCAATCCTGAACTAATGGTGAGACTATCATCATTCAAAATTCCATGCACTGTCTTTCTAATCTATACCATACGTTACTCGTTTTAAGGTTCAGTTTCCTCTCTTTTACTGTTTTGTCTGGTTTAGGCACCACAGTACAGAACCAAAGATGAACAAATGAATCTCTTCTCCTTTGGGAGTGTCTCCATGAACCTAAAGACTGAGAAAATGGGATACTACCTTGGTAAAATTATATATATTATTATAACATCTCAGAATGGTTTTTTTGTTTGTCAATAAACTCAAAGTTGGAACTTGTAGACAACCATTTTAAGGGGAGTCTTATTCAAACTATTTCTGAATCTTTGTAAGAAGATGAAATGTATATAAAATCGCAAACATCTCTTGAGTACCCTGAGAGGTGGATGGACATTTTCAGAGTTTCAGATCATGTGATTCAGCTATTGTTATAATTGACAAAAACGTTACACATTTTAGGCATGAAAACAACCATAAGTCCCTGAACCCACTCACCACTTGTAGAATTATTATGTTTTTTTTTTTTTTTTCAATGTAGCATAGACTTATTACAGAGCTTGCACAAAATGTATACCTACAATCATCATGTTATCACTACAGTTCTTTATACATTTGTTTATTGTGTATTTTTTTTATATCTCATATGTAACATAATTCTGAATTAAGAGTCCTGTTTTGTCCAAATAGACAGAATCATAATTTCTAGTGATAAGTCAAGTAATTTTAATTTAACTAATTGTCTCATTGTGTCTCACTACAGGAGAGGGCTTGAAAGTTTTGGCTGAAGTTCAGAACAATTCATCCCGTACAATCAAGCCAAAATACTGCCTGTATGAAAAACACAGTTTTTTCGCAAAAGGAAAGAGAAAACTTCACACACATGACCTTTTTAAAGAGGAAGGGGAACCTATTGAGCCAAACTCAAGAAAAACCATCACCAAAGTGCTGCCCATTCCTCCCAGCCTTACCGTCTCTATCCTAAACTGTAGGATTCTCAAGGTTGAGTACAGACTCAGGGTGAGTTTCCACATCTAAAGCAAAGACAAATAGTAAAATTGCAATGAAATGAACAAATACATTAGATTGGCCATATGTTGATTAAAGGGGTCATATGTTGGTTCTAAAAAGAACATTATTTTGTGTATTTGGTTTAATGCAATGTGTTTACGTGGTTTTAGGTTAAAAAAAATCATTATTTTACACATACCGTACATTATTGTTGCTCCTCTATGCCCCGCCTTTCTGAAATGCGTAGATTTGTACAAAGTTCATCGTTCTTAAAAGCACGTGTGCTCTGATTGGCCAGCGATCCAGTGCATTGTGATTGGCCCGAATACCTTACACGTGTGACGGAAATGTCACGCCCCTTACCATATTTGGAACATCAGCTCCCAAAGCAATAATGACAGGTGATAATATTGCCACTACCTTATCAACTCGAGCCCGAATCTGATCCAGAAAATGCAGATGACCAAGCTGATCGATCAACTTTGCCAGCGTGACTGAACCAGAACGATCAGATTGGTAAGGCAACACTTTACCAGTATGGGAACACTTCCCATAACACCTGATGTACTCGTTACATCATAAGAAGAATGGCATCTACGCTAATATTAGTCTCTCTGTTAATCCCAAGGTTTATCGCAGTTCACCGGATCCAAGCCGTATTCAGATGAAGGACCTGCGCCTGGACACGACGACAACGCAGTCCTGAAGTGTCAACTAGTCTCTCCCCTGTGAAGGCCTCCTTCCCTTCCCTTTACCTCTGTACAGTTAAAACGTTGTCAGAATGATTCCAGTTCACATACGCGGAAGCAACAAAAAATTCTGTATTATGAAAAGGCCAGACAAGTAACTTGGTGAGGTCAATTTGTAAAGAAAGACTGCTCACCTGCGCACATATTATGCAAACGCGCATACCTATATATATATATATATATATATATATATATATATATATACTGTGTATATATATATATATATAGTAGATAACGTTTGTCAACATTTTTCAACGCCTGCACCTTGGAACCTATTTGACTATTTTAACCTAATATGAAAACATACTTACAGGCTGTGTCTGTGAGTCAGAAGCGCCAGACTGTACATGTAATGATGGAACTTTGTGCACAGCTGGACTTGTACTCTCTGGAAACAGTCCTCCGAAAAATGTGCAGCACACAGTCGAATATTTTGGTTGTGCTGTTCTGGAACAGTGTTGTAAATAAAGCTTAACAGCTGTTTTCTAATTGTGTCCTGTTTTGGAAGGCCAAATAAAGTAGTTTGGCTTTCGCAACGAAAAACACAGCGTCTCCACGACATGGCGGCGCCGGCGGCAACAATAACACAGCGAGAATAAAAGTTACACATTCTTTCTTTGCGTATACATTTGGCTGGTGTTATGAAACTCTGCTCCCACAGACTGACGTAGATTTGTGGGGGCGTGTTTAAACAAAGCGTTTTAGGAAGGCGTGGATGAGCCTTAACTTTTACAAAGAATATCTCTTTGGGTTTGAGACTTTGAGCTTTTTTAACTGTGCAGATCTAATACATGCACAAACAGCTACATAACACACTAAAGAAAAAGGAAAACAAGAAATTGCATCATATGACCCCTTTAATACGTAACATTTACAGCTGCAAAACATACATTTTTGTACGTTTAAAAGATGCTGAAACAATATGGATGTGTTGACAACATTTAACTGACACTTTTAGAAACAATATAGCATCAAAAAGATATTTTGAGCCAATTGATCCTACTCCTACCTCTAAACCTACCCATAACCATTACTTAAAAATATGTACAGTTTTAAAGAAAAACATAAAGACAGACAAGACATAATTTATTTATTGCAAAAATGTCAAAAACTACCAAAAGTAGTTAAAAAAAAGCAGTCGCAGTCCTCACTAGCAGAATATAACAGTTTTGTTTGAGGTATGGAGCATAATTTAAGATATTAGTTGCTGAAAATCATTTCCCAATCTACTCTGTGAAGGTGCGCATTTCTCATTCAAAATGCGGCATGTCACAATCTGTGGCAAAGATGGTGAGAGCCAATGAGCATTTGATATCACTGCCATAAAACGTGTTGTGAAGCTTCATGGGGCGGTGATTTTTGAATTTGTAACAAACGTGGGATTTGAGACCTAGAAGGTGTACCCTAACCCTATCCATAGCTCTATCCCTCTACCCATGACACCCAGAGAAGGTGGAGCTGGACTTAATTTGGCTCTGCAGAGAGCACCAGCATACAAATAAAATTGATTAATTTTGTGAATTTTACGTTTTTGGTATATTATATGATTCTATTGTCAGTCACAGCATAGGACTATACTGAGAAAATGCCTGTTTCCAACAGCAAATGGAATAAATATTAGGCTACATGATAAACAATGGTTAAACGATTACAGAAATGCTATTAATTTTAAAGGTTTAAAGTGTAATCTTGTTTAACAGTGTAATCAAAACTAATTTGCAGCAGAAGTCATAGAACAGAGTGAAATGTTATCATTTTTATGTTAACTGCTTTTAATAAATGTGACTGAAAACAATGCCATTGATATGAACATTTTATACAAAAGAATCAAAATAGAGAATGTGAAGCTGACGTCATGCCCTGTTGAGGGTAACTGTCTTGTTTAGACCCCATATTAGTAAGATCCTGTTGCCTTATTGCTAGTGAATTTAAGGCGTGATTGTGAAAAATGTCGCCATTGTAGGTCATTCATGCTGCATCAGAATTGCCATTGCAACTCATATCATTAAGGGAGAAAACTGAACAATGTAATACGTTTTTTCACCTTTGCTACGTGTAAAAACAAGGAAAGCAGGTTAAGGGGGCGACAATAAGACGGCAGATATATTAATAATGTCACTGATTAAACCCACTGCCTATCACTCAATAAAATAATCAAATTGCTGAGTGTTTTTGAAAGTTTTATTTTTTGTTTGGTTTAAAATCAAAACACTGCCTTAAAATCACTAGCAGAACTCAGCGCGGTTTTCCTAATATGGCATCTAAACAAGATGCTTAACCAATGCGGTTTGACGTCAGCTTCACATTCTCTATATTCATAAATAAGGATTTGTAGGCTACACATTTGTACGGCTGTAAAGTTATTAATACATAAATTTACATTTTAGTGCTGTCAATACATCAGTATTGTACGTTTTAGTGTATATGAAAGCATAAGTAAAAGGACATGTGGTAGAACCAATAGGCCTACACACAGATTAAGTTGCAGTGGCATATCTGTGTTGTATTTTTAATTTAAAGCTGTATCTTGACATGTTCACTGTCTTTAAAATCAAGGTCTGTGCTGATAGCTCATCCTGTACAGACAAAGTTTCTGTTAACCACTCCTAATTGAATAATTTGTTGTTGGGTTTTTGTGTGTTGGTTTTTTCAATGTACGTTTTGTGCCTAGGTCTGCCTTGATGTTCCATTTGCTTCGGAGATCAAATTCCCAGTAGTGATTCTTCCTCTTCAGTCATTATCAGGTGTAAGTAGTGCTACAAACAGTGACTTTGGAATCTGGAATCAACCACCAGGTGGCAATGCGCCATTTAATATGGTTGAACCACCTGGCCATTGTGGTGCTCTGGGTTACCCTGGACCTCCTCTGAGTCAATATCCTGCTCCTGGTTACCCTGGACCTCCTCTCAGTCAGTTTCCTGATCCTGGTTACCCTGGACCTCCGGGTCAGTTTGCTCCCCCTAGTTATGATGGACTTCCCGGTCAATTTGGTCCTTCAGTTTCACATCAGTCTGACTCATCAGCTCCACCTCCGTATCAGGAATGTCATTTGTATCCACGGTGTCCAGACCACCTTGAAAAATCTTGACAAAATGATGACAAAATTTTAGAATCACCTTGTAGGTTTGTTTTCTGATTATTATTTTTTACCTAGATCGCTAAAATGATTAATATTATTTTGTGCCTATTTTAGAAAGTGATGTCGACTGTAATTAAAGGGGTCCTTTTATGCCCTTTTACCAAGTTTTGATTTTGTTTTGGGGTGTACTACAATGTTTTCATGGTTGATTGTTAAAAAAAAGCCTTATTTTTCATATATTTTTACAGTTTTACAGCTCCTCTCTCCCCAGTCTGGCTTGAACGCATCATTTAGATCCTGTTTCGATGAGGCCCCTCCTTCCAAAATACGGAATGTGCTGTGATTGGTTTATTGGCCCAGTGTGTTGTGATTGGCACCGCTTTGCAGAGAAGCGCATGTTTGGGAAATGTCACGCCCCTCCATAACTGCGAGGGGTGTTATCTAATGTCTTCTCTAATGTCAATAATAAGGATGGCGTACATTTTAAACAAATTCAAGCCCGCTTCAGACCGCGACAATGTTAACGGATTTCAAGCACAGAGTTTGCAAGCACATTTTTTACAGGATGTTTCAGAGAGCTATGTTTTTTGTAATTTTTTATAGATTATCCACCATTTAATCATATTTGTCGGCTACTATGGTAATACAAACAGTAATTAATCACAAAACCATGGATAATTTTCCTAAGGAGCGGTGAACAGCCTTATAATAGCAAGAGCTTACAAAAGCTACAGTAAACACTACATCAATACTGTAATGCTAGTTAGCAGGCTAGTGGAGGCAAATATTTGCCCTTTGTTTACATCATAGCAACTACATACAACTTACTGTTAATAGAGAACACAACTACAAATAATAAGACATGCTTACTAGTTGTGATCCATTATTAACAGATTGTGCCGACAAAGTGGGAACAGCTACGTCTTTCAGGAGAAGCTTTTGTCCGTAGCCTGCATTGTACTCTCTTAGGTTCTGGAAGTTGTTCTCCATAAAATTGCAGTGCTCAGACAAACGTTAGGGTTATAATGTTCATCTGCCTTAGGACAAACTTTTTTCCCAATGTGGAAAAAAAACAGAGACAACACTCTTAATCTTCTCTAGCGCAACTCAACCAGGTATCACCCCTTTTTTTGTGAATTGCGGGCGTAGATAATTTAAATGAGTAACATCGTGACTTCACAAGAACCGGGAAAAAAACGCGTTGTAGTCCAAACGAGCTGTTCGTTGTAGTTCTTGAAAAGTGGATCCTGTTAACCTTGCCTAACCTTTTTTTTTATGCTCAAACAGCAACATTACAGACTGAAGTTGAAAAAGTGAAAAAGCATAATAGGACCCCTTAAAGGCACACTATGTAAGATTTTTGGATTAAAAACCAGTAGAACAATGTTATATATTTAGTTGACTTGTGTATTGCATTATCCCAAATGTTTCCAAGAATGTTTAAATCCAGAGAAATTAGCAATGCATCGCCTATCAATGACATCATACCAGCGTTACCCTGTAGAAACCATGGAAAAACCAAAGACGCGTTAAAATAGTATGTGTTTTATTAGACAGGTGAGCAATTGTTTGATTACATTCATTGACAGAAAACTAATTCTTATATAGCTCAACAGTTAGTCTTATTGTTTAAATCTCGTTTTCTTGATTTACCGCGAGTACCATGTTTTACCATACCTAATATCGATCTTACTGCAGTGTGTAACAAGTCTCTCATAGTAGCCGCTTAGTAGCGAACGCCCAGAGTAGCATTATAACATAACTTTCAACACACTCAAATGTAAACTGTTACCTCACATATATGACCGGAAGAAGCGGAAGAGGTCATCAGCGGGCTGCGGCATAATAAAAGCTCCAGTTCTCTCGAGCCAAAATCACGTTCATCATCAAGCTACGCGTTTGTTTTGAATAAGCTACCTCTAGTTGCGAAAAATTACATAGTGTTCCTTTAAAGTTAAAAAAAAATCCTATACTGTTTTTTTGTTTTATTTCTAAACCTTTGGTATAGTGTACATTCTCTTGAAAAAGATAAATCCTTCTTTATTATGAAGTATACTGTTCTTCAGAAATTTTCTATGCCTTATGAAGTTGAAGGAAAAATGATGTGAACCCTTGGATTTTTGATTTTCTGTATAAATTGTTACAAAATAATCCGATTTTCAACTGTCATAACAGCGAGTCTGCTTAACACGACCATATATTTTCATGTGAACTGAACACTGACTATACTGCAGTAAGATTAAGTATTGTATATATTTTCATTTATGAATGGATATAAAACATAAAACTGAAATTACTCATTAGTTACTCATATTATCATTGATAATCATCTGTGCAAAACATATGCTCTGCATGCATGTCCCCTCTGCCTGTCCGCATGTCTCAAGTTAAGCTCTGGGGTGATAGAGAGAGGATCACCAACAGGAAGTGCATGTAGCAGTTTAGGCAATTCACTGCTGATTCAAGATATGAACATATTTCAAGGTATGACAAAATTCAGCCAATCAGCGTTCTCTAATCTAATCCAAAAAGAGAGAGATTTTATCAGCCCCAACGAGCCACAAGTTTTCATAAAGATTGTATTCAAGGTAAAGACGATTGCAGTGACATGCAGGAGTCTTATATTATAGGAACATGCAAGTCTGTTATTAAGCAAACAAACCATGTATGTGTTTTGCTGTGTTTAGTAATTCTGAACAAAATCCACATGTTAGCTATATGCAGTAAGGTCAAGGTGGATGGTATAGTGGTCTTTTGGCATCTCCATGTGGTGTTGTTTGGTATCCAGCTTGACTAGTATTTATTTATATATAATAAAGCTCTAAACAAATGTAACATATATAATTAATCTATTTTATTTATATATTTATTCTTCAGTACTTGCAGTTGCACTGTTGGCTATACTGTGTATATATATACATTGTGAATTATAAAAATAAAAAAAAAATTCTTACAAAAAATAAAATTATGTTCTGGAGTGTTTTCATGTGCACTTTAGTTCTGAAGTATATGGACTCGTCATTTGGTTATTGTTTATTATTTTGAATATTTCCCTCTGTTAACCCTTTTTCTTTAAAAAGAAAACTTCACTATTTTACATTTAATAATTTTAGAATATCATTCTGGCATGGAAGTCGCCACTGCATATTATAGAAACAGTCTTGTAAATGGATGGAAAAACAGTAGTTTGAGTAGTTTATTATTAGATAAATATTGCAGTTTGGAGTAAAATAGTAGCCTTTTTTATAGGCTACTCTTAAAACGTCAGCATGAAACGGAAGTAGCGATAGTATTTCATTCCTTCTGTTTGTGGCATATGTCTGAGTGAAACGAACAAGAAAAAATGTAGGACAGGACTTGATTTTATCAATTGGGAATTGATTAGATTGTTGGATCATTGTGAGTGACAGGTTGTCCTGAGGAATTATACATGAATTATAATAGGCTAATAAAAAAGATTTACACAGAATATAGAATTTATAATAAATACTGCAATATTCCATAAAAAAATAAATAAAAATAAAACATTTTGATTTCATTGTGACTTTAATGGCACACACTATAACTAGTTTTTTTTTTCTTTGTCGGAGAGACATTTCGTCAGCTGAACAATTAGGCCTATACGTCTATCCCTCACAGATCACTTTTATTCCTGTCAAAAATTAAATATATTCTGAATATATTTAAATATATTAAAAAAAGTTTTATATATATAAGGCGATAGGCTACTCTCACAATAGGTCTTTTAACTAAAAATACCTTATTCATCTGTTTTATCCAAAAATATACTAATGAGTTTAAAGGGATGGTTCGGAGTGATTTCAACCAAGGGTCCTTTGCACCATAACCTTGAGCCAAACACCCCAGTGTAGTCCAATCAAATCAGTGTGAGCAAGTTGAGAATTATTCAAGTTAATTTAATAAAAAGTATTAAATTATTAAAAATGTTATAAAAATTTATATATATATATATATATATATATATATATATATATATATATATATATATATATATATATATATATATATATTGTTTTTAAAGTTGTATTAATTTTCCCTCCAAAATTATTGGCGGTCATTTCTCATTTCTGATGATTCAACCATGGTAAATGCACAAAGTTGCACTCATTTACAGAAGATGCAAAAAGAAATAATAAAAGAAATTGCCGTGTACGATCGTAATGAAAGTTCCGTGGGACACTGGGGGGGCGAAATGCGACAATCTTATGTGAATGTCGTGTGCAGTGGAAAGGCGGCTTACGTGCTTCAAACTCCGGTATAGACAGAGCGCAACGCGTCATAATCTGAAGACCACGCCCACCAAGGGGAAAAACAAACCAACCGTCTCCATTGACTTTACATTGTGAGAGGCTGCCTCCTTGTCATTTCTTGCTTCTAAGAAAAGACAGAATAATGCCTAAAAGCTGCTGTGTGACAAGGTGTACAGCAAACAAGCTAAGAAACCCAGAAATAAGTTTTCATAAGCTGTTGACCCCAAAAAACGAGTGTTTATGACATAAAAGTGGATGAAGCAAGAAATGACAAGGAGGCAGCTTCTCGCAATGCAAAGTCAATGGGGACGGTTGGTTTGTCCCCCCCCCCCCTCCCCGGTGTGGGCGTGGCCTAAATGCGCTCTTGTCTCTATGCCCCACCCACAGCTGGAAGTCCACATACTTTGCTGATTGTTTCCTGCAGCAGTCGCGCCTGCCAGTCCAAACCTATGGTCCAAACTACCAAAGCGATTCCATTGAGTTCAAACGACAGCGGATACTACATGGACTGGAGACACGATGTCCCTCACCGTGAAAAACATTTCTGTCATTTACAATCCTATCAATCAGAACAATACCTTCACCAGCGGGGATCTTATATCGGGACAAGTCATTCTAGATGTAGCGAAGGACACTCAAATGCAGTCACTGAGTGTGAAAATTAAAGGGAAAGCAGAGGTTTGCTGGAGCGAGCGTCACGGGAAAACCACTGTTGTTTACTCGGATAAGGAGAAGTATTATTCCGTGGAGAAGTTTTTCGTTCGGGAGGAAAAAACGCATGGTAAGAGGAATATGTAGTTTTTGTTGTAGCCTACAGTTAGTGGAAATCAGATCGATTTAAAAAGTTGTATTTTGTTCTGTAACTTGATCTTGAAGGTAATGACCAGACGCTGAGAGATCCATCAGGACAGCCGTGTAAGTCTGTTCGCGGATGAATATTGCAAAAAGAGCTTTGAGAATTAAACTTTAGATATAGCCTAACTGTATAACTTTTTTTTTTTTTTTTTTTTTTTTTTTTAGATTCATCGGTTGTGGCACCAGGCCATCATGTTTATCCATTCACTTTTCAGTTGCCTTTACAGTAAGTTACGGTTATTTGTATGTAGTAAAATGTAAACTAGTAAAATGTAGGCTAATTGACTGTAAAATGTGTATGTGTATGTGTACTCTATAACAACGAAGGATGCCGGAGATAATATTGGCTAAAGAAAAGTATTTTAATAGTAATTTTTGAATTCATCTTGTTTTCATAAATATTTGTAAAATCTTTTATCTTTTTATTAAGAATACTAATCCTTTAGTTGCACTTTGAGTATGCAAATGAACACAACTGTTATTTAAAATTTTAAATACCCAGACATTTTGGTTATGACTCATTAACTTTGATTTGGTGGACAAGTTTTTCAGATATTAATAATATCTTTAAAAAATGGCTTGACTGCACAATTTAATATAAATATATATCTAAAATATTAAAATAGAATTAATAAAATAGAACTTCTAATTTAGCTAATATTTATTTTTTCAAGAATTTCAACCTTTTAATGATGCTTTACTTTCTGCTGTACAATTACTCTGTGTTTACACATGACATTATTTTCTTATAGGCACTTCCCACCAACCTTCAAAGGTTCAGTTGGAAAAGTCGTCTACACTTTGGAGACAAAACTATCCCGATCAATGCGTATTTCTAGCAAAGCCAAAGCAGAGTTTCACTATGTCCCCAGTCCTGTTGTGTCCAATCCTGAACTAATGGTGAGATTACGACTATATCCCATGCACTTTCTTTCTAATGTATACCGTACGTTCCTCTACTATGTTTTGAGGTTCAGTCACCACTCTTTTACATGTTTTGTCTTGTTTAGGCCCCTCAGTATGGAACCAAAGATAAACAAATGAAACTCTTCACCTCTGGGAGTGTCTCCATGAACATAAACACTGAGAAAATGGGATACTACCTCGGTAAAATTAGATCTTTTCAGATTTTGTGATTCAGCTATTGTAATAATTGACAAAGAAGATACACATTTCGTGCTTGAAATCAACCATAAGTCCATCTGAACCCACTCACCACTGGTTCTGCCTGTTTTTCTCCCTCAACTTGTTGTGGAAAAGCATCATTTAGAGCATACACAACATGTATACATTCAATTATAATGTAAAAAGTACTGTTTTCTTTATAAATGTACATTTTTAATTGTGTATTTTTTTTAAATCTCTCATAATATATGTAAGATGATTCTGAATTAAGATGCCTATTTTGTCAGAATTGACAGTCATAGTTTCTTGGGATAATTCATCAAGTAATTTTAATTTACATAATAATGTCTCATTGTGTCTCACTACAGGAGAGGGCTTGAAAGTTTTGGCTGAAGTTCAGAACAATTCATCCCGTACAATCAAGCCAAAATACTGCCTGTATGAAAAACACAGTTTTTTCGCAAAAGGAAAGAGAAAACTTCACACACATGACCTTTTTAAAGAGGAAGGGGAACCTATTGAGCCAAGCTCAAGAAAAACCGTCACCAAAGTGCTGCCCATTCCTCCCAGCCTTACCATCTCTATCCTAAACTGTAGGATCCTCAAGGTTGAGTACAGACTCAGGGTGAGTTTCAGCATCTAAAGCAAAGACAAACACTCACATTGCAATGAAGTCAACAAATACATTACATTGGCATAATTATGTCAAAAACCAGCTTTGAAATATGTTTAGTTCAAAACTGGATTTTGACATGGCAACCATCTTTTAAATCAAGAGGTGTGCCGATTGCTCATCTCGTACAGAAACACATTTCTGTTGCCATTACCCACTCCTAATTTGTTCCTAGGTCTACCTGGATGTGCCGTATGCCTCAGACCCAGAGATCAAATTCCCAATAGTGATTCTTCCTCTTCAGTCTTTATCAGCTGCAAGTAGTGGTACAAACAATGACTTTCAAATCTGGAATCAACCAACAAGAGGCAATGCATACCCCAATCCGCCTCCATCTGCCCCACCACTTAATGTTGTTGGACAGCCTGGTCAGTTTGGTGCCCCTGGCCACTACAGACCTCCTCTCAGTCAGTTTCCTGCTCCTGGTTACCCAGGACCTCCTCTCAGTCAGTTTCCTGCACCTGATTACCCTGGAGCTCCTCTCAGTCAGTTTCCTGCACCTGGTTACCCTGGACCTCCGGGTCAGTTTGGTCCTTCAGTTTCACATCAGTCTGACTCATCAGCTCCACCTCCATATGTGGAATATCAACTATATCCACAGATGCCAGACCACCCTGAAAAATCTTAGAATCCCCTTCTAGGTTTCTTTTATTATTATTGTTTTATCTAAATTGCTATAATGATTCATATTAATTAAGGCTATCGAAATGAACGTGTTATTTTTTTCAGTTAAACGCTTTAAAACAGATGTTACATTAATTGTGTTAAATATTTTTCCTGTCATCCTTTGGCTAGCGTTACATTACACGCTCTTATTCATGCAAATGCTTTTAAACTATTCATGCGTTATAAGACACAAAAGAGAAGTTTTTCTTAGTTTTTCTAAGTCTCCTGTCTGTAAAGCAGCTTCAGACAGCAACGGACAAAAAAACACAAAATTATGCAAAATAAAAGCCTGTTTTGTTGAGTATCCTTGCAAGCACAGTCCTAAATGAGTTAAATTAAGTCTTAAATGAACATAAAAAGTTATTAGAAAATGAGATGCGTGTCAGGTCTTAAAGTGACAGCAGCCTAATAAACCTGCTGCTGTCTGTCATTAAGGATAATAAAAGATACAAGAAAAAGAGAAAATCCCTCACTGCTCCTGACTGAATAACTTTTGTAGCTTTAATAAGGATTTATCTATATTTAATTTACAAGCTATGCAGTCACAGTGAAGAATGTGAAGTGTTTTGTTAACTCAAAAATCATACTTGTTAGACCTACCTAAAAATCATAAAGCACGTTTACAAGGTTACATGGGTCAAAAACAATAAAAACAGTAACTTTTTGTGCATTTTAATAGGGCAAGTAAAAATCTAAACCTATCTGACTGGGCCAATAGAAAGAATATAGCCCTGATATATTGAAGGACACAGGTAAATGTGACATTATAATTCACTTTAAGCTTGAAATTTATAGCTTGAAATTATTCTGTAATGCTAGTTATGACTAAAGACATCAGTAGCAGTATTGGTATCGGTGATACTGGCCTTCTTTCATAAAAATATGCCATTAAACAAATATTTAAAATATAGGCTACTGTCTTTGTTGTTTCTACATTAATTTGGAGATTAAATGTGTAATTATTACAATATAAAAATATATTAAAAACTTTAATGTTAGATGCGATTAATTTCAGAAAAATGCGATTAGTTTCTTTTTTTTTATCAATTGACAGCACTAATATTAATATGATACCTTTTATATTTTTAGTTAGGGATGTTTATTGTTATTAAGCTAAAAACATAGATCCTATACTGTTTATTTTTGTCTATCTAAACCTTCATTATAATGCTTTATTTTACATCCTTTAAAAAAGACAAATCCTGCTTTATTTATGCCTTATACAGTTGCAGGAAAAAGTATGTAAACCCTTGAATTTACTATGACTTTCTACTTGAATTCTTACAAAATGTAAGAAAAAGCAGAAAAACAAGTCTGCTGAAAAAATGATATATATAGTTTTTTTTTGTTTACATCTAATTTTTTTATCACTGTGACTTTATACTGCAACTGAACTGAATAAGGGTTTTATATAGTTGTTCTATTTTTGAATGAAATTAAAAACTGTTTTTACGCACGCATATTATAGGACCTTTTACGCATGCGTATTATCGGACACAAAAGATGTAAACATGTAAAACTTGTAAACAGATGGAAAAACAGGACTTCGAGCAGTTCATTATTAGTTAGAAATTATGTATTGATGTTGTTTGCGGTTAATGAGTAGCCGTTTTTATATGCTACTCTCTAAAGCTACACTATTTAAATTTGGGCCATCTAAATAAAACTGCATGTATCTTGCGGAAGAACATTGTTTGAATTTGGTTTGTGGCACCGTTGAACACATGGAAAAAAGATATAATCTGAACAGGTGCCATATTGTATGTTATTGTTTTGACTTTATTGGAAACATTGATAATTTTGAATAAATGAGGTTTAACAAAAGGTTTTTTTTTCTTCTTTTTTTTTCTTTACAACCATGATTTTCCAGAGGCCAGACTGGGAATGGTTGTAACATGGGGAGAGTTGTAACACCACCAAGTCCAGGGATAACCTAAGAGTCCTATGATCATTTCATAATTTACCCACTTCTGTCAAGGCTGTAAATAGGTGCATGTAGATTTTATAAAGAAACATTTTTTTTTTTTTTAACTTAAACTATATTTTTGTTTAGTACTTACCTTTTGCAGATAAAATCATATCAAAACTTACATTAGATTAAATTGTAGTTTCTTAGGCAAAATATTATGCATTTTCAACCTGCTAATTTCAAACTTTTGACAGCTAAACACTATCTGGGGCAGGGGTGGGGCAGGTTGTAACACATCTTTAAAAGGTGTTAAAACCATCCCCTTACATACAACTAAAAACTGTTTCTTTTTAATATTTTTACATAATGCCTAGACAGTGGAAAAGAACGGCAGATAGATGTGTGCCTGCCAGTGTAAAAAAAAAAAAAAGGAACTGAGGTTTCAAACAGGTTTCAAAGAAGGGCGGGTCAGTCAGATCAGTTGCGACAACAATAATGTTGAAAGCCAGTGGTGAGGATTCTGAGACCTTTGAAAATGAAAACGTCTTGTCTGTTTAAAGCCATTTGGCAACTCAAAGCCAAAGGAAGTGTTGGTAAAATGTGCCCAATGCAGATTTTTCCACCTCTGTTACCACGGAAGTTTGTTAGACTCATTTACACACTGCACACACTCCTGAGTCAAACAGAAAGTGCATTTGAGCCGTGGTCGATCACAGAGGCGATAAAGAGGCATTGTTTTGAAATGTTCTTTTGCTTCAGTAAACCTGTTTTTGAAGCATATTCCATGGTATGGCTGCTGTTTTTGCTTCTTTTGTCTTAATTACTACCCCAGCATGTTACAATATCCCGGTAGTGGGGAAGAAATGTAACAAAGGCAAACCATGTATTTGACATCAACTCATAAGGGCTGTGATATTCTCACAGAGGTTTGAATTGGTGCCTTTTGTAGTAAACAAATGTTGGTACTTTGTATAAAAGTTTAAGCACTCTAGCTCAAAAATTAACTGAGTTACAGATGCTGAAGCAAAAAGTGTTACAACCAAACCCAGTCTCCCCTATGCCATGAAGCCGGTTTAGGTGGCTAGCAAGCTAAGTTTAAGTTTAGCTTGTGCCATTCCTGGGTCTTAGGCACCATAAAAGTGGCTCTGCTTTTAGTGGTGTTTATCAGAATAATAGCATTTAAATATTTTTCAATGTGAAAAAAAAAAATAAAAAAATCGTTTTTTTCAGCAGACTTGTTTTCTGCTTTTTCTTAAATTTTGTAAGAATTCAAGTAGAAAGTCATAGCAAGAGAATGTGTTTCCTTTGATGCCAAATTAGCAATTTTGTTGCTAGATTTAGCAACTTTTCAGACTACAGTCAACTGTTTTTTCTTCAAAAAACACATAGCAACAAATTTAGCTACGTTTAAATTATATTTGGTGACTTTTAGAAAATGTTAAAGTTGCTAACACAGTCACAACACATGGTCTGTCTACGTGACTGCAAAAAGTGCAGTCAAAAGTGCATTGTGAGTGATGTCTGTAGTAAGTGACAGCAGTGACCAAGTCCATGGCTGACTGCAGCAGCAGTATGTGTTCAATGAGACTTAATTATTATTTTTTATTTTTTTGTCAAACAGTAGACTGGTAGGGTAATGGTTAGAACAAGTTAACGTGTAGTTGCAAAGTTACTTATAGACAACATCATTTTCAAAAGGGACCTTAAGAAAACAAACAAATTTAAACTAACAAATTTCCCATCATATTTTTTTTGCCAAGATGGCCGCCAGTCAATTTGAGTATGTCAGTGTATTCTAATGATCCAGTTTGTGTATTCTAATGATCCATCACCACACAATAACATCACAACATCATTTAGCAACTTTTAGCAAAAAATCAACCTGCCTCTAGCAACTTCTCCTGCAAATTAGTTGGCAGCAGTGACCGTTTCAAAGCATGTGATTGGCTGTTCGCTACTGATGTCACACTTTAATGCATGTGCTCCATAATTATTCATATAAACTCAGGATCAAAGCCAGAGAAAGAGTTGACCGAGAAAGTTAATTATCAGCGTCTTGATTGGATTGGTTTGTTTTTTTTGTCAACTTGAAACGACCCAGCCAGCACAGCCATGTGGGGCCCAAATGGGTTTGACCTGGGCTATCTAACTGGGACCCAGCCAGTTTTGTCCTCAGTTTCCATGTAGGCCCCACATGGGCTTTCCCAGATGAAATGAACACTGCTTAGTGTGCACAGTACAGGCTGTTTAATGTAACACTGAATCAGTGTTGGAGGTAATGAGATAATTAAGTGATTGAATAATGATAGTGCATTATTGATGAACACCTGCTGTTAACAAGCATAATCACTGAAGGAAAGAGAAACACAAGAACTACTTCCAGCCACAACCTTGGATGAAATCAACTGAAGATAAAATACATTACATCACCTGTTAGGCACATCTCGTCAGTAAAGCCGGTTCCTTGATTAGTAGTAAATCGCCATCACCTGCTTTCAGATAGAGCGGTGTTAAATTAACACTCCTGGGGCTGGGAGTGTATATGAGTCCACACTCAAGAGTGTAAAGTGTTAAAATACATTAAACAGCCTGTACTGTGCACACTAAGCAGTGTTCATTTCATCTGGGCAAACCCATGTGGGGCCTACATGGAAACCGAGGACAAAACTGGCTGGGTCCCAGTTAGATAGCCCAGGTCAAACCCATTTGGGCCCCACATGGCTGTGCTGGCTGGTCCTGTAACCCTTAGTTTGGCTGTTTTACATGGTCCATTTTCACTCGTTTTGACAACAAGCTTTTAGCTTCACGCCATACACGCCAGAATAGTCGGAGCTAACTTTTTCTGTTTATGGATAGGCACCTATGACGTGACACACACAGGTGTATGACACTTGTACTTATTCTGATGCCATACTGATGTTTGCCAAACAAAGCATTACTCTCCTCCTGATTGCCACAATCCTATTATGTCATTTTCACAATTCACAACTTTCAAAATGGTCTTATAGAGGTTTTTTTTTTTTTTTTGAAAGACTTTTCGTCTGCTAATCATTGTTAAACTTCTCCCATTTTCATTCTTGTTAAATGATTAGTATAATAAGAAAAATCATTATAATTCCGTGAAGAGGTTTTTCGTTCGGGAGGTATGAAAGCTGTCCACTATTTTTTTTATAAAAAATAAAAATGGTAATTGTGACTTTTTACATCAGAAGACTTTACCTCAGAAACAAGTCTAAATTGCGAGATATTAACTCACAATTGTGAGGAAAAAGGCCAGAATTGCAATTCTGACCTTTTTTCTTGCAATTGTGAGTTTACATCTCATTATTTAATTATTGCAATTACGATATAGAAACTATAAAGTCTGAATTGCGAGATTTAAACTTTGAATATTTATTATTTATTATAACTTTTATTTTTGGCTATTTTAGTAAGATCATAAATCTAAATTTTAATGCATTTGTGTAAATTCACATGCAGAGCTTCAGAATAGATTTGTATATAAATAGCATTGTGGTTGATTATTTTCTTTTTCTGAAAAGCATAGGCCAAATATTATGAAACTACTGTAGTCAACATTTGAAGTGGATTAAAAAAGTTCATCAAAGTTGTCCTAAGACGATCGGGAATTGTTCAAAATTCATGTATAACTTTGATGAAAGGTTTTGATCCACTTCACAGTTGACTACTGTACTTGAGCATGAGCATGAGCCACTGATATGTGCTGATGTGTCTTAAAGGAGATTGGCTTCTCACATGTTTTGAGAGAATGTAAATTAATGTACTGTAAATGACATAGACCTTTGCTGGATATTGAAGGTATTACTTTAAGAATAAACATTATCTAAATAATGGCACAAAGTTGCTTTCCAAAACCTTCGCCCTGTCTGCTCCTCTGTGGTGGAATGAGCTGTCAACCTCCCGAACTGCTGAAACCAGCACAACTTTCAAGAAGCATCTCATAACACACATTTCCCATCAGCCCTTAACCACTCCACAACCAATGCTCCTCACTTTTTTGGATAAAAGTGTCGGCTAAATGTTTAATTGTCATCTATTTATTGAAATTGCAAGGATCTTCATTCTTGCAAATTATTATACAATTCTGAATTTTAGGAGAGCTCAAATGACTATGTCCATGAAAACACTTTTTTTTTTTAAATTGCCCATCAATATATGCCTTTTCAATAGATGATGAAAGGTTCCATGACCAAAACACATCAATAAATATTGTATTTAAATTTTATTCTTACTTTAAATGTAAAATTGGTAGTTTTACAACGGTAGGTTGTGCATGCTACGTGTTCAAAAGAACATGGATGTAACAACTAATTCCAAGAATGACATATGACCCACTTCTTCCCTGTTTTGTACACACCTTTGTCTCATTAACACTCCCATGCATTCAAAGACAAATCCAGCTGCCTGGAGAGTACACAGTTTGAGCAGCAATATTTATGCTATTAAATCTGAAAGTAAAACATAAACACAGACCGCTATTATTCTACGGAAGTCTGTTAAAACTGATTTACATATATAGCCTTTTTGCAACACTGCCTCTCTGTAGAGCAGATGAGAGCAGATATTTCAGTACTGGTGAATATTCAGGTGGAATATATGAAAAATGAAGGATAATTATATTATGGGGTCTCAGCATCAAGGTCAAATGATTACATCAGTAAATCACCTCAGATAGGCCTACATGGCCTACCGGTTAACCTATGATCTTTTTCTCATGTAAAGTCATAGACATGCATGCAAAGTGGTAATATACTGATGTATTTTGAAGTGTACACACATATTTTTTATGATCCATGGCAACTGTCCAGAACCAAAATGAAACCATTTCTTGGTTTTATGTTGGTATGTTGGTTTTACCTATTGGTTTTACCATGTGAAGGCAAAAAGGAGTTTTCCCACACTATTTTCAGTACTGAAAAAGACTTTCTCAGACACAGATGGTAAAAATGAGGCAAATAAGTAAAAGAGTAAAAAAATGGCAAATTTTTATTTAGGATTATGACCATGCATGCAAAGTAAAGATACAATAATATGTTGTAGAATGAGAATACATCATTTTTATATGACTGATGTTCATGGGTCAATTTGACCCTGCATATTTTTATGGTCCAAGGCAACTGTACAGATCCAAAATGAAAACATTTCTTGGTTTTATGTTGGAATGTTGGTTTTTTACTATGTGAAGGTGAAAGGGAGATTTTCCACACTTACAAATAAGCTATCATTTCTTTTTTTTTTTTCAAGCTTCTGAAATATAATTTTAAGACAGTGGGAAGTAAACAGTCCAACCACCATTCACGCTAATGTATAGTTAACTTTTTAAAATTATTATTATTATTTAAATTGCAGTTTCAACATACAAAGAAAACAGGAAGATTTAAACAGTCTTCTTATATTATTGCATATTAAGAAAGAATATTAAACATTGTGCAAATTCTAGATGTTTTATCACTTTCTTATTAACAGACATTGAGATTGTATCTAAATACAAATTCATTTATTGTGTATTGTTAACATTTGACTTGTCAACAAGAGAGCCATGCATACTAGCACAGCACTGTTTAAATTAATTAAGGTACAGTCATGAATTATGTCAAAAAAAGAATAATCTGCACCCTCCAGCTTTTCTCTGATATAAATACTTGTTAATCAGGGACACAATGTGTATATAGAATGGGATACTCTGGGTTAAATAAAGCTAAGCATATTCCTTGTTTTAAATTATTATGAAATATATAAATGTTTAACTTAACCAGAGTGAAATAAATGAATGAATGCAATAGCCTACAGAGACACGACTCCTCCTGCAGGGCATAAAGATAAACACAGCAAGATGGTGTCAACTCCAAAATGCATCATTAACCTCACGTTTTACAATTTATATTTATTGCAGTGCTGGTTGGCTGTACAAATTGAAAAATTGTACAAATCCCTCATTCCAGAATAATGATGCATTTAGACCAACTAAATCACCAAAAATGGACCTAGCCAACATGGCAGCCCATTCAAGATGGCAACGTGTTCAATACTCAGTTTTAAGTGTAGTCAGTTTTTGGTGTTTATGCACTGCACTGTTACACTGGATATGTAACTTTTTACACATTGCAGAGATGGATTTTTACTTGGATTCAACAACTTGAATTAAAGGGATTTTATACCAGTGCTCTTCAGAGGCCTGGTTTGTTTTCAATCAAGAGTCTTCAATCATGGCACCTGTCTTGGCTCTCATTGGCACTTCGATCAAGGTACTGTGCAGTGACATTCATTTTGTGAGACTGAGCTTTTTGAGTTGTGGTGTGTTTCTGTACAGTAGTGTGTGTGTGTGTGTTACAGACTCCTAAATTTGTGTTGTTATTTACATACTCCCTCCCATTATGCTACATTTTTATTTTGTGACAATGGAAATTAATTTCAATTTGTCAGATCTCATTGCCTTATAGTTTTTGGGGGCTGTGGGGTATGTTGAATCTATATTAAGATGTGTTTTTAATTTTCGTATTACTTTCATAGTTGATTCAGATTATTTTATTTTTTTTAATTGACCCCTCCCCCCATTTATTGTTACCATACAATGTCAACTAAATGCTTGAACACCTTATATTTATTGAATAAGTGTTTCAAAATTGAAAGCTAATGTATAAATTACCAGATTTTTCACTTGATGGGAGATGGTGAATGATTTTACTTTGTTGCCTATACTTTCAATCATTGGCACAATATATTTTATTATAAGGCTATATCTGGCTATGTATCTGTTTTTATGTTTCGAATATGTGGTTTGTTTGAATTATGGTCTCAGGACATTGTGCATTCTTGCGCTTGGTTTGAACTTTTCCGCCATGGTGCCTCTTTCCCTGAATCCTGCAGATCACCTAATGCCCATCACAGCGAGTCATTTGTAACTCGTAGCTTTTTGTAGTTTATTTATTTCATTTCACGTTGTATGAGACCAATTCTTGCATATTTCCTAACTCATTCTATCCTGTTCATATGCTGCAGTTTAGATTTTAGATTGTAGGCTAATTTCACTTGTTGAAATAGCTGTTTTTTACAGTTTTACAGTTTTTGAAATATTGTTGGTGATTCCCCATCTCAATTTTATGTTGTGAGAATGAATTTAAGATAGAATCACATGATCAGCACCTATTCCTCAGGCTGTTATTGTTTTCATAGGATCACATGTCATGTCTGCCATACAGCTGACACCTTTTTTTCTTTCTTCTCCATTGTTTGTTTTACTATAAAGCCGATTAGTGATTGCTATCACTAGTTTCATCGTTTACTCAAGCTCATATCACTGCTTCTATGATATAAATAATTGAAGTGCTGTCTTGTGTAAATATTAATCTACTCTGGTAGTCCACTTCCATTTTTTATCAGACAATATGATAGAGCTAATGAAAAAAAACCCCGTTGAGATTAGAAAATTATAAATAATCAAAATCTGGGGTATTTAGCACAAGTAACTTAAATTTAAATAGCAAGAACTTGCGGTGTCAGGTATGGTGATAAAGGTATATATAGGCACATAATTTTATGGATTCAGTTTTAATTCATTCATTTTGTTTTAATTTCAATTACATTTTATGAATTAAAGCTTGTACATATACTATTATCAGTAGAAAATTTTGAAATAACTTGTTAAACATGAACGTATATGCAATTGTTTAAGACATTTCTCCATATACAGAACCTTTTTGGTATTTAATTGAGTCAAGAACCCTAGGGTTCTATATAGAACCATACTACCATGTAGATAGTCTTTCCCTTGATGGACTTTACACTATCAGTATTTATTATTATTATTATTTAATGTAAATACTAAAATGTAATATTACCTTAGAATGTTTTAAAGCAATTGCTTTAGATTTTTGAAGATTTTGAAGATTTTTCATTTTATTGTGAAACTTCTGTGGTGGAAACCTTTTTATTTCGCAAAACGTATTGCAGCATTTTAGCTCTATTTGGTGTTTTTGGGAGGTGTTTTGTTATAAATTGTTGTATTTTTTTATAAGCCACTATTTTGGGTTATTGATGTTACTTTTGGTTAAGTTTCTTCAATTTATTGAGTATATTTAACAAATAGTTAGCAACTTCTTAAGTTTATTTAAAGAGTTTACATCAGTCTTTAGCAAAACCGAGTATACCAAATGAGAAATGTCCCATTTAAAATACTACGGGAATGATGTATAAGTAAGTGGGAATACAACAGGAATAAATAACACACAAGACTACACAATATAAAAAAGAAAAAAAAAAAAAAAAAAAGCTGTGTAGCAATGTGAAATATAATTCAAGATTTTAATGTAGTTTGCTTTTAATTAATATTTACCAGTGTTATTCTTGTATTACTCTAGATTGCTTGGCATGGATTCTCTGTAGTATTTTCATACATATTCAACATTTATATTGTTCATCCTGATTAACAGATTTGCATCCTCTCAACAAGCATACTAATGAGTAATGTAAAGTGGCATTTCATGCATGCTTTGCCAAGCATAATTTAGCTGCCAAGATTGTTTCAATTATATCCAAATATTGGCAAAAGTTCTGTTTATACATATCGCCTGCAAATATTTAAAGGACTGCAAACTAACCGTGTCCATACAGTGGACCTGAATCTGAGACACTGACATTCTGGATTTTCTTTTTTAAATCCCTGAAATAAGAACAGTTTTTGAAGAAATAATACCAAATAATACCAATGCATTTTTATTGCATTGTGGACCACACTGTCATGTGCTGTGCAGATTAGAGATGCTCATATATTTTGTAATTATTTGACCCAACAAAAAAATAGCCCTAAAGTAAATGATCAAATTTATCCAGGTGCCCACATTATATTTAAAGTTGCATTGTAGTTTGTAAGTTCATCTATTTTCATGTAAAGTCTGCCATCTACTGGCTGATACTAGGTAAATATTTGTTTAACAGTTGATTGCTTTAGAAACCAATAAACAATTCAATGTCTCTGTGTGTGTTTCTGTTGCTTCCCCATTTACTTGACTAATTGGAAAACAAACTAGTACTAAAACCAACTAGTACTGAAAACCATGTGCTGATGCACAGCCTATCCTTAAAGGGATAGTTCACCCAAAAATGAAAATTCTGTCATCATTTACTCACCCTCAAGTTGTTCCAAACCTGTATGAATTTATTTCGTATGCTGAACACAAAAGACGATATTTTGAAGAATATGGGTAACCAAACAGTTGATGGACCCCATTTACTTCCATGGAATGTAAAAAAAAACTATGAAAGGTTACAGACATCAACTGTTTGGTTACCGACATTCTTCAAAATATCTGCCTTTGTGTTCTGGAGAGGAAAGAAACCTATACAGGTTTGGAACAACTTGAGGGTGAGTAAATGAGTAAATGTTTGGGTGAACTGTCCCTTTAAGGTTCACCTTTTGTCTGACAGTTTTCTGTTGAGCCAAATGTATAATATGCTCTGTCAATACTCAGTATTTTGTCCTTCCAACTTTTTCCTGAAATCTAGCTAAACCTGCCTACAGTATTTAAATCCTTTTCACCATGCATATTGATTACAGCTATAAGCTGCAAATTAATAGTTGCCTTTTCCATCAAAAACCATTTAAATGCATGTAAATATCCCACTTTCAGCTATTTACGGGATTAAACAAACCCTTGGTTGCTTCTGCCGGCGTCCCTCTCCACATTTGTACGTGGTCTGTTTTTGGAACAGAGCTCAAGGGGTGTGGTTTGAGCTATCTCCCAATTCACAGCCGGCAAGTACCCATGACAACTATTTGAGCCTGCTGGCAACTCACTGTCTTCACATGTTGGGGTTGCCATAGCAACTCCCCGCGGGACTCCCCCTAGATCGACAGGAGGGGCGTCCAGTTGACTAACCCGTTCTTCATCAGAGAGCTGGAGGGAAAAAGCACTGTTGTGGATCTGAGAAACCAAAACCTCAAGAGGACTACGCTTAGAGGCCTAACATTGACTCACCAAAACGAGCCGAGGGAACAACCAAACAATGGCACTTCAAAGTTATGAGCTGGTGAATGAGCTTGTTGATGATTGTTCTGCTTGTTATATGAAAATTGTTTACAAATATTACGTAATTTTTAAGTGCTCATTATTACTAAAAACAATGTACAATAAAAGAGACCCTTTGGATTTAGTCATGTGGTTTTAAAACTATGAATACAGTAAGAATTATCAATAGCCAATATAATCAAGCTGTCATAACAGTGCAAAACAGATCCAAATCATATAGTGACATATTGACTGTACTCATATCTATAGCTAACACTGAGATCTCTCTGGCTTCCAACAGTTCAAGTAATGTGCTGAAAATAACTGAGCTTTATTAAGCAATCTTTACACCGTCCCTAAAGATGTCTCGCATTAATTGCACTTAGATTAAGACTGTGGTCATCAGTGCCTTTTAAAATAATCGCATGGATTTTGACGCCTTTTCAGACATCGAAATACTTATTTACCACATAAACAACAGTGAGCAAATCAAAGTCCTTCTAAAAAGAAAATGTACATTTGACAAATATCTGTTTTGTTGGAAAAGATTGAAAAATTGAAATAACAGGTTCTTTTTTAAAGTATTTATTTAGAAAAAAAAGCATAAGAACTTCTCACAGAAAAACATATGCTGTTTTAGGTGCCAATGTATGTGTTGAAAAGTTGTATTAATCCATAAAATGCATTTTTTTGTTCATCATAATATAAAAAGTGACAAGGCCTTTTGTTGGCAATATGAAAGTCAATTGGATAAAACAATCTATGCTAATGCAAGTGTATAATTTCTGTTTTCTTGCAAATCGTGCATTACTACAACAACTATTACTAGAGTACGATTACTAATCAAATCAGACTATGATTGGTACAGCACTTGCAGTGGTTGCCTTTGGACAAGAAATCCACTGTTTAAACATTTTCCGAACAATCAAACAAACAAAATGTGGCAATTATTGTTTTTAAAAAAAATTCCACTCATTTATGGAATTCACTGAAGCACCCTCCTCTACACAGATGCACGTTGCAGATCTTACAGCCGAACACACTCTCGTGTCTCAGGCCTTTGTTTGTGCAGTTCCGACAGCGCCGTGAGCGTTCTGACATGCGCTCGAGGCGGTGCCCGTACTCCAAGGGCGAGTCCGCGTGCCGTTTACGGGCCGCCCGCTCCATGCCCCTTGCCCCCTGGTAGTCACCAATCAGCTGCTGCGCCAGACGAATACGGAAATGACGCTGTGTAAACTGTTTGCCATTAAAACCTGCCGGCGGCGACCCTCCTCGGCTCTCGCGCAAAACCACGTAGGCGTTGACGATGCAGAGGTTTACGTAGAACCACAAGAAATAGCGCCACCATTTCTTGCTCGGCCTCCCGACCTGGTAGCACTCCCTAAGCTGGTCGCACAGGTCAACCCCCCTCATGTTCTCCTGGTATAAAAGCAGAGGAAGTGGACGAGGTATCCCAAGCCCCGCCAGTCCACAATCTCCGTCGCTCGCATCTGCATCCCGCTTACCCGGCCCGATGCCCACGATGCCAGGCGCAGAGTTAGAAGACACGCAGCTAACAATTTTAGCATCCCTTGTGACAGTGGCCACCAGGTTGCCGTGCTGACACTGATAGAACTCGCCCGGTGCTAGCTTTCCAACGTTGCGAGGTTTGAGGGCATCAGGATAACCGCTGCGACACGGGTTGGTCGGGCCGCAGGCATAAAGCCCTTGGAGCAGCAGATGCTGCAGCAGGGGCACCGACGTGAAGAAGCTGTCCATGAAAATGTGGTGGTGTCTGCCCTCGAGGCCCCTCACCAGTGACGTCACCACCTTGTGGCCCACCGCAGCAGCTGCCAGATCGTCGCTCGGCTTACCCACATAAATACGAGTGCGGTGGCAGTAGCCTGAGCGAGAGTCACAAAGCATCCACACCTTCAGCCCCTTCCGTAAAGGCTTCGACGGCATGTACTGCGTTGGCGAAAAGCGTCCCTTTGAAGCAATAGAGCACTCATCGATAGTCAAACAGCGGTTAGGCAGGTAGGAATCCCACATGGTATTTCCAACCATATCCAGCAGGGGGCGTATTTTGTAAAGTCCATCGTAGCCCAGCTCCCCTTTGGAAGGCTCTGACTCACGGTCGCACAAGTGCAAGTGTTGGTTGAGTTTTTCGAAACGCCGTGCAGTCATTGTTTTCTTAAAGCCAGCATTCCCTATGAAAATGTCACTGGCCCAGTACATGCCACAATCTGGCAGCTGATTGATGCCCATGAGGATGTTAAGGCCAACATATGCCCTCATTTCTCTAATGTCAGTGGGGTGCCAGTGGGTGTCTGATCTACCGCTTCTCCGTTGTCGGTAGAGGGCGTAGTTGTTTGTTTGTTCTACCATGTGTTCAAACAATGAATCTGGGAAGAGCAACCGGAAATAGTCTAAAGTGTCAGCATCATCCCCTAGCGAGTGCTGAGGGCCACTGTCAGCGGTGAAAGGCTCAATTGATATTACCTGGTCAGGCTCTCCCCAGAAATCCTGAGAAGTGCACTCGTCGTCCAAAACATCATATGTGCTGAATAAAGCTGGGTGTTCCTCCTCTTCTAGATCGGAAAAATCGATGTCTGAGTCAGTCGAAGAGGTTTCAGAGCAGTTATTGGAAGTCGCAAAATAGGAGTCCTCCTCGTAGTCCTCGTGCTTGATCCCATTTCCAGTGACTAAAATGATATTGCAGCCGCCTCCCGCGATGTAGCTGGCGGAGTCCGCAGTCTCTTCTCCCTCTGCCGTCTCCGCAGCCGCAGCCGCAGCCGCCGCCGAGCTCTCCAGCTCAGACTCCCCCTTGTTCTCCTGCAGTTCCTCGTCTTCCTCGTCCGACTCGGACTTTCTGAAAGGAATCTCGAACCACTTCACATCGACGGGCAGATTTAACGGGGAGTCCTCGCTGTCGGAGAGCGCGTTCGTTTCTGTGTCAGTGCTAGTTTCCAAAATAGTAAAAAGCTCTCCTCTTTTTCTTGCCGCCATGTCGGGGTATTGAACTGCCCCTGCATGAGTCTTTTATTTATTTTAGCGGGGTAAATATTCGTCAAAACTGGTCGCAAATTCAAAAGCAACAGAAACGGTCTCGCATGTGCGCCCGGGAAACTCATGAGTGTCTAAATCGGGCTGTTTTGAAGGATAGTTTCTCATGGTTTCCGCTCTTGCTTTGGTACGCTTTGTAGCGCAGTGTGGCCGCAGACGTCAGAAGCTGCTCGCATGTCCTGCTTTGTAAGGGCGTTTTGCGACTGCAGCTGGTGGGGTTGCTGCTAGTTCGCTGGGCTGCCAGATGGCCGCTTGCTGTTGTAATGCCCGTTGGCACTTGCCACAGCCCAAGAGCACCGTAGAGACGGCAGATAAAAAAGTTCAGGACAACAAATTTACCTACAAAAAGTGGCAAAAGTACCATGGCGCTGCTGTGTGTGTTTTTTGGCCACGTGCCATGGTGGTATCATGTATTTTGGGGTCTATATCAGGGTTACCTATATCGTGGAAGTACATTGTTCTTTGATGTGGTACCATGGTAATACCATGGTATACTTAAAAGTGATTATTTAGTACCATCTGACACCATCACTACCATTTCCATAGTAGGCTTTTTTTCCCTAAGGGTAGCCTATTATAAAAATAATGAACCATTCTAAAGTAATTTTCATTCTGAAATAGTTATGATCTTTAATAGTAGTTTTTGTTGGCAGTTATAGATTTAAATTGACTATGATAGTTACAATGTCACAGCTTGCTTTAGAGATAAATAAAGATTGATGCACCTGCACTGACTAAATCTTTTTTTTTTCTCAGTAAATGTTTTATGAATGGTGCATCACCTGAAACAAACCTTGAGCTACATCAGCACTCTGCAAACATTTCATTGTTTTATACTTGCAAAGGCAGGTTTAGTTTTACAGGGGGAAAGTGCTCTCTTTAACCCTTTAACTGTTTTGTCAATCTCTTAGTAGACCATAATTTTGTCTTGTTATTTGGGTATTTTATTTCACATTGAAGTAAGTAAGTAAGGAATATCTGCACAATAAACAGTTTAGGTTTTTTTATGTTCAAGTTCAAGATTCAGGTGTGTTACTTAAGCGTGAATCTTAAATCTTAATGTAAAAAGTGAATCTTAATCTTAAATATGAGGGACTCCAGGACACCAGTTTGGGATGATTCAGTCAGCTCATTCACCTGAACAAATTTAAGCTACAGTGTTTTGTTGCATACCATCCATGCTAATATAAGGCATTTGGGTGAAATGATCAGCATTCTTATGAAATACAAATTAACATAAGTTTACATTTATTCATTTAACATATATTTATTTCAGTAAAATTTAATTCAGTGTGATTTAAATAATTTAATTCAGTCTCTTTAATATGTTCATCATTGTGGCTTTGTAAGCTATAGAAGACAATAATGGATGTCTGAATCAATATTTTTCATAATATTATGTCTGGCAAGATTGGTTCATCTGGTCATTCCTTCACTGCTTATGATTTCCCACAATCCAGTGTGGTTCGATGGCTGGTGGAAAAGATCTGAAGGAAAGTCTGGAAGAAGCAAATCAATTTATAAATATTCTTTCTTTCTTTCTTTCTTTCTTTCTTTCTTTCTTTCTTTCTTTCTTTCTTTCTTTCTTTCTTTCTTTCTTTCTTTCTTTCTTTCTTTCTTTCTTTCTTTCTTTCTTTCTTTCTTTCTTTCTTTCTTTCTTTCTTTCTTTCTTTCTTTTTGTAAATGCATGAGTGCTTTGAGAAAAAGCATTATAGTAATTTGCTTGGACTAAAGAAATCTTCGTTCTGGGTTATTAAATATGATGCCTGGATGTCTGTCTGAAACCAATATCCTTATCCCTTCTTACACAAACCTCTGTTATTGACTGTCCAAGCAGCAAAAACTGGCGTAGCTCACTGACACAGCCTGTAATGCCATTTCTTCTTCATTGGTCTTCATTGATCTCAACCTGTCTTGAGGTCAGTCATTTTTTCACTAAAACTCAGAATGAAAAATGGTCAAGAATCTGTTATTTCACTTACTAAAATATGCCTGGTTGTAAATGGGTAAGAACAATGAACTCAAAATGGCATCAGGTTCTTCAGAAATAACACAGCCAAATGACTGGAATAAGCTAGCAGGATAATAACAATTCAAAATGTATTCTAATATGAGCGTCTCATTTCAGTGTGCTTGGTGAACACTTAACCTTGATGTCTTAATTATACTGAACTGTCCTCCACTTCAGGCTTAATATATCATTATCTTTATGTGGAATTGTTCTTTAGAAAGTAAAGTGACAAACAGAACTTTAACAGAAATTGAAGGGCACTGTAAAAAAACTCTCTAAAGCATATCCAATCCCCTGGAGATCTAGGCTGCTGCAGTCCCAACAGAGACTCTATTGGCTGGGTGGAGAGACAATGACCAATAGGGGCACAGAGCACATGAATGGGTGGAGAGAGGAAGGGGAGGGTGTTAATGCTGGTTAGGACAGAGTTGAAGACAATTAGACTTAGAGACGATTCTAGTTCTTATTTATGGAATATTGTTGTATTTATTATAAAGGATTTATTATTATTTTATTTTTTAATTCACATACCCTTTAATCAAAATAACTTCCCCTCGCGTTTGCAACAACATCTCTTCTCTGGTGACGTGTTTAATGGCACGAGGGCGGGGCAATCTGTCACTCATATGACATCACAACAATAGCAAACCACAACCATCCAATAAGTCCATCCAATCATCTGATGAACAAAATTAAGTCCCGCCCTTGTTCTTGTTCGAGACACTGTTTCAATTGGATCAAAGTCAAACCCAAATTTATTCAGACACCTTCAACATTTCTCACATTATCACAGTTTATTCGCTTTATTTTAGAAAATGGTAATAACATGACACGAACTGAGAGTTATCAAATCAACTGATATTTCACTAGTTTTGGCCATCCTTCTTTTAGACCGTCTCACAAATGAATTGGGTTGAATAGCTGTCAGCTATCAGCTGTTAAATTTAAGTACACAATTAGTTAGACCAATTTAGGTCGACCAATTACCAAGCAATGATTCATTTTGTTCAGTCTGTGTAAAGAGGTCACATTAGCATTTAAAGAAAAAAAACACTTAAGCAAAACATGGTCAGATCAAAGTGTCTGAATCATTTTTAGTCCCAAATTTTTATACATTTTACTGGTAGTCCACTGTATGAAGAATTGTTGGGTATACTATGTCACAGTTTACTTTATTTTTCTATCCTCACTTACATAAATGAACTATAGTGTCCTTCACCCACTAGTAAAACAATATAAAAAGGTATATCTGGTGTCTGAATAATTTTTGGTTTGACTGTACATCACAACAACACTGTAAAATTTAATTAGTTAGACTTACTTAAAAAAAGTATGCAAACTGATTTCCTTAAAAAAAAGAAAAAAAGAAAAAAAAAAGTGAACTAGGAATAGTTTGTGGTACGGGCAAATGCTTATATAGTTCACTTACACAAGAGTTCTAGTAACTAAAACAAAATTGTAGAGAGTACTTGAATAAAATATAATTGTTACCATTGTTGTGTTTTACATGCTGAATGTTGAAGTCTGTGTGACTCAAGCATGATCAATTGCAAGATTGTCACAAATATAGAGGGATTATATAAACCCAATTAAAAGTTTTCACAAGGTGGTTAGGACATGAGTGTTATCAACAAAATTATAAAAGATCATTAATTAACATGAAATATGTTATACATCATTCATACATACATACATATAATATATACATATACATTATACATATATATATATTACTTCTCCTCTTTCTTTGAAACCAAATAACTGATTTCTTGATGCATCACATCAATGGGAAGAGAATTACACTAGTAAAAATGAAGTTCCAAGTGCCCAACCAAAGGGACTAATCTCCATAATGGTGACTAAAAACATTTTAGGAAAATCAACATCAATTTATGAAGTCAGCTTATGTGACGTTCTCTCAGTTTTCTCTATTTGTATTGACAATTCAACATTCAAGATGACTTTGGGAAATGAGTGAATGCAAACAGAGAAAAATAACTGCAGAAGTGGTGGAAATGAGTGAAAAGTTAAGAATTTTTCCACCTCAAAAACCACACTCAAACCAATCAATTACTCTTAACTTGGGTTTTCTGAGTAAACAAAGCATAGTATGTGAATACTACAGATTACTAGATTTTTACAATTAAGTTAAGACATTAAGTAGTTAACTAAAAAGTGTTAGATAGAATCACTGCTGGATTTTACAGTGAAGGAAGAAAAGTCTTTTGCAACTTCCTTTTGATGCCGTCTTTTAAATTGCACGTGGAACTGTAACCTCTTTTTTTGTCATCGTTGCCATAATTTATCATATTTACTTGCTTCTATTACATTTATTATTATTATTTTCAGGCATCCGCCCTTTTCCATGTTACCAAATCCACAAGCACTTTCCAAGGGAAAAAGAAAGTTTATAATATTCTTCTTCTGGCGACCTTTGATCACTCTGACTGTGCCAATACAAGAACCTTCCTGGCAGTGACCTTCCCATGGCACCTTTACAATGGCAGCAGATGCATCCTGGTCCCTGTGAGCCATGGCCGCGTCATACTCCACGTGAACGTTTCTCTGCATCAGACAAATGCCCCCTGTTGTGCAGACGCAAACATGCCAACCTGCATTGGACAGCACGCTCTGTGTCCGGCTTAGCCCTGACTAGTGTGTCTTCCCTGAAGAGAAATGCAGTGCCTGCAGTTCAGCAATATGGAATTAAAATAAGGACAAATGTAGATAAAGTAAGATGAATGTTTGTCTTCTAATCCTCTTGTGAAGTTATACAGTGATATAAATGACCCACTGGGTTTTTGGGGCTCTTTTTTTAAGCCCATTCTTATTCTCTAGAGATATAAGCTGTCTCTAAAATAGGAATAAATACCCATGAGATTCACAGGCGCTGCCAGAGAATCCCTTACACTTAATTACATCAGTGTTCCTTCACTATCTGTTTCTTGTTCCAGCTGAGGTCTCTAATCGACTGAGGACTTGAGCAAACAAGACTAGAGATATAAAAAGCCAGTCTTCCCTTCAGAGATGCGTGCATTGCTGTGCATGTCAGCATTAAATGTTTAGTTTACCTTTGATAACCATCAGAATGATTGAGATACTCTGAGATCAATTTGAAACACCAGTGCTTCTTTCAGAGTTTCTTGTACTAGACTGATTCAGTCCATTTATGTGTGTCATATCTTCTTGGGACCCAGGAATAGACTTTTGTCCACTGTAGTGGATATTATATTTTAGTGAATTTCTCTGACATCATACATGACACAGTTTTAAGTCTGGAAGGATGTAAAGAGCACATACAGGGTTTTTCAAAGATAACAAATATTTAGGGGTTCACCATGACAAGAACAACTCATTGGCCCCTTAGAATAACATTCATTTAGTGACTCTTATGGAAATATGATCATATTTTGTAATTATCATTTAAATCTGACTATTTTCTAATTGTTTGTCATAAATCAACATCTCAGGAAAATTTAATGGATTTTCTAATCAAAATATGACTTTTTGTTACAAAACAGGGCATTGATTTCATACATGACCTCTGTAGAGGACACCAGGACTCAAAGCATGTTTATCAGGCATTTTGGGAGACAAAACAAGGGAATAGGGAAAGAAATGATATATAAATATTCCCATGAAATATTACATATTGTTGTGAAAATGTTGCCAATTATTACTGCCATTATTACACTTCTTTTTTTAATTACATGTTGCCCCCAAAAACACATTAATATTCAAATACAGTGTAGAGATACATTGTATTGAGTGGGACTACATATTGCAAAAAAGTCAAATGGTATATCAATTCATATCTTTCATAACATAGTTGAGAATCATCTTTATACAACATAAAAAAAAAAAAATTGATTGGTGAATGAAAAAAAAAAAAAATCCAAAGAGTAAATGTCATGTCTTTTATATTTATATATATATATATACAGAGGTGCTGGTTATAAAATTTGAATATCATCAAAAAGTTGATTCATTTCAAGAATTCAACTTAACAGGTGAAACTAATATATTATATAGACTCATTACATGCAACGTGAGATATTTCAAGCCTTTATTTGTTACAATTTTGATGATTATGGCGTACAGCTTATGAAACCCACGAAATCAAAATCCCAGAAAATTTGAATATTACATTAAATCACACAGTAATTACACAGTAATACCATGGTCATTGAACCAGGTTTTGGTTATTTTGACAGTGTGGGCAGGTGCAAATCCTGCTGGAAAATGAAGTCAGCATCTCCATAAAGCTTGTCTGCTGAAGGAAGTATGAAGTGCTCTGAAAATGTCCTGTTAGACGGCTGCGTTGAGTGGACAGCACAGTGGACCAACACCAGCTGATGACATGGCTCCCCAAACCAACAGAGACTGTGGAAACTTCACACTGGACTTCAAGCATCTTGGATTGTGTGCCTCTCCATTCTTCCTCCAGACTCTGGGACCTTGGTTTACAAATGAGATGCAAAATTTGCTCTCATCAGAAAAGAGGACTTTGGTCCACTGTGCTTTATTAAGTCCAGAGTCAACGCAGCCGTCTACCAGGACATTTTCAGAGCACTTCATGCTGACTTCAGCAGACAAGCTTTATGGAGATGCTGACTTCATTTTTTAATTCTTGAAATAAATCAACTTTTTGATGATATTCAAATTTTATGACCAGCACCTGTATATATATATATATATATATATATATATATATATATATATATATATATATATATATAATGCTCGAAACTATTTGTTTTATGCTCTGAACAATGTAATGACATGAACCCCCCCGAAATAATTTAAAAATCTGGGTCTCAGGAGGATATAAAATATTTGAACAAAACCTGTCGCAGTCCTAAAACCTGTAGAGTTACCATCGATGGCCACTAGAGAGCGCTACAGCGCAATTTATTCATACAATAGCGGACCTTGCTTTGGTTATGACTGAAGGTGATTGTAATCCCCACTTTTGTTTTAAATTCTGTTAAAATCAAAATACTTTTCTTAATGCTACTGCTAGGTCCTAGGAATTGAACAGAACTGATGTACTGAAGTGTAGGCTAGCTTTGCCTCATAAATAACGCATTTCTAGCAAAAACAATTTTGAAATCTCCAAACAGATCCCACAGTAACTTGAGTGTTAGACCTTGAGTGTGTAACCTACTTGACTATATGATTATAACAATGAAAAATATGTTCAAAGCATTTTATAAATCTTAGCTAATGTAACTTTCAGTATTTACAAAAACATTTAAAAAATCAGAAATTGTATCTGTAAAAGTGATAGTTCAGCCAAAAATCATCATTTTCTCACCTTCATGTCGTTCCAAACCTGTATGAGTTTCTTTCTTCTTTTAAACACAAAAGAAGATATTTTAAACGATGTTGGTAACCAGACAGTTGATGGGTCCCATTGACTTCCATAGTCTTTTTTCCTACTATGGAAGTCAATGGGTGCTGTCAACTCAATGTCTGGTTACCAATATTCTTTAAAACATCTGCTTTTGTGTTTAAAAGAAGAAAGAAACTCATACAGGTTTGGAACGACATGAAGGTGAGAAAATGATGACAACATTTGAATTGTTGGGTGAACTATCCTTTTATTTAACCTGAGCTAACATGAACTAACAATGAATATGTTGTTTTTTATTAAAAAATATTGTAAAAACAAAGGTAGTTAATTAACTAAACTATTGGGATCTTATTGTAAAGTGTAACTCAAAATTTAAACTGGTGTCCATGATTTCTAATAGGCCTATTGCTGTTACATTAGCAGCGCTCTACTTGAGGCTAATTTACAGTTCAGGGATACAGTTTTTAAAGTAGATTATAAAGTAATTAAATTTGTTGCAGATAAATGTGGGAAAAGTATATCTTACAGTAGTTTCAGATAAAAAACAACAAACAACTGAGATACAGTTGTTATCGTTCAAATAAATCTCCTGTCTTCCCTTTTCACACCACTTCTGATTCACCGTGGCTCATTGTGGAAAACCCAGCTGATGTGTGTGAGTAAGTAAACTTCGGTCTTATCTTATCAATATCAGATGGGGGACTTTTGAGCGAATCCAGGTTTCATCATTTCATCATGACTAATTCGGCCTATCTCAGACTGCAGACAGTGAGTAAAAAGAAGTAATTGGCTGAAATCCAATGGGAAAATAGATCTTGTGGTTGTTTTTGCACAAGAATTTCCTTGTACTGGAGGATCAAGGAAAGGCAAAGTGATGTGAATGTTTTGTGTTTCTTAGAGTGTTGGATACACAGACGTCTGTAGAACAAAAGTCTTTCATCCCCAAAAGTCTTTCATCCCCAATTAACGGCTACGCTGAAACTGGACAGCGGTGAACAATCAATCCTGTGCATGTCATATGCATGTCATCCATTTGTCAAGGGCTTAAGAAATTTTGTTTCGGAGAAAGGCATTATACCACTGTGTTTTGAAACAACAACAACAACCACAGATGTCCTGGGTTTATTTTCTCTATCTGACACTTTTATTTGCTTGTATTACCACATATTGCGCATGAAGTAGCCTAGCCTACATTATTTTAATTAAATATTCTTGCTTGTTTATGACCATCCTAAAATTAAATTTAAAGCCATGTTGCTTTTTAATTCATGCTGTCTGTTATGAATGATGAAATGAAATTTCTATGACACAGTAGGCACATTCTTGGATTGAATAAATACTATGAGGGTGGGAGAAATGATTGGTCAATTCATGAACCAAAACATTATGACCAGTCACAGGTGAAGCAAATATCGTTGATCATCTTCGAACAAAGCCACGTATAAGGTCTGGGTATATTCTACAACTTTTAACGCATTTTGGCCGTTCGTTTACACGACAACGGCATTTTGGGTGCGTGTTCAGTCTATAGTGTTTCATCGCCATCTATTGGCCTGGCAGCAGAATACAGCGTTTTAAGGATCCGTGTGAATTGGGATCGTTTTGGCAATGGTGTCGTCTGTACACGGAAAAGTCAAAGGAAGAACGTCTCCATTTTAAGCATATCGTTGTCGTCTAAACGTACCCTTAAATGGTAAGCAAACAATCAGCTCTTGTAATCAACGTGTTGGATGCAGGAGAACTGGGCAGGAATAAAGATCTGAGCAACTTTGAGAAGGACCAAGTTGTTATGGCAAGATGACTTGGTCAGAATATCTCTGAAATGGCAACAAACCACAAACCTACGACAGGGTATTGGGCACCGAAGGCTAAACGTACCCTTAAATGGTAAGCAAACAATCAGCTCTTGTAATCAACGTGTTGGATGCAGGAGAACTGGGCAGGAATAAAGATCTGAGCAACTTTGAGAAGGACCAAGTTGTTATGGCAAGACGACTTGGTCAGAATATCTCTGAAATGGCAACAAACCACAAACCTACGACAGGGTATTGGGCACCGAAGGCTACACAAGGGCAACAAAGGATATCCCGTCTGGTCCGAGCCAACAGAACGTCTACTGTGGCACAAGTCACACACAATTGTAATGATGATTATGGTAGGAATGTGTCACAACACACAATGCATTGGACTCGGCTGTGTAGCCACAGATGAATCAGAGGCCTTATGATGACCACTGTCCACCGTTGAAAGCGCATACTATGGGCACGTATGCATCAGAACTGGACCTTTGAGCAATGGAAGAAGTTCACCTGCTCTGATGAGTCCCCAGGGCCGTCGCTAGCGGGGCGAAAGGTGGTGACGATTCTTGGGGCCTCTAGCCCGCTATTTCAACCCAGGTGGCCTCCTTGGAATGCAATTTCAACCGAAGGAGAAACAACCCCGGGAACGTGATTTCAAGGGGGCCCAAAGCAACAACCTGCACTGGGGCCCCGGATACCCCAGCTACTCAGGGGTCTCCAAATGCTACGTAACAGGGAGCAGAGTAAAGATGGAAAGCTCCTAAAGCTTAGTTCCATATAAATTCACGGATAATTTGTTGTTTTGTCGTTAGTGAAAATCAATATTGACCTTGTATTTGAAAAAGGATGCTCATATAAGAAACAATTCTAAAATTCAGAGTCAGTTCATTCACATTCGGAGATCGACTATTTTTGACTGTCAAAATGCCGGTGGACACAGCTACAGTGAGTTGTTCACAATCTTTCTTTTTAGTAAACTCTGTGTACACAAAAAAATGTTCTCAATGCTCGAGTTCATGTGTAGAGCCCCTGGTGATACTTCAAGCAAAGTTTCATGTTGTGTCGAGCCTTCTTAGTGTTTTAAAAATAGCGATTTTGATGCTGTCATAGTGGTGCCCCAAGCACTCCCATTCAAAAGGCAATTTGACCGAAAACGAAAATACGGTCAAACTTAAAAGTGGCGTTTCCATTCTAATTATGCTTTTAAACGAAAGTTTGCCTCGGGTAGATTAACAAAAAGATCCTAGGTTGCATTTTGGCGAGAGTTATTCTTTAAAGTGTATATTTTTCACTGGTGTGTGGGTGGGGGTGTGTGTCTTTTTTGTTTATTTTATGTATAGAATTATTTTCGTATTTTGTGAGATTTCGATCTGTTTTATGTTTGTATAAAAACTGTTATATAAAAAAAAAACAATAAAAAAAAAATCCTGCACGCGCACACACACACACACACACACACACACACACACACACACACACACACACACACACACACACACACACATAATATACATACATATATACATACATTCTTACACTGGAAACAATTGTTAGTTCATAAAACCAAATGAGTGAACCCTTAAAAACAAATAAATGAGAGTTAAAGTGTCTCAAACAAAAGCATTACCATTAGGCAGACTTTGTGTAATTATGGTGCTTGTTTGTCTTTGTCTCGGCTTTCTTTTAGATGCAATATGTTACTGATTTTGCAACATTAGCAAAAAGTTGCATAATGAACTTTTCCAATAATGCATCCATATCAAAGTTAAAATGTTTCAATATCAAAGACTTGCTGTGTTTGATAATCTGCACACAAGTCAATCATTACACATGAATATGTTTTAGTGTCGCACTTATGTCTCCAGAGTTGATACAAATATTTGGGACTGAAAACTGCAAACAGCTTTGTTTGTTTATGGTTTGCACAGCTAACCACTAAAAAGACTGAGAGGGTGTGGGTCAGTAGGTACAATCATAAGTGCATTAACATTATCTTCAGTGTTTTAGTTTTATGCCACAGCATGTTGCATGTGCAGTTGGCTCGTTTAACCTCTAACCTGCCTTTTATAATTTTTACTTTTCTCATTTTCTGTTAAGTTATTTCCCACAGGACAGTGCATAAGAAGTCTGCCTCTCTGTAGGGTAATTACCCCACTCAGGTTCTGAAGGAAGCAGGACGAAATGCAAACATGTGTCATTGGTTAGAGTATGAGTTTGCTGAAATAAGAATTTCAGCATGAAAAGTACATCTATAGGCTTAACTACTATTATTCCAAAATCCATTCATCAAGTCCATAAATTCACAGGCTATAATTTCTATATTTTTTAAAAAGTTTTATATATTGATGATGTTAAACATTAAATTTGATCCGACAAATGCAGTAATGCTGTGAAATATTACTACAATTCAGAATAATTGTTTTCTAAATTGTTTTTAAAATGTAATTTATTAAAATATAAAAAAGTATAATTTAAAATATAATTTAAACCATGACACTTTTTTTCAGGATTTTTGATAAATAAAGTTTAAGAGAACCGCATTCATTTGAAATAGAAATCTTTTGTAAGATTATAAAGATCATTGCTGTGACTTTTGACCAATTTAATGCATTACTCAAAAGTAATGGTAAAACAGATGGATAAACGGTACACTGTAAACCCGAATAAGTTGGCAAAACACAAAAAATTGAGGTAATCAGTTAGCCTACATAAAAAAAAAATTACTTAAGAAATTTAAAGTTTAAGTAAGCAAAACTTGCAGATTTTTACTTTGTACTCATACATTTTAATTGCTCTTAACTTGAAGTATTTTAGTTAGCTAACTCATACACTTAAAATGATCATGTAATCTCAATTTAAATATCTTTAGAAGTGGAAATGTGGCTAGCTTTAACTAGCTAATTAAGTCAATGCTAACTTGCTAATTGGTAACACAAAGCTTTGACAACATTAGTATAGCGTAGCAATTGCTGAATGAGAAAGACAATATAGAACATTCACCATATCTGTTCTCAAACCAAGCTTATGCTCCACTTGTTACCCTGATGGTAATACCCTAATAAACTAGATGTACCGCATCGCGGTACAAAATATGACCGCCGCTCAGGCCTGCACTGGCTTTCCACAAAAATAAATGACGTGGAGTAATTTGACTGTATTGCGTGTTTATGTATATACCTAAAAAAAGTAATAGTATGTGCATGTCTGTCTGTGTGTGTGTGTGTGTGTGTGTGTATGTGTGTGTGTTTGTGTATGTGTGTGTCTGTGTGTGTGTGTGTGTGTTTGTGCGTGTATGTATGTGTGCGTACATGTGTGCGCGTGTGTGTTTGTGTGTGTGTGTCTGTGCATGTGGATTTGTGTGTGTATCAGTGATGCGCGGGTTGATCCGAAATGAGCGGGTGCCTGCGGTCACCCGCGGTCACCCGCGGTTACGAGTCATCCAAAAATATTTTTAATGATATTCGGGTCGTTTGAAATAAAGATGCCAATTAAACCTTTGTAATTTATATATTACTAGACACTATTTTTATTGAAATACATAGGCCTACACTTTATTGGCTAAATAACTGGCAAGAAGTATGATGACGCACGAGCTCAGTCTGCAGGTAGAGATGGAGGCGGCAAGAGAAAAGGTGAAGACTGGGGAGTGGAAGCTGTGTGAGTGTGGGAGACATTTGCCGAAATAATGAAAGATGATGACCAAAGTGCTGGTTTTGTCATGTGTACTTCTTGCGGTGCTATTTACACATTTGATAGCCACAAAACTGGCACGACCAACCAGGCACGGCGCCAGGATTTCAGTTTTGAATAAGCCAGACCAATTGGGTGGGCCTTAAATTAAAAACGTTAAATAAAAAAAATAAAAAACGTTATCCAATCACTGCTTAACTTAATAAAAAAAATATTGACTAATATAGCTGTTATTATCTGTGCGTGCGTATACATAATATAGATTTTAATAGCTTGATGCTCTTTGTTGCATTGTTAAAAGTTTCGGTGCATAGGACGGACCTATCCGCGATCGCTCTCCATGGTTCTGACCAAAGAAGAGCGCTTTGGAATCTCCATTACGCATCATACCTGGGCTGCATTTTCCGAAAATATTGTCTATTAGCGCGCTACGAAGACTCTTAAGGTATAACTTAACTAAAGGTATACTACCACTAATGTATAGGCTATCATTGCTAGGCGTCTTCAGGGCTATCATCATCCACTCGCGAGGCAGAGCCGCTGAGAGGCAGAGGCGCTGGCGCCCTCCTAGCAACGGCCCTGTTTTTGGTAAAACATGATTTTGACGACGTTTTGTTTTATTGAAAACTCTTTTTAAAAGATTTTTGTTTTGTATAAATTGTATCTTAATTTTGATCAATGTTTTATCAATCAATTGTCTACTTTTAAACGAAAATATTCAAACCAAAATAAATAGGCTACTCTCTGATTATGTAATCCAAATGAAATGTGCATTTCTCTCTGGCGTTCATGGCGAGTCCGAATTGTCAACTTCATCTTTGCAGCGACACAGAAAACCCCAGTTTATTACTAAACAATTAAATGTCTCCTTGCTAATTTAGACACATTCATAATCATTACTTTAACCGGTTCTTTGTGGCAAGCTTTATGCGTGCGGTCATAACGCTTATTATCCATAGGCTATAGCCTATTTAAGTAGGCTAATTAAATTAATATAAAGGGGCGATTTGTCCACGAATGGCTTAAATTAAAAACTACTAGTCGAATAGAAAAAAAAAAAAATTAGTCGGAGGTAGCCCTTATTCCACATATTTTCGAACCAGCAGGCCATTCTGGGTTGAGCGAGCGACCCTGCGGAATGAGTGAGCGGAGCGGAATAGGTTCAGCTCTCCGCTCACGAGCTCTGATCGGAACAAACCCGAACCTCACTGTCTGCTAAACTTGCACAGAAACATGAAAATAGACATAGCCAGCTTTTTAAAATTGTTGTTAAAACGAAACGTTTAGACTATTTACAAATTATGAGCTTATTGACGATTTTTTATAATTCTTGACAAAATTAGAATAGCCTACGCTATATTCTTTTTTTTCCCAACGACAACGATGAGCATTTACTAGGCTACTTTTAAAAAATGCGGGTCAGGAAGCGGGTCGGGTACAATATTTTCTTTTTCTTTTTTTTGCGGTCCGAGTTGCGGGCGGGTTAGTTTAAAACGTCGGTCGGGTGCGGGTTGTTTATACATTGACCCGCGCATCACTGGTGTGTATGGGTGTGTGTCTGTGCGTGTGGATGTCAGTGTGTGTGCATGCTTGCGTTTGTTTGTATTCCTGTGTGTGTGTGTGTGTGTGTGTGTGTATGTGTGTGTGTGGGGGGGGCGGCGGTTGAGTGGCCCCCGGGGACCAAACGAAATTTTTCCGTAGAAGTCTAGTGGGGCTACATGCCCACCAAATTTCATGTTCCCCGGTGCTTCGGTGTCCCTGGTATCGTTGACGAAAAATTTACGGGGGCCCCAGCGCAGGGGGGGAAGTGGCCCCCGGGGACCAAATGAAATTTTTCCGTAAAAGTCTAGTAGACCAACATACCATAAAAATTTCTTCATCCTCGGTGCCACGGTTCAGGTAGTTATTTAGGAAAAAATGCATTTTTTTGGGTTTGGAGGGGCCCAGCGCGGGGGGGGGAGTGGCCCCCGGGGACCAAACGAAATTTTTCCGTAGAAGTGTAGTGGGGCTACATGCCCACCAAATTTCATGTTCCCCGGTGCTTCGGGGTCCCTGGTATCGTTGACGAAAAATTTACGGGGGCCCCAGCGCGGGGGGGGAAGTGGCCCCCAGGGACCAAACTAAATTTTTCCGTAAAAGTCTAGTAGACCAACATACCATAAAAATTTCTTCATCTTCGGTGCCACGGTTCAGGTAGTTATTTAGGAAAAACTGCATTTTTTTGGTTTTGGGGGGGCCCAGCGCGGGGGGGGGAGTTGCCCCCGGGGACCAAACTAATTTTTTCCGTAGAAGTCTAGTGGGGCTACATGCCCACCAAATTTCATGTTCCCCGGTGCTTCGGTGTCCCTGGTATCGTTGACGAAAAATTTACGGGGGCCCCAGCGCAGGGGAGTGGCCCCCGGGGACCAAACGAAATTTTTCCGTAAAAGTCTAGTAGACGAACATACCATAAAAATTTCTTCATCCTCGGTGCCACGGTTCAGGTAGTTATTTAGGAAAAACTGCATTTTTATGGGTTAAGGGGGGCCCAGCGCGGGGGGGGGGGAGTGGCCCCCAGGGACCAAACAAAATTTTTCCGTAGAAGTCTAGTGGGGCTACATGCCCACCAAATTTCATGTTCCCCGGTGTTTCGGTGTCCCTGGTATCGTTGACGAAAAATTTACGGGGGCCCCAGCGCGGGGGGGGGGAGTGGCCTCCGGGGACCAAACGAAATTTTTCCGTAAAAGTCTAGTAGACCAACATACCATAAAAATGTCTTCATCCTCGGTGCCACGGTTCAGGTAGTTATTTAGGAAAAACTGCATTTTTTTGGGTTTGGGGGGGCCCAGCGCGGGGGGGGAGTGGCCCCCGGGGACCAAACGAAATTTTTACGTAGAAGTCTAGTGGGGCTACATGCCCACCAAATTTCATGTTCCCCGGTGCTTCGGTGTCCCTGGTATCGTTGACGAAAAATTTACGGGGGCCCCAGCGCGGGGGGGGGAAGTGGCCCCCGGGGACCAAACGAAATTTTTCCGTAAAAGTCTAGTAGACCAACATACCATAAAATTTTCTTCATCCTCGGTGCCACGGTTCAGGTAGTTATTTAGGAAAAACTGCATTTTTTGGGGTTTGGGGGGGCCCAGCGCGGGGGGGGAGTGGCCCCCGGGGACCAAACAAAATTTTTCCTTAGAAGTCTAGTGGGGCTACATGCCCACCAAATTTCATGTTCCCCGGTGTTTTGGTGTCCCTGGTATGGTTGACGAAAAATTTACGGGGGCCCCAGCGCGGGGGGGGGAAGTGGCCCCCGGGGACCAAATGAAATTTTTCCGTAAAAGTCTAGTAGACCAACATACCACAAAAATTTCTTCATCCTCGGTGCCACGGTTCAGGTAGTTATTTAGGAAAAACTGCATTTTTTTGGGTTTGGGGGGGCCCAGCGCGGGAGGGGGAGTGGCCCCCGGGGACCAAACGAAATTTTTCCTTAGAAGTCTAGTGGGGCTACATGCCCACCAAATTTCATGTTCCCCGGTGTTTCGGTGTCCCTGGTATCGTTGACGAAAAATTTACGGGGGCCCCAGCGCGGGGGGGGAAGTGGCCCCCGCGGACCAAACGAAATTTTTCCGTAAAAGTCTAGTAGACCAACATACCATAAAAATTTCTTCATCCTCGGTGCCACGGTTCAGGTAGTTATTTAGGAAAAACTGCATTTTTTTGGGTTTGGGGGGGCCCAGCGCGGGGGGGGGAGTGGCCCCCGGGGACCAAACGAAATTTTTCCGTAGAAGTGTAGTGGGGCTACATGCCCACCAAATTTCATGTTCCCCGGTGCTTCGGTGTCCCTGGTATCGTTGACGAAAAATTTACGGGGGCCCCAGCGCGGGGGGGGGAGTGGCCCCCGGGGACCAAACGAAATTTTTCCGTAAAAGTCTAGTAGACCAACATACCATAAAATTTTCTTCATCCTCGGTGCCACGGTTCAGGTAGTTATTTAGGAAAAACTGCATTTTTTTGGGTTTGGGGGGGCCCAGCGCGGGGGGGGGGAGTGGCCCCCGGGGACCAAACGAAATTTTTCCTTAGAAGTCTAGTGGGGCTACATGCCCACCAAATTTCATGTTCCCCGGTGCTTCGGTGTCCCTGGTATCGTTGACGAAAAATTCAGTAAGGTGACGGGAAAAAAAAAAAAAAAACTTTGACAATCCCTATATGACCGCTTTCGCTAGCTACGCTAGCGGCGGTCATAACTAGATGTACCGCATCGCGGTACAAAATATGACCGCCGCTCAGGCCTGCACTGGCTTTCCACAAAAATAAATGACGTGGAGTAATTTGGCTGTATTGCGTGTTTATGTATATACCTAAAAAAAGTAATAGTATGTGCATGTCTGTCTGTGTGTGTGTGTGTGTGTGTGTGTGTGTGTGTGTGTATGTGTGTGTGTGTTTGTGTATGTGTGTGTCTGTGTGTGTGTGTGTGTGTGTGTGTGTGTCTGTGCGTGTATGTATGTGTGCGTACATGTGTGCACGTGTGTGTTTGTGTGTGTGTGTCTGTGCATGTGGATTTGTATGTGTGTGTATGGGTGTGTGTCTGTGCGTGTGGATGTCAGTGTGTGTGCATGCTTGCGTTTCTTTGTATTCCTGCATGTGTGTGTGTGACAGTATCATCCTAAACCAGCAACCCTTCGCTCAACAGCACCATCTACAGGCCGATGAGTGTACAGTCACTAAATGTGCACATAAATTAATTTATTTTATACCCCCCCCATGGATGAAATTCTAAAAAACTTAGCAGAGGATACCCCCAGAGGATGTCAAGTTAATCATACACATGAAATATGGTGCAGTTCTGAACATCTCCACTGAAGATAGGGGCGATTAAAGCAGAATAATATTGCATTTTCATTTTTTATGGGAGGGGCGCAAATCACAAATGAGTGATTATGGGCTAGGTTGATGTGGGCCCTTAAGAGCAACATACCATAAAAATTTCTTCATCCTCGTTGCCACGGTTCAGGTAGTTATTTAGGAAAAACTGCATTTTTTTTGGGTTTGGGGGGGCCCAGCGCGGGGGGGGGGAGTGGCCCCCGGGGACCAAACGAAATTTTTCCTTAGAAGTCTAGTGGGGCTACATGCCCACCAAATTTCATGTTCCCCGGTGCTTCGGTGTCCCTGGTATCGTTGACGAAAAATTTACGGGGGCCCCAGCTCAGGGGGGGAAGTGGCCCCCGGGGACCAAACGAAATTTTTCCGTAAAAGTCTAGTAGACCAACATACCATAAAAATTTCTTCATCCTCGGTGCCACGGTTCAGGTAGTTATTTAGGAAAAACTGCATTTTTTTGGGTTTGGGGGGGCCCAGCGCGGGGGGGGAGTGGCCCCCGGGGACCAAACGAAATTTTTCCTTAGAAGTCTAGTGGGGCTACATGCCCACCAAATTTCATGTTCCCCGGTGCTTCGGTGTCCCTGGTATCGTTGACGAAAAATTTACGGGGGCCCCAGCGCGGGGGGGGGGGAAGTGGCCCCCGGGGACCAAACGAAATTTTTCTGTAAAAGTCTAGTAGACCAACATACCATAAAAATTTCTTCATCCTCGGTGCCACGGTTCAGGTAGTTATTTAGGAAAAACTGCATTTTTTTGGGTTTGGGGGGGCCCAGCGCGGGGGGGGAGTGGCCCCCGGGGACCAAACGAAATTTTTCCTTAGAAGTCTAGTGGGGCTACATGCCCACCAAATTTCATGTTCCCCGGTGCTTCGGTGTCCCTGGTATCGTTGACGAAAAATTTACAGGGGCCCCAGCGCGGGGGGGGAAGTGGCCCCCGGGGACCAAATGAAATTTTTCCGTAAAAGTCTAGTAGACCAACATACCATAAAAATTTCTTCATCCTCGGTGCCACGGTTCAGGTAGTTATTTAGGAAAAACTGCATTTTTTGGGGTTTGGGGGGGCCCAGCGCGGGGGGGGAGTGGCCCACCAAATTTCATGTTCCCCGGTGTTTCGGTGTCCCTGGTATCGTTGACGAAAAATTCAATAAGGTGACGGAAAAAAAAAAAAAAAAAACTTTGACAATCCCTATATGACCGCTTTCGCTAGCTACGCTAGCGGCGGTCATAATTAGCATAGCTAAATATTAAACACTGCTAAATTTAAAAATTGCACCCACTTGAAAAAAAGTGTCATGTAGTGTGTTGTCAAGAGGCCAGGGAGGAGTTAGGAAGGTTCAATACAACAGAAAGTGACGTGAAGGCCAAATATGTGCTCGGAATTTGTCCTCTGCATTTAACCCACCAAGTTAGTGCACACTCGGAGCAGAGGGCAGCCATTTTGCTGTGGTGTCTGGGGAGTGATTGGGGGTTTGGTCCCTTACTCAAGGGTGCTCCTCAGTCATTTCCTGCTGTTATTGAGAATCAAACCTCCAACCTTCGGGTTACCAGTCTGACTCTCTAACCATTAGGCCACAACTGCCCTCAATGAGGCTCACATAACATAAATCTTGCACTTTTGAGTGTCATGGCAAAGAATGCTGGGAAATAGAAATCCCAGGCCAGTTTCGGTTAAATTTAAAGAGGTGGTTGATTATGATTACAGTTTTTTAACTTTAGTTAGTGTGCAATGTTGCTGTTTGAGCATAAACAACATCTGCAAAGTTACGACGCTCAAAGTTCAAAGCAAAGGGAGATATTTTATTTTACAGAAATTGCTTTATAAGGAGGACTATAACAAACGACTGGTAGGGACTACAAAGAGCTTCTTCACAGGTTAGGGACATCACTAACCCTAAACTTTACATAAACCCTGCCCCCGGGAACGCGATTTATAGATTATCATGACAGAATATGCTAATCAGTGACTAGAAGATAGTTAACTCCACATCAGCTACATAAATTCATCAACTAACCATTAATAAATGTCCTGTTGCATTCTACGTTGTCACTTCTTGAGTCTTGTCCGACTCCGGTTTGAAGATAAAAGGCTGAACAGTTTCTGACATTTTCAGTGCTCGTCTGTGTGAGGTAATCGAAGATGTTAACACAGGAGCTCTTGAAGCTCCACCCTCTGTACCTGGAGCAGCAGCTCATTTGCATTTAAAGGGACACACACAAGAACTGCACGTTTTTGCTCACCCTCAAAAAATGACAATTTTAACATATTTTGAGCTAAAACTTTGCATACACACTCTGAGGACATCAGAGACTTATTTTACATCTTGTGAAAAGAGCATTATAGGACCCCTTAAAGTTTGTCTAAATTAAAAGAAAATAGTTCATAAAACTCAAAACAATGAAACAATTCAGATAACTTAAAATGTGTCCGTTTTGCGAAAGAAAACGTTTTATGTACTCATAAAGGTTAATTTGATCGAACTCATTTATTTAATTTAAGTTTACCCTACTCAAACCAATTCATTATTTTGAGCATTATTTAACAGTCACTGAAAATAGCTTTATATATATATATAAGATCTACACTTTAGAAAGCTCTTCCTCTGCCTCTATCATCCAAAGGACACGCTGTTAAATGCAGTTTCACACTATGACTTACTCAACACAATTTTACCATTAAAACAAGCTAAAGCACAGCACAGAGAATAGTCAGCATAATCAGATTAAAGCACAAGGTTTGGAATCATGGGAATTTCTTTGGGTCTCGACTCTTTGACCTAAAAAACAACCCCGATTGGCAGTTTGTATCAAAGTCAACAAACAAAAAGGATATGTTTATTTTGCTGGGAGCCAGCGGTAGAAACTACAAACACAATAAATATGGTCTTTGAACACTAATTCACAATTTTGGGTTGTAAAATGTTTGTAAACTTGGGTCCTCATCATAAAGGAGCAATTTGGTCTGCATGATCAACAACAAACCATCTAAAAGAGTTCATTGTGATTTAGCTCATTGATCTTCATCTAAATAAATGTTCATGTGATTTAGTAATAAAATAATGCTTCAATCATACTGCTCCTGGGGGAAGCCATAACCTCATGGTAGATTTACGAATTCTAACATTGGGTCTTATTTATAAAATGCAAGCAGAACACATTTCTGCATAAATTGTTTTTACTGCTGGATAGTATCAGATCCTTAGTTGTCACCTGTATAAAGTTTTTAAACACTGGTCAAAGTTAGCATAAAAGGCACTCAAATCATAAGTCAACTTTATTTTTCATGTAGCTTTAGTCTCTAACTGGCCTCTTAATCTAGAAACTGTGCAGTTAAAAAGCATATAAAAATGCTTAGCATTTTGGCCTGCTGAATTTGGCAAAAACATACTTCACTAAGTGATGCGTATCATTTTTTAGCCAGCAAATTGTAAATAAACACTAGAAGAAAACATATTTATCAGTTATGAGTTTGCAGAAAGCGGTTTCCTCATGTGTTTATGGATTCTTTCTGTTTTAATGCAAGGAATAAAGTACCTCTAACTGTCTCTGTCTCAAGAGTATTAATGCAATAATAACTGGCTAAATCAAACAACTAAACTAATTATTTTGACCGCTCTAAATAATGCTTGATCTCCTCTGAAGGACATCAAAACAATATTTACCAGTAAATATGAAGATACGCTTCTGCATCTGACTGATTTTAAATCGAAATTTTGGCCACCCCTGAAATGGGTCATGCATTAACCATGTTCCAATTTTCCACTATTAACTAGTTACTCATTAGCTTGCATACTACTAGCATATTGGCTGTTTATTAGTACTTATAAAGCACATGTTAATGCATTATTCTGCATTATGAAATTCTACAGAAGGCTACATCCCTTAATCCTGCCTAATACCTAAATATAACCACTATAACAACTAGCATACTAACAATTAAAAAGACAAAAGTCATAGTTAATAGAGAATTAAACTAAATTGTGACAATATATATAACTAAATTGTGACTATATATATATATATATATATATATATATATATATATATATATATATATATATATATATATATATATATATATATATATATATATATATATATATATATATATATATCATGGTTTCCGTTGTCCGGTAATTGCCGGACATTGACCGGAAAAAAAATGAAATGTCCGACAAAATTAAATCTCTCCGGTCAAATTGTCCGATTAAAATTGCCTTATAATCCCGCCCCCCTAACACAATCTGAATTTGAGAATAAGCATAAAATGTAATAAAGCAAAAATACACCGACCTTTGGCTATGTTATAAAGAAACAGGCTCTAGCGTTTGAAAGTTTTTAAACATTATTACATGGCTTGGTTGAATTCCGATGTGGAATGCGGTCTGTTATTTCTTGATATCAGACCGCTGCGAAGCACTAGCGGCGCCAGGATTTTGAGGTGCACCTCCAGAAAACTGGATGGGCCAGTTAAAATAAGCCAAAAAATATATAAAAACGGGTTCCCCTTCATCTCCGTTTCAGCGCTTTTCTGGGCACTGAGGGCAGTGACTCAGTAGCCTACCTGAATTTAATGCGTAGGCTATAGGTAAAAAAAAAAAAAAACTTAAACAGGATTTTTTTGTTGCTTTTTTAATACAATTACAATTTCATTTAATTTATTGTTTACTAAAATTATAGGCCTATTATTTTTAGTTTATTAACAGCAACAACAGCTGTAAAGATGAAGTTGACGATCGTCATCTCCGTAGTGAACGCGCCTATAGAGAGAAATGCACATCATGGATTACATAATCAGAGAGTAGCCTATTTCTTTTCGTTTTAAATTGTTAAAAATACATTTCAAGCTTTAAGATACATTTCATGTTTGTGAGGCCTACGTTGAGTTTCGTTAAATTAGGATGAGATGCGCTCCTGTTCACGAGCAATGCAAGTGACCGAGGCCCCGCGCATGATTAGGCCTATCGTCTGCTATATTTTGCTGCTTATTTATTAAATACAGGCAATTGGTTGATAAAAAAAATTATTAAAATTAAGATACAATTTATACAAAACGAAATTCACTTCAAAAAAGTCATTCTACAAAACCAAACTTAATTAAGTGGTCAAAATCATGTCTGACCCGCTCCATGTCTCTCGATATTGCGCATCATATCTTACGTGCGGTTCACTTTTCATAATCAACATAAATTAAAAAAATAACATTATAATATTTTAACAAATATTAAACTAAATCAGCTCATTTAATGGCTACAACAGGTATAGTAGACCTAGACTCTCTATTTGTACAAATTGCTGCACATTCATTTTATTCTGAATTTTGCACACATAAGTTGAAAGGCATTTGTTTGTGCATGCATAGCAAAACATATCTGCAACATTTATCAAGTTCACTGATAATTATGGGCGCATTTATTAATTATTATCTTAATGAATAATGAAACAAGGACGAAGCATATAAACTGCGTTGTTTGTTAAGAATGGAATGGATCGCAAATAGATCCGAATGAAGAAACGTAGGCTACATAACCATTGTAGAAAATGGGTCTCGAGTGTTCCTGCAGAGAGGGGGTTCTCGCTGCAGAATCGGATCAAGATGAAGCAGCGAAGTCGCCTTGCGGAGAACAAGGTTACGCGGCTTATGCGCATTGCAAGTTGTGGAGAGACACTGGGAAGTTCGCTTGAGTAAAAACAATAGGCTTCAGATATTTTATGTGGGGAAGGGGGATTGGTTTGTTAAACTATGAATGTGAAACCATAAAAAACAATTGGCGTTGATTGACGCCAATCGGACGTTCATATTTTTTTTCCGTTTTTTTATTTGAAAGCTAGGCTAATAAACATGTTGCGTTCGGCCTGATATGTCATTTTTTAAGTTACATAGCCTTCCTCCAGTTTTCCTCAACTTGACTAATTATGAGGCAACATTTGACCGGCATATCTTCAAAATGTCCGGAAAACGAAACCTCTGCCGGCACCATTTTTTTCTAGCGGAAACTCTGATATATATATATATATATATATATATATATATATATATATATATATATATATATATATATATATATATATATATATATATATATATATATATATATATATATATATAGTTACACTTTATTAAATGTATATACTTCTAAGATGGCGACACATGAGATTGTGATGATGTTATGCACATTATTCAGAGTAGGTTTTTTTTTGCCAACAACCTTTATGTGTGTGGCATGACCTACCGGCCTAACCTTTGAACCCTGCTTTGTATTCTCATAGGATATAAGAACAGGATGTTTATGTGTGCCAAGAAAGAGCTCACTTTCCATTGAGATGGCAGAAGAAACAAGCAAAGACCACACTATTGTACTGAAAAGAGGAGATGGACACATTGAGTGCTGGGTCAGGGACGTCATGGTGAGCTTGTCCTGGGTTTATTATTGTTAACCTGAGCTGTGATCTTGCTGACCATGGGTGCCAAGGCAAAACGCGACGTGCGTGTGGCACATTTGAAACCGTTTATCTGTTAACCAGTCTTAACTGTCTTGACTGTTCCTGAACGTTGAGTATTCATAGAATTTTTTAATGAATATGCACTAAAAGGAAGTAATAAACTTATTTTATTGCATAAATTAATCACCCTGTTTCCAAGTTTATGGCTTTCCTTCCCACCACGTCATACCACATTGCTTAAGGATATTTATTTACTGCTGTGCAAGCAGGATCCTGTCCTTATGCTTAAGCTTCAGTGAGTCTTTTGTGTTTATGTGACTATTGCAGTCTGTTTAAATAATTACACCAACTATGCTGCAACTTTCTTCAGAAAGTATTACAGCTTTCTTTGTTGAAGGGATTTTGCATGATTATAATAAATGTTTTATAAATGTTGACTGGCAAAAGTATGTCTAGTTTATCTTAATGATAGATACATTTGATTAGATTATCAGCCAATATCTTCTTGGAAGATATTTAGACAGCATAGGTAAGAAAATATTTTCCAGACTCCAAGTTTCCAGTTTCTGTTGTGGCACATATAGGCAGAGGTGTCCAACCCTGCTCCTGGAGGGTCACTGTCCTGCAGAGTTTAGCTTCAACCCCAATTAAACACACCTGAAGCAGCTAATCAAGGTCTTATGCATACTACAAACATCCAGGCAGGAGTGTTGAGGCATTTTGGAGCTAATCTCTAAAGGACAGTGGCCCTCCAGGAGCAGGTTTGGACACCTCTACATTGAAGTATCTACTTTTTCTGATCACATCTGCATAAAATAGAAATTTGCTGAAACTACTGACACAAGATATATGGAATTCAGAGGAACTTTGAGGACAATAAGGTACAAGCATCTTTAGCACTCTGCGTTTTGGAATATTGCTTAAAAAATGCTGGAAGGATGAAAACACCAAGATGTAAATAACTTTTCCTTAAGTGCATACAAAACATACAAGCTCCTAGAATAAATTCATTGATGAAAAAAGTAATGTGACTGAATAATTCACTCAGATCTCCCAGAATGATTTGTTTGTGCATTCTAATCTGCAAGCAATTTATTACATTTAATAAAAAACAAGGGCTTTCTTAGACAACTTCCATTTCCATTTTGCATAAATAAAATTTGCAACCTGGAAACAGACAACCGTGCAATGGATATTTTCCTGACTGATTCTGTAAGGTTTAGAATTTGTGAAGAAAAGCAGCTGTATTATTGCAATGGTTCCTGTGGAAGTTGAGATGAAGAGGAAAATGCCACAATGACAGAAATCCCTTTGATCCACCTGCTGCCAGCAGTTCTTGCTCCAGCTGGCTGGAGCCTCTTAAGTGATCGAATGGAAACACGGATGTAGCTCTCATTTACAGAAAGATTTTTTTTCAGCATAGTGACGATGAATCACTTTTTTGATTAATCATAGTTAATTTTTTTAATTTCAGGGATAACGATTAGGTGGAATCTTTGCATCACGCCTCCATGTGTTCTCAAGAGAAATGATCTATGATGTTCTATTTGTTATCATTCACTTGCTCTGTTTATAAGCACTGTCTGGCACTGTGTTTTTTTAGCAGTATCAAATGCTTGGAGAGAATGTAAAAGATTTGCTGTGTCATTGAATCAACTTGGGAGCATCTGTGTTGACCATTTCTAGGCAGATTGCTTTGTGCTCTATTCCTCCTCTTCGATACAGAGCTGGCGGACATGGCTGACTTAGGGTTTATCAGTGTGAGTGGGCTTTCAGGCTGTGTGGGAAAAGCTTGTTAGCAGAACCTCTACCCTGGAGCCCTTGCCACATTAGGGCAGTCTTGAAGAAAATGTTTAGGCTTCAAAGAGGACATGCAGAGCCTTCCTCTTCAGGCTATGGGCCAGTGACCCAGAAGATCCCCTCGTTAATTTTATGCCAGTAGCTACATCTGTTAACATGATGGGTCAGTGAGTTACGAACATCCTTAGATGTAGTCTGAATAAAGTTACCAATTAATTCTGACAAAACTAGCAAAGTGCTTAGTCTCCAGTGAGACAGTTGTTTGTAGTTAACTAAATTTGTGTTGGTTTTAGGCAGATTGCGTCAAAAGTTCTTCAACTTTTAGGGCATACAAATCAGAAATAGATGAGCCATGGCCTATATTTTTGCTATTATTTAATCTAAAAATATTGTATTAGTTTGCCTAACAATGTATTTCATATGGGTTGTTACACTTATATTTAGTATGTCTAAAGTGGACAACCAAATTAATGTAACTTTGCAACTACATGTCAAACAACTCTCTTTAGAGTATTAGTAGAGTGTCAAGTTAGGGTTAGTAGAATATGTTTACATGTAGTTATTTCAGTAAAATGTCTGTTGGGAGACCATCACAGTAAATTGTTAGCAGATGTTAAGCGGATAGTACTAATACTCTAAAAACTAGTTGACATGTATTTGCAAAGTTACTTATATTAGAATGTCTAAAGTGGACTATTTAAATAGTGTTACAGATAAATGTTTTACATTTTATTTGTTTATTATAGAATACACATGCATACATTGGGTTACATCAATTATATTAATTTTAATTGTCAATTCAGGTAGAAATAGCGTGTTAATTTGTTTTACTGGGTTTTTATAACTTTTGAAAGAACTGAAAAAGAATAGTTCAAAGGTATTTATTTGAATGTTTTAAAATAGTTGCAATTTTACATTATAAACAAGCAGGACATTGACAGTAAAGATAAGTGGATGCCTTCAATTTTTAAGTACAATCAACTTGGATGTTTAAGTCATTTCAACTTAAATTACATTAAAATGACTTAACAAATTAGTTGAATCTTGTATCATTTATAAAAAAGTTAAAAATTGCTTAACTTATTATGTTGTCAATAATTATTGATCATATAATTTTTAAGCAGAGTTGTGATATTCATACAGTATATGAGAAAAAAAACCCATACAACTTCATTCTGGGCACAAAATCAAGACCTGTTCTTTTTCATGTTTTATTTTCCCTGAGTACCTTTGTATTAAATTATGCATACCCTACAGCTTGCTATTTGAAAGGACGAGGATTTTTTGGCCCTCAGGCTTCTGCTGGCCAGAGTTCATAACCTCACTATTTGGTCTCTTGCTGAGTTAAGTTAACAGTGAATTGGTTAATTTGATGAGGAATTAATGCTTTGCAGGAATGCAACTAATGTCTGCTTGACTTAATTCACTTTACTTATTAGTTGTCGTTTATCTGCTGCCCAGTGGGAACGCGCCAATACAGCAAGATGTTTTTACTGGGGACTTGATTTCATCCATCAGGATGTGATTGAATCTTGAAAAGTAGATGTTACATACCAAACTGAAACATAAACATCTGCTTTATTAACGAAAATATCTATCTAGTTCTGGGTTAACATTATCCAGTAGCTTGTGCTGCCTAAGTGAAGTCAGATGGCAAGGAAAGTTATTTCATTTGAATTAAAGTTTATTAGGAAGTAAAAAATCTGGTCGTCAGTGATGGGTTGAACATTAACTTCTAAAAAAATATGTTTAGGTAACAGTTAGCAGATACCTGTACGAAAACTACTCTAGTAAAATCTGTAGACCATAGTTACATTAATGCTAATAACAGTACTTCCAAAGTCACCAGAGCTGAACACTTTGATGATGTTTTGGCATAAAATGTCTTCTGGAGGAACATGTCCCTGGACCCTGTTCAAACATTAGTCGCCTTGATGAGGACCCTGTGCCATGTGATGAATGTTTAGATTATTACTCTTATGTTTGTTTCTATAAGAGCCATTTTCCATATGGAATCACATGTGATTTCATAAAGCTTTGCTCTTTGAAGAGGTGAGGTGGGATTTAGTGGTGGTGTAACAGATGACGTTGTCCTTGATCTCTCTTTGCTTATAAAACTGCAGCAGGATTTTCCTGTAAATCTGTGGTTGAACTACAAGAAGAGGAAAAATTGACAGATACCCATCAGTTCATCTTTACCTTGTCCCTGGCTCATATTCGTATTCTACATGATAGCTCAAGTCACATCTCTACTACATGAGGAACGTGTCTACATAAGACCTGATACCATTAAGGTCAGTGGTTGGGCCTTCATGCTGGAATGTGCCAGAACGGAAGGGCTCAAATGGCTCGTCTGACAGGTGTAGCTGCAGACAGGACAGTGGCTCCTCATCTGTCCTGTGATGTGTATTGCCTGTCAACACAGCAGGGTCTCCACTGTATATGAGGAAGCAGAGGTTATCAGACACATGCTCTGCATTCTCACGATAAGATTCAGAACGTCATGGATTTGTTATTGCCACCTTCAGCTTCACTCGTGAGTTTGAACAGGAACTGCAGTCAATGGATTTTACTACCGACAAACCTTTCTGCTATAGACAAAAAACATCTCTTTCAGAAAAAAAAACCATTACCATTCAAAAGTTTGGAGTATATTTTTTTAAATAGTTTTGAAAAAAGTCTCTTTTGCTCATGCACCAAGGCTGCATTTATTTGATCAAAATACAGTAAAACAGTAATATGTACTGAATGTAATGTTGTGTACATTTTACATGAAATAGTTATATGTAAAAAATTGATGATATATATATGAAGAGTTCAGATGCAAAAGCCTAAGTACCGTCTGGAATTTTCTTCTGATCATTTTTATCCAGCTCGTATATTTAAGTTCAGTAATTTCACTTAAATGGCAATGAAAATGACCTATTAATTGTCATTTAAGTGAAATTATTGAACTTAAATATACGAGCTTGATAAAAATGATCATTCTAGAAGAAAATGTCAGGTGGCACTTAGAGGCTTTTGCATCTAAACTCTTCATATATATATATTTGGCTTTCTAGTGTCACTTTGGCAATTGGTCAAATATCCTCGAGTTAATATATGGCTAATGTTTTAGGTAGTTGATGTCCCATGTTGGAAATGGAACAGTATTAAGTGTAGTTTAAACATTTTCTGAGAACAAAGCGAGTGGTACTTCAATTAGAAAAAAAAAATGGTTTGTTGTTTTTAACATATTGCTATGAGGTTGCTAGGTTATAGCGAATTCAATATGCAAGATGGTTGATCCTCATTTTTGTCCACTTGGTGAAACAAGCCTAAATATAGTGATGCTGAATTAGTTGAATTTCTGTATGAATGAGTATGAGAGAGTTGTTTTGCTAAATTAGTGATGCTGTCTACTACATAACCTTACTGTCCTAGTGAATGACTTGGTTTCAAGAATCTCATATCCTTCCTGGACTCTTCTAAAGGACACATGTCTGCATTGGTCTGGATGTGATAGCGCTTTATCTGATATACTGGAGACATGTCATACCTCTGTCCTCAGCTGCACTCATTCTATTTTTATTGCATTTGACTAGCAAATTTTTAGAAGTTCATTAGAGGCCATTCAAGGTCATTCTGTTTTTTTTTTTTTTTTTTTTGCAGAAAGGAACTCAAATTTATGGAGGAAGTTTAATTTGATGCCTACATGAGATTCTGCAGACTACTTTGTCAGACAGTGAGTCAGCACTTCCTTTGAAGTAAACCACAGACATAGTTTTCTCATTGATTTACTGGAATGTGTGTGCAAACATGCAGGCAACCGTTATTGTTCAAACTGTGTTTTCTTGAAAAGCTCAAAAATGGTTTGTAAAGTAACTGAACTGGCAGATTAAGGATTCGATCACTGCAGCACAATTTGTGTCACTTTTTAAAACAAAAATAAAGAAGCGTAGAGAGCAGACAGGAAATTAGGTGAGGAAAAACCCATCCATCCATCCATCCATCCATCCATCCATCCATCCATCCATCCATCCATCCATCCATCCATCCATCCATCCATCCATCCATCCATCCATCCATCCATCCATCCATCCATCCATCCATCCATCCATCCATCCATCCATCCATCCATCCATCCATCCATCCATCCATCCATCCATCCAAATTTAACATCTTTTTACCAAGTTAGTTGGAGGCCTGATGATCATCCAAAATGATATGCTTTAATCTATAGTGAACAAAAGGTGGAGGAAACATTTTTATTAGTGAAAGAGAGCAACAAAGGGTTTATCCAATCCTTGAGTTTTGCGTCAAAACTAAGCCATGAAAAAATGAACTTGGATTTTTCACTTGTCTACTAGCCAACTTCCATTTGCAATTTTCAAAAGTGATTAAACTAAATAAATATAATCACATAATTCATATACCCTTAGATTGATAATCTACAGAAAAATAAAGAAGAGAAAAGAGCATCATGTTCAGATTAATGCATTTACGCAAGCCTTAATGGTTTAAACCCCACCCACAGTTCCGTCATTTGGTTAATTTCTCTCAGCTTTCGGTCACTGGATAATTTCTTTCAGTTTTCCCAATGGTAAGCCACTTTGGCTTATAAATCATTTAGATACAATATTTCCATGCACACTGACAGACCAGATTGAAAAAAATGTTATATGTCATTATGTTTTGCAATGGTGACACTGACCTTGAGATGCTGCCAGATCAGAATCGTTTATCTCCTCATTTCCAATGATGTCCTGTTGTACCATATGTGAAACATGTTGAAGCAACTGACAATCATATAGAAGGATTCAAGATGTTATTATGTAATTGATCCATAATTCTAAAAAACTTGAGTTCTTATCTGTTATGCTTGTGGAGCCCAACAGATCAGTTTTATCATTATTCACAGCAAACTATTGTAATTTTGATACTATTATTATTATTAGGAACATTACATTACATCTGATATTTAATTTATTGTCATTCAAATGCAACCATAGGTTTTTCAAAGAAATTATTATTACTTCTTTAGATAAAGAATGTGAGTGGATTTCAGAGTTTTTATCTATGACCTTACTTGTCATAGTATTTGCAGGGACCACCATTTCGATGTTTTTTTGTGGTTTTAGATAGATAAACTGCACCTAAACACCATTTCTGTGACATTACACCTGAAAAAAAAAAAAAAATCCACTGTAAGTAAAAGCAATGTGTTAGCTTCAAAATGCCACCTAAATATCTAAACTAGCAAAAAAGTAATAGAATATGACAATTTCCTGTGTTAGAACTTTTAGACTGATAATATTGAAATCATTAGCGAAGCTTCCGAATGGCTTTCTCTTAAGTTCCCCTTTGTCAAATTACATCTTTACTTGAGTGGAACATGTTGAGAATGTGAGTTAATTACACCATTGACTAGCTGCTCGTGTGTGGTGACCGTGCTCTGTATCATTAAGCAGCTGTTCATCAGAGAAACACCTTGAATTAGTGACTGACATGATGTTTAACCTGACCAGTGTTCTCACCTTCATAAATCACTCTCGCAGGACGAGCCCTCGGTTGACCTCTCGCTCTAGATTCGCCATCTGCTAGAGTTTTAACTTGGAAACATCAGAGTTTATTGACTGTTTTATCGCCCATGTATGGTAGTCTCTGGTTTATTGAATATTTTCCATGAGCTGATGTGAATATTTTTTAAATGAGCAAAAGCAGGGGCAGGAATCTGAATCATGCCTGCTTCATTGTATACTGTATGGAGTGAATGCAGGGCATTGTTTACTCTTTTTAATACTGTTCTAAGCTATTTTAAGATATATATTTGCCTAAGTTCAGTTGAGTATTGCAACTTCTCATATTGAAACTGAACTAGAAGCTCTCTTTCCAATATATCTTTCTGATCAAACTGGCATTTGTTCTGCTCTCATATATTGAAATCTGCTTCAAGGCATAGTTCACCCAAAATCTAAATTCTGTCATTATTTACTCATCCTCGTTGTCTCAAACTTGTGGAACAAAAGAAGATATTTTTAAACAAATTTAGACCTCATTGACTTCCATTGCACCAAAATATCTTATATATAAAGTCATACAGGTTTGGAATGATATGATGGTGAGTAAATGATGAAAGAATTTTCATTTTTGGGTGAACTAACCTTTTAAGGTTATGCTCATTTTTTAGAACTATGTTCGATGATCAAAGTGTTATATAAATAGTGCTCTGTTGTCACATGTTGAGCCACAACACTCTCATAAGGAAACATCACTTTATAGCAGGCTTAGACTCTCATAAAAGTCACTTTTGTAACAAATGTTAAACATCACTTTGGTGCCAATTTTAACTAGTTTCAGAATTTCATCACTCTAACCAATGATACACTTAAAATAGTAAAATGATTGTAAATTCTGTCATAATTTATTCATCACATATTCTTTTATTTTTTGCCAAATTGAGACAAAAATGTTTTCCTTAATCAATTAAAAATAAATTATAATTATCAATATAATAATATAACCTAAGTTTTTGAGTTAAATCAATACAATTGTGTTTTTATAAAATGAATACTGTCTGGTCACTGATTGGTCTATGATCATCACAATGAGACATATCACATGACCCCTAACTTAGGGTGTGTCTCAATCAGCTCCCTAGTCAATCTCACGGGAAAACGTACAAATTCTACGAGGTGGCTAATTCGTACGAATTCATATGACCTCACTCGAACGAATTCGTACGATTTTTGCAGAATCGTACATATTGTACGAATTGCCCAATTCGTATGAATTCATACGAATGACCTACCCCTGACCCCACCCCTAAACCTACCCATCACGTGCGTTTAGACAAATCGTACAAATTCGTACGAGTGAGGTCGTACGAATTCGTACGAATTAGCCAACTTTTTATCATTCGTACGAATTCGTACGAATTGGTCGTGAGATAGTGTTGCCCTAGTTCAGTAATCATGGCACTGATCAGGGAGTCGGCTATTTTTAGGGCTGTCTCTATCTAAAAATCCTTCCAGTGCACTGGAACTTCCCACTCCCACAATGTCCCACAAAATGCCCCGCAAAAAACAGGAAGCATCGATGCTCACCATGCTCCCTTACTGGAAATGACATCACATTTCTGAAGCGTTTCTGATTAAAGAGTTAAATTTCATTTAAATTTATACATATTAATCATTATTAATATGATTTTATTTGTCTTCAATGTGAATTTGAAGTTTAGTTTTTCATTGGCTTTAGAGAGGGACAGAGATTATGATAAGAACGAACCAACACACACACACACACACACACACACACACACACACACACACACACACACACACACACACACACACACACACACACACACACACACACACACACACACACACACACACACACACACACACACACACACACACGTTGGGTTTCAATGTTTCATAGTGACTTTACATAGACATAATGATTTTTATACTGTACAAATGGTATGTTCCCTAACCCTTACCCTACCCCTAATTTCATATGATTTATAAGCCATTTTCCTTATGGGAACCAAAATCCAAATTATCCCCACAACGTAGAGTTTAGCAGAAGCGTGCGCGAAAACACACGTACATAAAAACACACAAACGCACGCACACAAACTGATTCCTTAATGCTACAATGCACACAATATTTATCAAACCAACCTACAAATTCACATAAACACTCACAAACACCCACAGACATATACACACATACACATATACACATTCACTCACTGCAAGACGTATTATCATTCAAACAAGCTTTTTTCTACATTCTTATAGCATTGCTCATTGTTACAGTATGTGTGTTCTTTTCAAAGTCTAAAAGACTAGATCACATTCTGTATGTTTAAGCTCTAGTTAATTCATGGTCAAAATATGATGCATTTTAAACTGTTTCAGTCCTGATGTCCATTTTACACAAATCGTATCTTTTAGACTCATTTCTACATTGAAGAAAATCAAATATCAAGTGGGTCGGTTTTAATTATTATTATTATTATTTTTTTTTTTTTTGCTCACTGGGAAAAAAAACTGGTCTGGCAGGGAAAATGGCTTCAGCCCCCTGTGGCCCTAATAAGGATAAAGTGGTTTGGATGATGGATAGATGGATGGTAGATAGTATAACTATGCTTTTAATAATAATCCAAAGATTGCTAAGCCTGTAATGGAACCCTCTAAAATTAAGCAAGAACTAGATGCTGGGTGGTGCAGTGACATTTTTCTTATGAGACTGGCCTTGGAACAACGTCTGTTACTCATTTAGTGCCTTTAACATAAGTGGTAATTTGACCAAAATCATAAACTTTGGTTTAAAACTGGCTGTAAGCAAAAGTGGGAGGAAACATCCCATTAGCATACCCCCCCCCTCCCCCCATTGCGTTTGAATGACATAACATGACCCTTCTACTGACATGTTGCTCCCACAATTAATGTAAGCGGAAGCTTTGCTACAAAGAATATATATATTTTTGTTCATTGTTCACACTTGGACTTGGAAGTGACCAAAAGCACTTTCTCTATGTGCTAAAAGTCATTAAGATCCCCTGTTATTCTAATGGTGGAGTGAGTTTGGATGATTGATAGCCTCTTTATTTGAGCTGTAATGTTGTCTGAGATGCTGGACTATTTGCTTTGAAGAACTACTATGGTCCCCCATTCCACGGTGGCACCACATTATTTCTTTCATTTGTATGCATGTCTGTCATTATGATGGGGTCATCTTACCTGGTGCAGATGTTACTGTTACTAATGAGTAGCCAAGTTCATTTTATGAGGCTAAAGCTAAGAATGTGGGGTCAGGCTTAATCTAGAGAAGGGGAGAATCATCTGTTCTGCTGCTTCAATGCTACCTTGTCTTGTAGCTCAAGAGAAAGGTGTTCTCACTTAAAAAAAACATTACCCACCATTCATGACCAAAAGTGCCAGCTGTCAATGTTTCTTTCACACTGACTCTTTAGACACACATACCCTTTGCAACTCTCCATTTGCCTCTTCACATGTGCACTATAATAAGTCCTTATGTGGGCATCCAAAGCCATAGTTTTCTTAGATTGATGTTTGACCATGTCTTGGTTTTTTTTATTTATTATTATGCATTGCTTGGGATCTGCAGACAAAATTTAGAATTACTTAATTGCACACATAATTTGATTGTGGTGTTTGTATGTTGTCAATGTCCTACATCTAGATGCAAAATTTTGAGCTGCTGGATAAAATTGACTCAATGCAATACAATTTGGGATGATATAATTGTATTTAAGAGAATCTAGCAGTACACACACATTTTAGCACTTTCATAGTTTTTTTATATAAAGCAGGGGAAGCTAAACATCAGTTATAGTATCACAGGTGTGAATGTCAGAATTGTATATTCTTTGATCACTTTCCAATAGCAGGTGGTAAAATTGGCAGTCTATAGGAATATTCATTGTGTGGCAAGGAACTCAAACTCAATCAGGTGACAGAATAGATAAAAAAAAAAAAACCTTGGGACAAACCAGGCTCAGTCGGGGGGCCAGTTCTCCTCTGGCCAACGAACAAACAGTGGATGATTATGATTAAAGCAGCATTACAGGTCAGAAGTCAGATTGGGATCGGAACATTAAAAAATATTTAATCCAATTCCAACTGGTTGAAGATCGGATTCATCATGCCGATATGGAGACAGGTTTGTTGAGGATTTGTGCCACTGGCTGTCGTGTCGATGAAGCCTTCACAGGGGAGAGTCCATTTGACGCAATCTTTGCTGGCACTTCAGGGCTGCGTTGTGGTCGTGTCTAAGTGCAGGTCCTCCATCTGATCTGGATCTGGGCCGAATCCAGCAGACTATGATAACCTCAGGATAAACAGAAATACTAATATTAAAGTAGATGCCATTCTTCTTATGATGTAACAAGTACTTTGGGTGTTATAGGAAGTGTTCCCGATTCCGGCTAGCCTAATTGATGCAGCCTAACAATCATTTAACTGATTTTAATGATAGATGTGTTATGTGCGTTTAGTCTAGATTTAAACTGACAGAGTGTGTCTGCTTCCCGAACAGTGTTTGGAAGACTGTTCCAGAGATTGGGTGCTAAATAGGAAAAGGATCTACCGCCTGCGGTTGATTTTGATATTCTAGGTATTATCAACTGGCCATAATTTTGAGATCACAATAGACGTGAAGGACTATAATCCGTTAAGAGCTCGCTCAAGTACTGCGGAGCTAAATCATTTAGTGCTTTGTAAGTAATAAGCAAGATTTTAAAATGTATATGATGTTTAATAGGGAGCCAATGCAGTGTTGACAGAACTGGGATAATATGGTCATACTTCCTGGTTCTAGTAAGAACTGTAGCTACTGCATTTGGGCCATCTGTAGTTTGTTTATTAAGTGTGCAGGGCAACCACCTAGTAGAGCATTACAATAATCTAGTCTTGAGGCCATGAATGCATGAACTAACTTTTTCACATTTGTCACTGAGAGCATGTCGTTGTTTAGATATATTTCTAAGATGGGATAATGTGGTTTTACAGATGCTAGAAATGTGGCTTTCAAATGAAAAAATTGGTATCAAATAGCACACTCAGGTCCCTAACTGACAACTAAGACTTGAAGAGCAGCCACAAATTGTTAGACAGTATTCTAAGTAATTACTTGCAGAGGTTTTTGGTCCAATAATTAGAATATCTCTTTTTTCAGAATTAAGTATTAGGAAATTACTAATCATCCTATTTTTAATATCAGCTATATGCATTCCATTCATTTTGTGAATTTTTAATTTTCCTTGGGGCACGGAGAAATATAGAGCTGATTTATCAGCGTAAAAGTGAAAACTAACAACATGCTTCCTAATGATATCTCCCAACGGTAGCATGCACATAGTGAAAAGCAACGGTCCTATACTGAGCCTTGTGGTACTGCATACTGAACTTGTGATCGATATGACATCTCTTAATTTACTACTACAAACTAATAATGGTAAGATAATTATGATTTGAACCATGCCAATGCAATTCCACTAATGCCAACATCATTTTCGAGTCTATTCAAAAGAATTTTGTGGTTGATAGTATCAAATGCAGCACTAAGATCCAGTAACACTAATGGAGAGATAAAAGATTAATTAAATCCTTAATTGGATGATAAGAGCAAATCATTTGTAACTCTAATAAGAGCAGTGTCAGTACTATGATACGGCCTAAATCCTGACCGGAAATCCTCACAGATAACATATCTTTTTTTTAAAAGGAAGTTTAAAAGTTGTGAGGATACTGAAAAGTTCTAGTATCTTTGACAGAAAAAGTAGATTCGAGATAGGCCTGTAATTGACTAATTCTGTAGGATAAAGTTGCATTTTTTTAAATAAAAGGTTTAATCATAGCCATCTTAAAAGTTTTCAGTACGTATCCTAAAGACAAAAATGAATGAATGATATTAAGAAAATGATCTATGACCTCTGGAAGCATCTCTTTCATTAGCTTAGTTGGTGGGGTCTAACATACATGTTGTTGATTCAGATGATTTAATTAGTTTAGAAAATTCTTCCTCTCCTATAGCAATGAATGAATGTAATTTTTCCTCAGGGACACTACAATGCACTGTTTGATGCGATACTGTTGTAGACGGTTGCATGGTTATAATTTATTATATTATTATTTATAAAGCAATTTTTAGTGGTAGAAGAGATAGTTCTACCATATTTGTAACAGGGTGTATAAATATTTTGATATTTATTTTTTATTTTTGTTTTAAAGGAGACATATCATGCTTTTAAATTGTTCCTTTTTACATATAAATCATACATTTGTAGTCTATATAAAGCGGAACTGCAATGCTTGGGTCTGAATTCCTCATTATTATAGCTCCACAGGCCCCTTTTCTACCCCTTTTCTGATGTGCTTCTGAGAGCAACTCGTTTTGGTGCGGTCTCTTTAAATACAATTGAGACACTTCATACCCCGCCCCCTCTCCAGGATGCAGAGGTTCAACTCCACCCCGTTCGGCCATTTTTGTAGTTTGATAGCAGAGATACGATTATCTAGCGGCACAGAAACTTTTTATTCACACGTTATTAACAAAATGTCAACAACGGAAGACTTGTCCAGCCAGCCTTACATGTTCGAGCCAGAGTCGGAGCAGGAGCGAGATGAAAATGAAGACGACGAGCCTGCAGAACAACGTCTTCATATGGATGTATCGCAATGGTGTGTACTGTATTTACACATGAAACTTTGGTCTTCCGACTTTTACCACCGTGTCGATTTATTTTGATTAATATGTGCGAGGGAGAGAGAGCAAGACAGCGTCTATTTTGGAGACGGTGTCTTGTTTACACTTTCGGCTGGCTCTGAAGAGAGAGAGTGAGCGCGCGCGTGACCGAGTCTCTCTCTCTGCTCGTTCTTTCAGTTAAACATGCGTCCTGTCACAAGCGCGGCAGTTCATCTACATTAGATGGTGTAATGAAGCGTGTGGGTTACTACATCCAACAACCGAACATTTTAACTTACCCTCTCGTAACTTCTGCATCCTTTAGCTTGGACTACAAAATCACAGCGAGAAATAGAAATGGCGGATTGCTCTAAGTGGTGGGCCGGAAGTCAATGTCCTTATTTGGCAGTTCCGCTGCAAATACTGTGACGTAATAGTTCAAAAAACGTCATAGATAACAGAAAAATCGGAACAGGTTGAAAAATATGACCAAAACAGAATATAAAGATATCAACGAAGCACCTGAAGAGAATAATTTCATATTTTCTGTACTTCTAAACACTCCAAATATACAACAAAATGCATTTAAGGGCTAAAAAAGTGCATTTGGCATGATATGTCCCCTTTAAGTTTTCATTTTAGCTTGTTTTGTTAGCTTTAATTTTTTATTTTATAATTAAAATAATTTTTAATTATTTATTATTATTAAGCCTAGTCCCAGACTAAAATGCATGTTTGAGCAGTCTTAACTGAAGGCAACTTGCACTGACATATATCAGTGCCACAGTTTTGTCTCAAGATGCACACCAGTAATGTGTTTTCCAAAAAAAAAAAAAAAACTACTTAATTGTCCTAATTTAATCAAGGCCTACTCCTGGCTTAATCTAAGCCCTGTCTGTGAAACCAGGTCTGTAATTGGTGGTAAATAGAGCGTAGTAGTCATTAAGACTCTGATTGTGCCTACTTTGGCAAAAGAATGATGGCGGCAGTGTTGAAGCTTGTCAATAAATAGATATCACTTATCTGGAACAAATATGGCATACTTGTTCACCTTCAGTAGAGCTCGCCATACTTACCAGACAACATCTGTCAGGTTTTGGGTAGGTGAAAGGAGCGAGGACTCAAGTGCAGGACAATGGGTATTTAATGATAATAAAACTAAACAGACAACAAAAACTACCCAGAGGGGTAAAACAAGATAGACTTGACCTGAACAACTAGACTTGGCTCTCGCCAACTCTCGCCAAAATGCAACCAAGGGTCTTTTTGTTAATCGACCCAAGGCAAACTTTCGTTTAAAAGCATAATTAGAATGGAAACGCCACTTTTAAGTTTGACCATATTTTCGTTTTCGCTCAGATTGTCTTTTGAATGGGTGTGCTATTGGGGCACGACTATGATAGCATCAAAATCGCTATTTTTAAAACACTAAGAAGGCTCGACACAACATGAAACTTTGCTTGAAGTATCACCAGGGGCTCTACACATGAACTCGAGCTTTGAGAACATTGTTTGTATACACTAGGGGTTGCACGACTACTGATTTCTGCTAGTCGATTTCTTATCAAAACAATACTCGAGTTACTCGACTACTCGTGGTTCATGCTACTGTAAATGAAAAGACATGAAATAGCTAGATCTTATCAATAAACATTATTAATTCATAGCCTAATGCAATTACATAAGTAAACTCTCAAAACATTATAATTATGATATTTCATTTTAAAATTTTCATGTAACAGTCTAAAGCCAAATAAATAGCCGTTCTTGCCTTTCATTTCAGACGGGGCCGTTCACATATCGCGTCTTTTTAGCGCTCAAGGTTGACATTTCAAATGTAGGTGCGCGGCGAGCACGCTCATAATGGAAGCAACGTGGTGCGCTAGTTTTTCCAGGCGGGTTTTTCCTTCTCATCTCCAGAAATATATCTAGTAGTAAAGCTAATGCAAGGGCTAGAAATCAATTAATCCTTTGCTGATACTTCTTCGTCGTCATCATGGAGAGCGCAGTTCATGGTTGGTTGCATAACAACGACAGACGCCATGGGTGCGCAAGCGCTTGTAGGAGACAGCGGCACGGCCGCGCTTTCCACACGTTTTTAGATGCAATATGTGAACGGCCTCTTGCAGAGTTGGCCAATTACTATATTTTTGTCATGCTTGATGAAATACTTCCACACATCTGATGGTGATCTGTGGTGTCTGTTGGTGACGTTCGCCATTTTTAATTCATTTATGGTTAATGGACGCTCGAGTAGTCGATTGTTTCCGACAGCGTCGACTAGTGGTTGAAGTAGTCGATCTATCGACTACTCGACTAGTCTATGCAAGCCCTAGTATACACAGAGTTTACTAAAAAGAAAGATTTTGAACAACTCACCAGAGATGGCAAAAGTACTCACTTCCCGTACTCAAGTAGAAGTACAGATACTTGTGTTAAAAAATACTCTGGTAAAAGTACTGATTTAACTTCTTTACTCAAGTAAAAGTAAAAAAGTACAGGCTTGGGAATTTACTTAAAGTATAAAAGTAAAAGTAGCCTAGCCCAACCATTTTTTATGCAAAGCTACCTGGACCACACAGATGTTACTAGAGTGCAAGCTGAGAAACTTAAGTGGATTTGGAAAAAAGGTTCTTTATATGCCATTGCCTACATTTTAAATGGATGTCTGCCAATAGGCCTAAAACATCACATAGCCTATATGATTATTGTGAACGACTGGGACTCCAGGTTAATAAGATTCTGACTGAGTAGCAATATATGAATTCAACTGTGATTCTGTGAGAATTCACAGATCCAGTTTCCCTTTTTTAATCTTCCCCTTAACATTTAAAGGAATCTACATGTATGTAATGATTTGCCGTGAATGAATGCCGCCGAATCTGTCGAGTCCTCTTTTAGTGGTGCGTTAAGTGCAATATATATTCCCATCCAATTGACCATTCGCAAAGAACCGCCCCCCTTTAGTTACCGTTGCTATGTCCGACAAGCGACGCCTCTCTCACACCACACCATGTTCTCATGCAGTGAAACCATAGACTGTAAAAAAATATGGACGACGCCCCTTCGCTCTCTTCCATTGATGAGAAGTGAAGCCGCCAGTGTCCCAATATGGCGCTGACATCTTAGAACTTGAGTCTGCGCAGTAGCGATCTCAGGACCAGACCTGCGCAGTAATGAGCAGGAAGTAAAGCCGCGAAATCAACGCTTCGCCCTCACTCTCGCAGAATGCACTCTCCCTGAGTGCACTTTTTTTAAAAATGATTGCAGTACGACAAGAGGCTTGTTAAAATAAATACAATCTCCTCAGTCCTCCGAAGTTCCCGAAAAAATTGTCCGTTGGTGCTTCAGTGACTACTTCGCTCAGAGAACCTGTCAATCACAGCTGTCAATCATGACGTTACACCACCGTTTTTATAGCATCACGTAACTTACTAAAAAACAACTTATTTTTGAAACAGACACTTGAACTCACATCAGCGTGATAAAAACGACAGCAAATGAAAGAAACCACCTTTGGAAAAAATATATCTGAAGTGTAATTTAATTGTTTAGTTGGTCTCACATCCCGTTGAATAACACGGGGAGGTGGGGTTTATGACCTATACTAGGACCAGTCACCGGGGGGCGATAGAGGTGTTTTGGCTTCACTTTTCAGGGCTTGTGCAGCACGCTTGAGTGAAACACACATCACGGAGCAGAGAGGACAATGACAACACACTGACAGACAGGACAGACCAGGTTATTTTTTATATGAAACAAAGTCTCACCTTTCAAATTTAGTCATTTTTTAAAGAAATTTAAACAATAAAATACCGTTTTGTGTCTCTTTAAAGGACAAATCAAGTGAAAAATGAACCTAGGGGTAATTAACACATGGTTACCGAGTCGATCGTTCCCTGCGATGCGAATGTATAGAGTTTTATTTATAAAAACAGATTAGCTCATAACACTAGTATATAGGGCAGAGAGTAAGTAAAAGTAAATCGCTAGTTAATACCACTAACAAGGCTCAAAATAGCCTCACACTAACACGGGAGCATAATGAGGGTCCCTACATGCAAAACGAAGCATTGAGAACTTTGTAAGTGTACAGACAGTTTAATAAGAAGATACTTTATAAAGACAGTACATTACGTGTTTACAGGCAGGAGCCATCTTGGAAAACAGTCTCGACTAGTCGAGCCACGAACGCTGTGCGATGTGAGCTGGTCGATAGGAATTACGTTTGTGAAATCTAATGTAGCACGGCGTTCGTGGCTCGACTAGTCGAGACTGTTTTCCAAGATGGATCCTGTCTGTAAATGCGTAATGTACTGTCTTTATAAAGTATCTTCTTATTAAACTGTCTGTACACTTACAAAGTTCTCAATGCTTCGGTTTGTATGTAGGGACCCTCATTATGCTCCCGTGTTAGTGTGAGACTATTTTGACCCTTGTTAGTGGTATTAACTAGCGATTTACTTTTACTTACTCTCTGCCCTATATACTAGTGTTATAAGCTAATCTGTTTTTATAAATAAAACTCTTTACATTCGATTTTCATGAAAACGCATCGCAGGGAACGATCGACTCGGTAACCATGTGTTAATTACCCCTAGGTTCATTTTTCACTTGATTTGTCCTTTAATGTGTCTTACAGGTCGATCAGATAAAGCTGCTCGTGAAGCGATCATCTCGTCTTTCTAGTTAATTTATAGCATCAAATAAACATGAATGAACATAAGGAATGTTGTTTTAACCGCAGAAAGACGTCGGTACACTTCGTTTTTCAAGTTTAAATCCTCCAATGTTAATCTACTAACTCTCCTGACTGCTTTGTCGGACAAAATGGCGGATTATGATTGGTCAGATCGCCTCAAACTCCCTGCGAAGGGTTGATGACGCGAAAAATAATAACGGTAACTCCACTGAAATTATTTAAACTAAAGTAACGAGCCAATTTTGTAAAATGTAAGGAGTAGAAAGTACCGATATTTGTGTTAAAAATGTAAGGAGTAAATGTAAAAAGTCTGAACAAAAATAAATAGTAAAGTAAAGTAGAAATATCTGAAAAATCTACTTGAGTACTAACAAAGTACTTCGTTACTTCCCATCTCTGCAACTCATTGTAGCTGTTGTTGTTTCCATCTGCCGGCATTTCGTCAGTCAAAAATAGTCGATCTCCAAATGCAACGTAACAGGGAGGAGAGTAAAGATGGAAAGCTTAGTTCTATATAAATACACAGATAGTTTGTTGTTTTGCCTTTAGTGAAAATCAATATTGACCTTGTATTTGAAAAAGGATCTTCATATAAGACACAATACTAAAATTCAGAGTCAGTTCATTCGCATTCGGAGATCGACTATTTTTGACTGACAAAATGCCGGCGGACGGAAACAACAACAGCTACAGTGAGTTGTTCAAAATCTTTCTTTTTAGTAAACTCTGTGAACAAAGTTTCATGCTGTGTCGAGCCTTCTTAGTATTATAAAAATAGCGATTTTGATGCTATCATGGTCGTGCCCCTATAGCACTCCCATTCAAAAGGCAATATGACCGAAAACGACATTGTCGCGCCCATGCATTTTATACTGCCCGCGAGCCTATCAGTATTTGCATACTTCGTGACAATTGGCCAGCTGTTCCAAGCTGGCGTTAGCCCATAAGATTTCAACAAAGTGGAGAAGGGAGGAGAACTAAACTAGACAGAAGTGACAGAACCCTGACAACATCTGTTTGTTAGTTAGAAGTTTCACAACTAGTGTTGTTCAGTTTTTCGAATTATGTATAGAAGTTAGCGATCAAGGTTTTGCAATTGACGATTTCAGAATTGAGCAATTTTTTCCCCCTCATTAACCAGAAATCGTCTTACTAACCTGCACTTCTCAGAATATGCAACAGACCATTTTCTGCCAGCAGCTGAATTACTGAATCTTTCCAACTAACTACTTATTGTTTTGTACATCTGTTGTTACAGATAGTGCAAACATATTGACATAGGACCCCATGCAGAGAGGGGTTTGGCTGCTTTCCTAAACCTTTGTTCTTTGTGAGCAGTTTAATTTCATTTACTGGTGGTCACTGATTATTTCCAAAAAGGGTGAACCTCCTAATTGGCTTTTGCGCACTATTCTTGATTATAAACCCCAACAACCTCACACACAGTTGCGAACACAAAGACAAACATTCAGAAATTTTCCACTTTCCACTTATGTTTATTTACATTGCCTGGAATTAGCAAAGTATTACTACAACACACAAAAAAATCACACAATTTTATGTCTGAAGAGAGAGAGGAAGAGAGAAAGAGTACGAGAGGAAGGAGAACTACACAGCTGGCCTTGGAATGGACACCTGGGCTCTCTGTAGCCCCGCTCTGATTGGCCAGATGAAAGATAGCGCAGGTTTGGTGACAGATCTGCCCACATGCAGATGTTGTAGATCTTGTGTACTGCTGCATGCAGGGGTAATTATGAGTCTTCTACTGCAACTCTTTGTGAACAGCTGGGAGCCGACTGATGCCCACCTCAGCAACTTTCATCAGCTTACATGCGTGCCCCCGGAGACAAGTCTTCACGATTAAGGAGTTGCACGGTGCAAATGGACCTCAATGCTGCATTTGTGCTCTTTTAAATTGACATAAACTGAAAATATCATTATTTACACACATAATTGTCTAGTAGTTATGACTTAAAGACAGGATGTTGATGTTACAGACATTTAGTGGAGGACATACGGTATGTATCCTTGTAATTGTGTATTATTTTAAGTTTGGATTGATCCAAGCAGTACTTCCTTAGAATTTGGACTACACTGAGCACATCTTAAATGGTTGTAAATCTGTTCAAGGACCTGTAGATAAACAAACTGATAACATTTATGCCTGTTTACATTATGACTAAAGATATGCCAGAGACCAGAATAAATGACAGGCTAAAGTTAAATTATTCAAAGAGTGAAAATCCAGGGAATTAAGTGAATAAATAAAACTACACGTGACCAATAGTAATGCTGATATTGGACTTGTGAGTTCCTTTAGTTTATGTCTGTTTTAAGCTTAGTTTAACCATCTTCTTTACAGCATGGGGGGAAATATTAGAGAAGTATCAGAATTGAAAGAGTATTAAAAGGGTCTTAAAGGGAGTTCACCTATTTTTTTATTTTTTTAAATCTGTTGTCATGTAGTCATCCTAGTCATGTAGTTTCAAACCTGTACAACTTTCTTCCACATAACACACACACACAAAATATTATGTTTTTAATTAAGTGGAAATACAATTGCCATAAAGTGATAGTCGATGTTGTTTCACTCTAACGTTCTTCAAAATGTATTTTGCATTCTGCAGACTAAAGAAAGTCATACATGTTTTGAATGATATGAAAGTGAGTAAATATCGACAGAAATTTTATTTTTGGATGAACCTTATTGCCATCAATGCCTGATTTTATGTCTATCACCATTTGCTCTTTTTCTGACAGGGAAAGGTTTAACATATCTACCTAAAGTGAACTAATATTAGGGTACAATCCAGACATAAAGCGAGTTCCCTTTGAAAAAAAAAAAAAAGAGAAAACAAGAAAACAAAACAGGTGGTTGAACTTACCCTCACTTTAATATTTTATGCATTTAGCCTCTTTCTCACGTGTGTTTAAAATGATTCCTCTACACATAAAAGAAACCTCCAAAATGACTTTTTGGTTGCTTCTCCATGAGAAACCTAAAGTCCAAATAAGGTGATATAGTCAGTTAGACACTTTTAGAGGCATCAGTTTTAAATGTTTGACTTAATATCCTCTTTGTGTTGCATCAAATTCAGTGCTCGTGCTTTTATGTGTACATCTGTAGGTTTGTTCGTGTGGGCCTGTGTGTTTATAACAGTTTGTAATGTGTTTGTTTCAGAGCGGTTGAACCTCCTCACCTGACTTAATCGCACACACGCACAGTACTGGTTAAGATGACCTCTAATATTCTCTATCATCATCAACAGTAAGAGGTCTGTGTGTAGATTTGTTACTGTTGAAGAGGAATAGAATGAAGATATGGCCACCTGGCCCATAGAAACAGTGTCTCAAACACCTGTGTTGGATCTTTCACTGATAGTTTAATGGCTTAATTTTTACAGCTGATAATTGCTGCAATACATCTCATAGTTCAGGGGTCCAATAACTTTTAAACTCAAGAAACAATCCAGCCCCTGTGTGTCCTGTTCTTTCTTAAACGTGTATGTGCACCTGGTGGCTGTAGCACTGATATAGAAAGGGTCTTTCCTTTAGACAAGGTTTGTTATCTCTGCTAAGTGTAGCCTTTAAACAACGACCTGATGCTATACTACAAGCTCGGCAAAGGCTGACATAAAAATAGCCTTGTTTTTACGCATGTCGCTGATAGGGTTAAGTTTGTGTCTGAGAGTGTGTGTGGCATAGAGAGAAAATATGTGAGTGTGACTGTGTGAGTGAATGGTGACTGCTCTGACAGGGCCACCCATTTAGTCTCAGCAAGTGGCCCACCAGAGGAGGGGCAAAACAATACAACCTCCATGTGCACCTTTGCCTTTTGTGATCTGTCCTTACCCAACCCCAATCATGAAATTACACTACACAGTCTAATTATTACTCTGTTACACTGACCCAGTTCCCAGAGCATTCACTCAATATTATTATCTCATTTTTGACAGTGGTGGCTTTTAGAGGCTTTTGCATTGGATGTCTTCTTTTGTAGGCCTTTTGTACACATGCAAATGTTCATTAGTTCTTATAACTTCAATAATACAAAATTAATGATGCCATTGGGGCACATTGTATTAACTGGTTACGCTTTATTTTGATGGTCCCTATTAAATATTCTGTTGACTATAAGTAACCTTGTACCTACATGTCAACTAACTCTCATTACATGTCAGCTAACTTTCATAGAGTGAATAGAGTGTTAGTAGAGTATTAGTAGACTTATTGGGTTAGGGTTAGTGGAATAAGTTGACATGTACTTGTTAGGTTACTTATATAGTCAGAATGTCTGGGGACCATCCAAATGAAGTGTTAGCACATATTAACCAGACAGTCTACTAATACTTTAATGACTGGTAGTTGACAAGTAGGTGCAACATTACTTATAGTTAAAGTGTAAGGGGCCCATTAAAATAAAGTGTTACCTATTTACCATAAGTAGACTATAAGTGGTCAGTAGGTTGAGAATTGTAAATAATTTAACAAATCCGGTTCCATTAATGATTCTTTTAGTTAGTATTTTTATGTGGGACAAAAGCGATGGAGAATTTAATTTATCTTTTCTTCACAGAATTTTCAGTCTTTTTAGAGGTGGAGTAAATGCAGTTCAGTGACTGACCTTAAAGGGACACTTCACCCATTTGCATTAAGCTTTGCATTGTTAGAAACCCAGTCATACTATTGAATGGTCGTGCAACACTCTCTCATTTTCCCCTGAGACGGGAGAAATCTGTTATTTACCTCTTACACTTCCTCCTACAATGACGCAAAAATCGTCATTTTGCGTCATTGTAGGAGGAAGTGTTACAGGGGGGGATTTCTGTTAAGACTACAGACACTAGTTTCTCATCTTTCCCAGGGTGGGGCGCGCTCACGCTACAGACCTATTACAGATCAGTGGGTGGGACTTTACTCTCTGAAACTGAAAGCAATGTCCTCCATCTTGTTTGAAGCTAAGCTAACAGGCGCTGTGGAGACAGATGTACAGTTATGACAATAGCGGAGGAGAGTGCTCAATATGATATAGAAGAAGAAGTCTGATGCTTGAATCAGGTGTTTGTGGCTACCTTTACAAGCCGCATTATAGCGAAGAGCAGCCGAGGCAGAAGACCTGCCTGCCGCGGACGAGGAGCCCGGACTGGCTCGAGTTAGGGCGGACTGGTGGCGCCGGTGATCTCACAATGCAGCTACGAACCGCTACGAACACAGAGATAGAGTCCGTCTGCGGCAAAGAATTTCAACGATGACAATTTCTCCTGGACGAAATCTCTGAATCAGACGAGGACACGGACGTTTGTGTTGAGAACTATCCTAGTTTCGCACCGCATATGTTCTGACTGAACATCCAGGTACCATGCAATAATTCACCTTTTCGAAAGAAATACAAACGAGGAGTAATGCACTATATGAGTTCGCCAACTAACTAGACATTTTGTGTGAATGTGAAATGAATTTCAAGCTCTGGTAGTAGCTAGCCTTGTAGACGGAAGAGTGATTTCTCTTATAGGCAGATATGCGCTTTCTGGATTAGTGGGAGTGGCTTGCGGAGCTGTGCAATGTGGTGCATTGTGGGAGTTGTTGTCTTTCATACAAATGCGTTCTGAAGTTATTTTTTGTCTTTTCTCGGTCACGAAGGCACCAAATTCAAAAATTATTTTACATTTCGAGTACATATATGACCCACTTTAAATAAAAAAACAATGTTCAAATGGGTGAAATGACCCTTTAAATATTAGTCAACAATGCGAAAATAAAAATGTGGTAACATATTTCATTTTTTTTTTCTTCTAAAATATAATTACAAAATGTGTAATTATTATTTTTCTTTTTTTAGTTGTAAGTCTTATAGTGTTAAGCTGCATGGGTTTGATTCACTAACAAGAACTGATTCATTTGTTCAGGAATCGGCCTACTTGTGTTTTTTGTGATGTAGATTGTGGAGTGGTTTTGCAGTGCTGTTGAATAAATAACATGGTAAATGGTTAACATGGTACTGATCGTCATTCAGTTCTGGTATATTTTGAAAATGGAACAAAATGGTTCTGAATAAGAAATAAGCTCTAAATAAGAACTGCTTCTTAATTCCAAATCTTAGCTAAGCTGCAGATCAAGTAATGACAGTAAGAAAGACCACCATCAGTGTGACACAACACCAATTTGTGTGGGTGTGAGAGAAAGGTGGAGAGATGGAAAGAGAAAACAATGAAGTCTGAGAGCAAATTACAGGTTGTTAGCACTCTTTTGATCTATTTGTATGGCACTGCATATTTGTGTTAAGGGATATGTTGTATTTTACCCTTAAGATGCAAATGATGAACAATTGATAAATATACTGTAAGCTGCCAAATAAAACTTTTTTGGGTTGAATAAACTAAACACTTGAGCACTTTTATCTGATACTTCAGTGCAAAATCCTGCTTTTTATCCACTAATCACGCTCGATCCAGTATAGCCTGTAGGAGTGTGCTAAAATTTCACAGCAATAATTCCTCCAATAGTCAGAGTCAGCGCTTAAGAAAATACTAGAAACTATGTTTTCATTGGATTTCATCTGAAATTTGTCCTTAATTTACAAAGAAAACATGAAGTGGTCTCTTATGTGAGGAATTCAGGCAATGTTTGTTTAAAGGCTGCCTCTCCTACTGATGTTCTGAGGGGTGAGTAAACAGCCAATCATGTGGCCAGTGACAGAAGCCTCTGCTGTGTCAACAGCATCACTGTGAGCAGAAGCTGATGGAGGCCAACACAAACACCGAATGACGGTTGCAGCACTGCAGAAGCTCTGAACGGGTCTTCCTCACCTGTTTAAGAAGCACAAGCTCTGACTGATATTAGGAATGTTAGTGGTCAGTTCTGTAGTAAGGTTCATTTTTGTGCTTGTCAAAAAGTGTTAAGTGTGCAAAGGTGTAGCGCAAAACACCCATTATCCCTATCCCTAATATTTTCTGCTTCTTTGCTGTTAAAGGGAAACATTTAAATGCTCTCATCATTTATTCACCCTCATGCCGTCCCAGATGTATATGACTTACTTTCTTCTGTGGAACACAAATAAAGATTTTTAGAACAATAATTAATCTCTGTGAGTCCATAACGGAAGTGCATGGAACCCTCAAAGTTTCATAAACCATGCTTCAAAAAGGACACAAAACAAACATGACGCTAATCCATATGACTGCAGTTGATAATTAAATGTATTCTGAAGTGAAACGATAGGTGTGTGTGAGAAAAATACTAAATGTTAAACTTTTTAAGCTATAAACCATCACTTCTCGCCAACTGTCAAACATTCATGAGTTTATGCTTGACATAAGCGTCAGCACGTTATGAAGCGTGATGTAGTCCTCTGTGCTTCCACATTAATTCTCGCATGATCTTCACATTGCTTCACAAGCTAATGTCGTTGCGCTTTCACAACGCTCTCATGAACCCACATATGACAGTTTAATTAAACATTTAGTACAGAATACATACATGATATAAATAACAAGGTAAATAAACATAGTTGCATAAACCCACAAACACACACACACACACACACACACACACACACACACACACACACACACACACACACACACACACACACACACACACGTGGTGTTTTCATGTTTTATGGGGACTTTCCATAGACATAATGATTTTTATACTGTACAAACTGTATATTCTATTCCCTTACACTAACCCTATCCCTAAACCTACCCATCACAGAAAACTTTCTGCAATTTCACAATTTCAAAAAAACATCACTTTTTTGATTTATAAGCCGTTTTCCTCATAGGGACCAAAAAATGTCATAGGGACCCACACGAACAAGGATTTCGGATATTGCCATCCTTGTGGGGACATTTCGTACCCATAATGTAGGGTTTACCAGGCCACACACACACACACACACACACACACACACACACACACACACACACACACACACACACACACACACACACACACACACACGTCTCCTTCTTCACAGATCTTTTTGGTCCCGGAAGCCATGAGACGCTAGTGAGAGATAGTGTTCTCTTGGCTGATCGGGACATTTTCCACTCTTTATCTGCCTGACGCCTCTGCAAGGTGGGTTCCCAGACTGAGGGGGCACACTTTCCTTTTGATACTCTTCTTCTGGTAAAAACACCCCCACCCTCCCATCCACCCACTCCACACATACATTAAAATCTGTTTGTTTATCTCCAGCAGATATCGCTCTATTTTCAGAATGGGAAGCAAGCTCTGTGCTCCCTTTGTAGATTTGGGACGCCAATTTCGTACTTTGTGTAGCTGCGTCATATTCTTTGACAATGTTTTTCTTTCTCTGGGTAAACACAAGACATTTCCCAATGCGAGATTTACTTTATAATGGCTATTTAGAGATTGCGTAATATATATATATATATATATATCTGCCAACACACTAACATCAGTGACCTGCTACAATCTCCCATCTGTGCTGCACTGTAAAAATAAAAGGTGCCTGGAGGAACCTTTTGGGGTGCTTCACTTCGCCACACCGGCGGAACCGTCTGTAGATCCTCTAGGCACCCTTTAAAAAGGGGCGGTTCTCTGAGGAACCACACAGGTTTCCTGAGGAACTCTTATATTAGGCACTGTGTAGAACCACTTTGGGTGCCTCCAGGAACCAAATTTCATTTTTTTTTTTATATTTAATTTCATGTTGTTACTATGGTTACCTTTGACATCTATTATAATAAACAAATTGAACCAAATACAAAATAAGAACTGTTTATTACATATTTGATATTCATTCTTATACATACACTTCCATGCACATGGGGAAAAAAGCTAACTACAGATTAATATCAATGAATACACAAAAAATAGTATAATACATAAGCAACATGAATAATCAACCATGTATATACAATAGATAAACAAGAAAAGACATCTCAACAAAATGCATGGAAACACATATGTTCCACGAAATAAATCAATGTAAAAAAAATTACATTTGAACTAATTAAAAATGTCCATCATACTTAACTTTAAAACATTTGTGTTTCAGTCCGATGGTTAGTCTGACATCACTGTTTCCAAGTCCAAAAGCTCTATCAGATGCCAAAAACAAACAAACAGTGCTAATATACACTCATTGTGCTGTAACCTTTATCTCTATACTGAAATCTCTGATGGTTAGTTATTCAGCTATTTTGAATCATAAAATGTTGAAGTCCGGGATGCCGTTAGACTGGAGACTGTAATGTACACTATGGCTTTTGAAAAGCTTAAATGTGCGACTTGAATCAACAGTGTTCATAAATGGTTGTTGAGTATTCTCATGAAACAAGATAGAGGAAGTAGAAGTAGAGGCTTCGACCCGGAAACAGAGTTAAGGTGCAGTAAAATGATCTGTTGTTCTGTGAATGTTCACTGGTGAATTCCAGTCATTTCAATAAGAATTCACACGATCAGCAATTTCGTTTGTGGTCAAAAATGTCACTATGGGACCAAGTTGGTGTGAGGTACTTAAAGAGTTAGAAAAGTGAAAAGGTACAGCAGATTCGTTTTCCGTTTGGTTTCCCTCTTTTCTGGTGGATGGTCCAGGCACTTCAATGATTTTCAGGTCAGGAGGACTTTTATTCTTGTTCAAACTTGTATTTCAGCTTACCATGATCCCTGCAAAGTACAAAATTTACTGTAAGTAAGGTTATTAAAGTGATAGTTGTGAAATTTAAATAATTTCCTCAGCCTTGTTACGTTCCAGACCTGTTTGACTTTCTGTCTGTGGAATCCAAAAGCAGATCTCAGGCATAATGCAATCCCAGTCACCGATCGCTGACAATGCATGAAACACAAGCAGAAAACAATTGTGTAAATCATTCATGAAACCATTCTTATGTACACTTGTCTAGTTCAATTCAATGCAACAATTTATGTAAAAATGGTTAAGCTCCAAAAATGTCCCAGAAAAGATCCTAAAAAAAAATCAATGAGTTCACAACTCATGTGTTATGGGTTGTGTTGCGTCTTCTGAAGCCTAATTGCTTTTTCCTATTTTTTTTTTTTTTGTCGAAAAAGACTAAACTTGAAGCTATAATTCAGAGTTAAAATGTCTATAGCATTTTTTGTGAATCAAACCTGTGATATTATTTTTCTGAGTAACATGAATGAGATTTGAGATCATGAGAAAAGATTTTCAGAGAGTAACTGATTAAAAAACACAAGTACACAGTCAAACAATACAATTTCACACAGAGAAAGTTCATAGTAATAAAGTACAGCATGTGGTGCAGGTAACTTACTGTAATTCAATGTTGCCACTGAAATGTTCAGATTATTTTAGAAATGTAGCCTAATGGTTGTTCTGGGGAAACAAAAGAACAAGCTGATTATTCACAACATAATATTTATTGACCAGTAAATGGAGAGAGAATGAGGGCACCTGTAGTAAGTAAAGTTAACGTTAGGCTAAACAAAAACAGAGCAAACAATAACCTGTTTTTGTTATTCATAACAAGCGCCAAGAGAGAATTTTCTAAAGTAGTTAGGCTATATCAGCAATTTGAAGACACAGTTGTACAAAATATGTTGAATTGAATGACTAAATCAATCTAAGACAATAAGTCAATCATTTCCATTTGTTCATTAGATCAACGTAACTTAACTGTTAGTTAGCATCGCGGCTAAAACCTTCATACCAGATACTGTGCAATAAACGAGTGGTAAACACTGTAAAAACGTAGTAATGTATAATAAATTTAGTTTATATATATGTGTGTTTAAATATATAGTGAGTAGACTCTGTATTTATATTTATTTGGCGAGTTTACAAACCTTGTAATGGAGAGCCGAACAAACGGCGGAAGCTTTGATGAGAGGAGCCGTTACTTTCCTGATGACGTCGATCAGCTGAGCTTTGTTGCGCGCGAGCAGCGCGAGGATCACTGAAGCGACAACAGCAGAGGAATAGCAGCAGTTTCGTGACAGAATAATACTTTTCTCCTCCTGCTTCTTCTTCTTCATATAATATTATTATTATTTAGTGTTGTTGTTTAAGGTTTAAATGACTTAATAAAATAGGCCTATACTAAATATTTGTAAGCTACCCAAGTGAAAAAGAATAGGTTACTGTTAAATGTATTAAAAATGCATTAAAGTATATTTGTATTGTAGGTCTACTAAAAACACACTCAAGTACATTTTTAATACATTTAATAGTACGTCTTTTTCACCTGGGTATGTATACTGAATCAAACTTAAGTAGCCTATAATAATAATAATAATAATAATAGGATAATAATAATAATAATAATAATAGAATAATAATCTAATTCGGGCCTCACTGAACCATTGGGTTCCTCCAGATGCTGGCTTTAACATAAGAGATCTTCCAGGAACCACTTAAATGTTAAAAGATCTTCCAATAACCCTTTTATCGCATTCAAGTTCCTCTATTTTCCCCCAAAACACCTCGAGGTCTCATGGTAGTGAAAAGGTGACTCCAGAACCTCTGAACTAAATACAAAGTGCTTAAAGGATCCCATAAGTTCCAGCAAGAACCTCAAAGATTGTCAATGCTCCTCCAGTAACCCTACTATAGGAAAAAGAGCTTTGAGGCACCAAAATTACATTTTGAAGTTCCTTGAGTATCCAACAGGATTCTTGAGGCTCCTTTAGTTTTTACAGTGTGGGGAGTGGGTTTTTCAAAATCATGAATCAATGAGAGCGATAATGACACATTGTTCTACTCTGCTTGCAAAGGAGACTCTGGGACGTGGTAACAATCGCAAACTGTTGTTGCCATTTTTCTCTTGCACCCACTGTGTGTTATGGTAACATTTTTCCTGAATTTCTTTTCTTTCACACCTACAGTTTAACAGTCTTTTCTCAGCTGGTCTAAAGGCCACGGGCCTCCCCAGACTACACTCTGATAAAGGCTGATTTATGCCACTGCTTGAAGAGGAGCAGCGTAGGCAAACATCCTGAGCTATTGCCTAGAACTCTTCTCTTTCTCACTTCATTATTAATTGACACAATTTTAGAATTGGGCAGTGAACAGTGAAGATTATTTTATTATTGAAGTGAAATTAAATAAATGGAACTGAAGTGGTGTTCAAAAGTAGTCGGTATACAAGCTGCGTGAACTTCAAAAGTTTGTGTAAAACTTGATGATTTGAGAATGATTCTAAGAGCAACTTGTGCTTCAATAGAAGCAAGAATATCTGTATGTCTGTACAAAGTCACATGACCAGTGTCACAAATTTTTACTACAGTCAAGTGGTTAGAGTCATTAAGATTTTTCTTTTGAAATAAATTAGCTTTTATAATAATCAACACTTTTATTTAGCAAGGATGCATTAAATTGATCAAAAGTGACAGTAAAGACATTTAGGTAACACTTTAGATTAGGTACACATATTCACTATTAACTAGTTGCTTATTAACATGCATATTGCTACCAAATTGGCTGTTTATTAGTACTTATAAAGCACACATTAATGCCTTATTCTGCATGACCATATTCTCGATCCCTTAACCCTACTTCATACCTTAACATAACCACTACAACAACTTATTACCAATAAGCAGGTAATTAGGAGTTTATTGAGGGAAAACTCATTGGCAATAGTGAATATGTGTACCCTAATCTAAAGTGTGACTGCCATTTATAATGTTACAAAAGATTTATATTTCAAATAAATGCTGTTCTTTTGAAATTTCTATTCATCAAAAAATCCTGAAACAAATCATCACATTTTCCATTACTATATTAAGCAGTGCAACTGTTTTCAACATTGATCAGTTTGTCAGTTAGGCCCCTTTGTTTTTAGTGCTTTATACAATACAGATTGTTTCAAAGCAGCTTTACAGTGATCAACAGGAAAATAATGCGGCAAACAGAGTTTCTCTTTCGGCTTTATTATCTACAATTCGGCTTTAAAGCAGCTCTAAAATTGTCATTGTTCAGAGTTGATTCAATTCCATGTGTTAAGATCATCAATTATTAAATTAGCTCAATTTGGCTATAAAACAATTGATAATAATAGGAAAGCATGCAGCCTTGCTGAGCATTTAAGACTTCTTTCAAGATCATGTGGTCTAAGACTTCAAGAAATCAACTTCATATGTACTGTAGAATGAGATCCATGTTTTGCATACATATGCATTGTACAATACATTAATTTACATCCAGTGGCAGCATATTTGCCCTCAATCTTTATGATTGTAATGTACAATGCCAGTTAGTGTTCAATATTTATGTGATGGAGGAGCCATCTCCTTATTTATACTTCTTACATGGCACTTTAATACAACCCCTTAAAGATGAATTGTACCTGGTTGGTAATTCCAGCACATTTCCTATATGGTGTGTAGAGCAAGTACGTATACAGTAGCTCTTTGTTATTTATAGCAGGCATGCCTTTGCTGTTGTAAATTGATTTCACAGTTAATTTATAAAACCTACAAACTTTTCAGTCATAAAATGCACCAAAAAAATCATGAGCTCATTGTTTTGGGAGTTCCCTCAACCTCTAAAAGCTCACAGAGTAAATTGTCTTTGGCCTATCCATCTACCCACAACCAGATGGCCTGGCAAAAAATATTGATTATGACCTTTTAGCTGATGGGTGTTACAGCCCTTCCGAGTAATGAGTATACTTGTTATTGCAAATTGACAAATCCAAAAACAGTGGGAACCTGTAGTGATGGTCTGTGATTGAAAGTGCAACATTATCCAGGTAGATTTTTGAATTTAGTTTTAATTAATGCTGCCAACTGCAGGATACTTTATATTTTCTTCTCTGTCTCTGCCTTTTTCTCAGAAACGCTAAGGATTAACTGTACTGGATAGGAACTGATGTCAACATTTGTTACAGTAGGTGTTTATGTTTATTCAACAGAAACTGCAAACTTCTTTTTCCTGGAGAATGTGAAATCTAAATTAGATAAAGGGGGAGTTTTTGGGGCCATATTCTTAGACCTAAAGAAAGCTTTTGACACTGTGGATCATGGTGTCCTACTCAAAAAGCTCTCAATGTTCAAGTCTCCCCCAATGTTATTAAATGGATGCAGTCCTATTTGGAAGGCAGAGAACAGAGGGTCGAGATAAATGATGAGGTGTCATCGGCCATCAGTTGTGATATTGGTGTACCTCAGGGATCAATTTTAGGGCCCCTGTTGTTTAGCCTATACATAAATGATCTTCCCACTGTATGCAACGAGTCTGAGATTCAAATGTATGCAGACGATACTGTCATTTATGTACATGCACCGACCAAGCAACAAGCAGCATTTAAGCTCACGGCAGTTATGGCCGATGTAACGCAATGCCTTAATAATTCCTGTCTTCATTTAAACATAAAGAAAACCGCTTGTATGTTTTTCACGAAGAGGTCAACAGAAAATCCCACACTCAATATTTATATTGCAGGAGAACAGCGATCAACGCTGTTAAATATCTAGGTATAATAATTGATTATAATCTAACATTTAAAAAACTAATTAAAAAGGTAATAAATACAATAAAATTCAACTTGTCAAATTTCCGTCATATCAGAAATTGTCTAACTACAAAGGCAGCTACTATAGATTTGAATGCCATGATGATCATGCCATATCTGTCATACTGTTTGAGCTGGGCACAAGCCTCCAGTACAACGCTTAAACCTGAGCAGCTACTTTACCATCAAGCTTGCAAGGTGCTTGATAGGAAGCCAAATACCTATCACCACTGTTACTGCCTTAAAAAAACCTTTTGGACAGTCAGCTTTTACAGTGAGAGCAGCTCGCACATGGAACAGTTTGCCTACGTCTATCAGAGACTGTGATTCATATTGGCCATTTAAAATTAACTTAAAATCATGGTTAAAAGACAATCAAGTGTGTGCCCATACTTTAGCTATTTCAAATTACCTGAAGCATGCTTTGCCTTGTTTTATGATTTGCTGTCCTTGTTTTAATGTACTTTATGTATTCTTATGAAATGTGGTCTACTGTATGTATAAGTATCGTTGATTTGTTTTAATGTATTGTATCTGACATTACACCTGCCCAGGGACTACAGTTGAAAATTAGCCAAGTTGGCTAAACTGGCACATTGACATAAATGTTTATTAATGTGCACTGTCCCTGTAAACACTAAACTGTATAAATAAATAGATTTGGACGATGATAGAACTCGCAATAACTATGTTAGAAATATAACTGCAGACCTTTAATCATCCCAAGTTTGCCACCAAGCCTAAGTCCAGCCCAATCACATAGGTCAGGAACTGGAAGATGTTTTTCCTTTGGGAAATTATTAGTTACTCTGCATTGTGGGAACTTTTTTAAGAGTATTCACATAGAGACAGTAATAACAGGGTAATGTATCCATCATGGAAAGCAGTGAAGATGGTCAGACTTGCTCAGTAGTGATTTACTTCAGTCTTTTATTAGTCGTAGTCAGGTTAGCGTTAAGTATACAAGACAACTATGCAGGCTTCTCATATGTTCCAAAAAGGTGTTCCTTTTGGATGCGAAAAGTTTAACAGTTGTACAAACCCTTTACAGATGAGACGTTTTCTTGGTCATGATCCATTGACACAAACGTAATATTTAGGGCCTCGTGAGGGTGTATGTGCCTATTTAAACAGGGCACTTACCACCTCAAATTTGTGAGCCAAATGGATTTTGAATACAACTTCCAAAAGACAAAATATAAATATTTTTTACATGAATTAATTATGGTCCATGATTACAAAATTTTGAAGCCAAATTATGTCATTTAACCTATGTGATTTGAGCAGAACTAAGGAGTTTCTGCATTCAGGTAGCCATTCAGTTAGTTTTTGGTTTAGTGTAAAATAAGGTTACTGCTGCATCTAGATTCTGTCTAGATCCTAGAACTCTTCCTTCCAGCAACATTTGCTGACAGAAGAAAGGAGCTTAAAAAAAAAGATAGATCTAACAAAAAAGAGGGGTCGCTCCCTCAAGGAGGTTTTTAGATCTTGGTCATCTTGTGAATCATGACTAACACAGCCTTTGTGTGTTTTTCTGGGCAGGTCTGTACGATTAGACAAAGTCACGCGTGCTTGAAGACGGTCCTTGAGGGACATTGCAGTAAGTGAACTGGGTACTTCTCCAATGTGCATCCCCCTTTACCATCGGTGTGAGAGAGGAGGATCTCAACCCACCAGCAGTCCTTCTCAATCCATCCAGTCCTTCGTCGAGCCCACCTCGGATACTGAGCCAGAGCCTATGCCTGCAGCCTTGTCTGTCTGTCCAGGTGTTTGAGCTGGTTCCTACATCCGTGCCAGTGAGTTTTAGTGGAGGTAGATGATGAAATGTGTTATCACCCCCATCCTCCACCACTGGATCTTTGTTTACCTCAATTTGGAGTGATTGATCTCTGGATAATTTCCTGTGCCCAAGCCCTTCCTCTTCCACTTGTTCCGCCCAGGTCCAATTCTTCTTTGTCTTTTCCTTTGTCTCTGCCAGTCCCACCCAGCTCTAATTCTTCTTCATTGCAGCTGGTTCCGCCCAGCCACAAGACCTTTCTTCTCCTGTCTCTGACGGTCTCACCAGACTCCAAGTCTTCTTCATTGCCCAGCGCAGTCTCCTTCGTCACCCAGTGCTAAGTCTCATTTGTTGCTTATGGTCCCATCCAGCCTCCCACTCCCTCCTTCTCCAAGTAAGCCATTCTTCGTTATCAGCTTCGTTGGTCCCATCCCGCTCCTCGGCTCCTCCTCCTTTTACACCACCAACCTTATTTTCTATAGGCAATATGTCTGCTAACTACTTCAACAAATCAGCAATGACTTGAATAGATTTACACTTAAACCTTAAAAATAGATTACAACACACAAACATATCTATTTTGAACTAACATTAACTGTGCAATTGTTCTTTTATTTTCAGAGGTTGCTTTAAGACTGCACAGACTTCATCAAAATGTGACAGTGTCATTTATCTAAGAGGGCACTGTAGTTTCTGTCAACATGTTGAGCAATGGTCACACAAGAGTCTAATTTATTACCATGGTGATCAAGGCAAAATTCAAGATGGTGCATCTGTTTTGAATAAGTCAGTTCAAGAGTTTGGTGTGGTTCAGATTGGTAGAGCTTTCAGATGGCTTATGGTCTAATCAACATTGAAAACAAAGTTAATATGAGGCTGTATTAGATATGAGAATGCATACTGATTCGCAGAATGAACAGTTTTGTATTATGAAATGTTTTTATTGGCTCACAGCTTTGCAACACATCTTGATGGAGACACTTGGGATTTAAGGGAAGGGTTTGGCATTCTTGTCCAGCAGGGAACTCTGATTCTGCCAGCCCTGCTTCCAAACACATTGAGCTTGATTGGGATTTGAATTCTTGCAAACTGCTTGATTGTGGTTTTCATTTTTTGTTGTTAGCACAATCTTAGCATTTCATTTTCAAGTGTTGACAGTTTTATTCATGTTATTGTGTTAGGCGTTCTTGTCACTCCATTAGTAGAGCATGGCACCCAGCAATACTTATGTTATGGATGTGAGCATAAAATGTTTACTGTTAAAATCTGTAAAAATGTTTACTGTGAATGCACTTTAAGGCATTTTGGACAAAGGCATGACAGTTACATCATGACAACACTACTATGATATCTATTGCATTCACATACTGTATGTATAAGCACATTTGTGTATGTGTCAACATGCGTATGTGTTGGCGCTAGTTATTCTCTTGAGAAGCACTGTTAGGTCAGTGCATCCTCCCAGGCCAGCCTTGTTTGAGGAGAGTAGGCAGGGAGTCATAAACACATCTCACTTTGTTTAAACAAGATGACTTAGAGTCTCCTATTACTCGGATGAGTGCTCTCTCTCTCTCTCTCTCTCTCTCTCTCTCTCTCTCTCTCTCTCTCTCTCTCTCTCTCTCTCTCTCTCTCACACACACACACATTCAATCTCTTTTACTGTTTCAGAACAAGTTCACAAATAGAGTGAGAGGAGCTTTGAAACTATAATTTGGAAACATTTGAGCAGAATATAATTGATAACAATGCCCATCACAGTCTGTGTGAGTTATCCTAAACCTTGTCCTGCAGGAAACGTACCTTGTAAAAGTGCATTAGTTCCTCTGATGTTCTGTATTGGATCATTTAGTGACATCTTAATACATCATTTTTTATGAGAGTCTGCATGTGTTATTGAGGGAACAACTGAGAACAAGGTCCTGGACTAAAGTGACTTAAAGACACTTATTTATATAGCTGGGTGGTCCCCCCTTCCAGGAGAAGATTGTTAAAATAGTGGTTTATCATGTCTTGATGTATTTGTAATAAGCACACTGTAATTCTTGTGTTTTCTTCTCTTGCTCACAAGTAGTGGGTGTCACTCGCACAATCCATTGTCTAATGTATCTGGGATAGAGGCTCTGTTTATTTCTCTGATTATGTTTATTGGGAGTATTTTAGCACAATTTCCAAAGTTTGGTTCAGTAAGATTTTTTAAATGTTTAAAAGTCTCATGCCCACAAAGGCTGCATTTATTTGATCAAAAATAACGCGAACACCGTATTATTGTAAAATATATTTACAATTGCAAATAGCTGTTTTCAGCAGTCATTGCTTCAGTCTTCAGTCACATGATCATTCAGAATTATAATATGCTGCTTTGGTGCTCAAGAAACATTGCATGCATATGCATCCTTGCTGAATAAAAATATTAATATATAAAAATAAAAATAAAATCACTGATTCCAAGCATTTGAATGGTGGTGTATATGTTGTACCAATATAAATCACTTTAAAACACCCTTTTCCAAACATCACAAAGCTCTTTCTCTTTTATATGACTGCTGCACACGTGATGTCTACCCACTAATGTATTGTAGTCAGTATATCAGGCTTATGTCATAGCACATGAGCATCACACAGCTGTGAATGAGAGGAGAGGAGAAGGGAACAGGGAAGAGCCAAGCTGAAGGAGAGATCAGCTGACAAGTCTATTTGGCCATTTTGACCGTGGGCCAAAACATGAGAAGTACAGTATTTTAAGATGATGTGAGCACTGAAGTGTTTATTATAAGTATAATGGACCTACATGCTTTTAGAAGATTTAGATTTCACCATCTCAGTCTTTTCAGTAAATGCTGTTTCAAAAGTGTTCTAGTGGAATATTGTTAGTTTTGGTGCTGGAATTTGATTGGCTGAGTGGCATTCCATTGTAAAAATGTAGTTCCCTTTCGTTGTCACTCCGAGTTACGTCGGATGACGACGAATGGGGTTTCGCTTAGAAATCCTATCATCTTCGAGTATATAAAACGAGCCAATGGCAAAGAAATGCCATGGGTCTGCGGAATTTGCATAGCGTAACTCTGCCCCACCCTGGGAGTATATAAGGAAGTACGCTGGCAACATGCAGATATGTTTTCGCTTCGGAGCCAAGTTGATGTACTTCACTCCACAGCCAATCCTGAGATTCATCTCTTCATTTCTCTTCGAGACGAGCCTCTCTCCAAGTGTTGGTGTGACAGCGAGTTCCAGCGAGTGCACATTCCCTGCTTATCTGTGCAGTGATTTGCCAGTGTTCGTGTGTTCTCTCCCTGGTTGCTTCAGCATTTGCAGAGAAATCTCCTTTCTAAAAGAGCTTGCACGCGGCACGTCTTTTTAAAGATGCCTCGCCCGTGCACTTCTGGTTGCAGTCTTCTCGTTTCTGACTCTGATGGGCACAATCGCTGTCTTGTGTGTCTGGGTATTGAGCACGCTAAGGCAGCGTTTGTGGGTGAGTCATGTTCCCATTGCGGGAACATGCCCATCGCACGGTTGCGGTCTAGATTCAATGACCTTCATGGTAGAGTCCCCTTATCCGCACCCTGATCTACGGGCTCCGCGAGAGCTAGTACTTCGGCTGGCGGCCAGGGTGACCTGAGGATTATGGTGCGGGACAAAGCGCTGACTATTCCACGCTCCACACCGTCCTCTAGCGCCGTGCAACCCGCGAGTGTTTCAAATGAGCCCGCCGTACAGTCCTCTGACTTGCCGCGGGTCTCATTTGGCGCTCCAGAGGAAGATTCGATGTCAATCGCTGCATCACAGGGTGGGCAAGAGTCCTTGGGAAGTGAGGATTGAAGTGACCACCTTCGGGTGTGCCAGCATTGCCCGAGTCTGATCCCGAGATGACTGCCATGCTTTCCCGGGCAGCCGCGGCCATTGGGCTTGAGTGGTCCCCGCCACCTGGTCCGGTGCGCTCGCGGCTGGATGATTGGTTTTTGGGTGCCGCCACTGATCCTCGTCAGCGCGCGTCCCCAATGCCTTTCTTCCCGGATGTGCATGAGAAGGTCACGAGGTCCTGGAAGGCACCATTGTCTTCTCGTGATCGCTTGGCGACCTCCTCCGTCCTGCCTCCTCTCGATCAGGCGGCCGCCAAAGGGTACACTGGGGTTCCCCAGGTTGAACGCTCTGTTGCGATGCAACTGTGTCCTCAGAATGCTTCTTCCCGTGGCGACCCAAAGCACCCCTCCAAAGCCTGTAGGTTCTCTTCCACGCTTGTGGCGAAGGCCTATAGAGCTGCGGGGCTGGCGGCCTCCTCACTGCATGCCATGGCGACACTCCAGGTCTACCAGGCCCAGATGTTGCGTGACATGCACGAGGGGAGGACTGACCCAGGGCTCTTTGATGAGCTGCGTGCCACCACCGACCTTGCTCTCCGAGCGACGAAGGTGACCGCACGCTCCCTGGGTCAGGTGATGTCCACTTGCGTGGTCCAGGAGAGACATCTGTGGCTCAACCTGGCTGATATGCGTTAGGCCGCTTCACTATGGTCGGTGGAAATGCCCCGGTTATGAGAGCGGAGGTCGCTACCTTACTGGCGAAGGGTGCGATCGAGACTGTCCCTCCAGCCGAAATGAGGTCCGGCTTTTACAGCCCTTACTTCATTGTACCGAAGAAATCCGGTGGGTTACGGCCAATCCTCGACTTGCGCGTCTTGAACCGCTCCCTTCACAGGATGCCGTTCAAGATGCTCACGGCCAAGCGCATTTTCGAGTGCATACGGCAGCAGGATTAGTTTGCAGCGATCGACCTGAAGGACGCCTACTTTCATGTCTCCATTCTTCCTCGACACAGACCGTTTCTACGGTTTGCTTTCAAGGGGCAGGCATACCAGTACGCGGTTCTCCCTTTCGGGCTAGTCCTGTCTCCTCGCGTCTTTACGAAGGTCGTCGAGGCAGCCCTTGTTCCCCTTCGGGAACACGGGGTTCGCATCCTGAACTATCTCGACGACTGGCTGATCCTAGCTCACTCTCGAGACCAGGTTTGCGAACACAGGGACCTTGTGCTCCGGCACCTAGCTCGTCTGGGCCTTCGGGTCAACTGGGAGAAGAGCAAACTCTGCCCCGTGCAGAGGATCTCTTTTCTCGGTATGGAGATCGACTCGGTCGCCATGTGCGCGCAGCTTACGAGTGAGCGCGTGCAATCACTGCTGACTTGCCTTTGTCAGTTCGAGGGCAAGAGTGTGGTCCCACTGAAACTATTTCAGAGGCTCCTGGGGCATATGGCATCCGCAGCGGCTGTCACGCTGCTCGGGTTGCTTCATATGAGACCACTTCAGCTTTGGGTTTGCAATCGAGTCCCGAGGTGGGCATGGCACCACGGCACGCTCCGAGTTCCAGTGACTCCGACCTGCCGTCAGACCTTCACCCCGTGGTCGAGCCTCAGTTTTCTTCGGGCCGGATTGCCCTTGGAACGAGTGTCCAGGCATGTTGTTGTGTCAACAGATGCCTCCACCACGGGCTGGGGCGCCATGTGCAATGGACATGCTGCCGCGGGCTCCTGGACAGGACCCCAGCGCCTTTGGCATGTCAATTGCTTCGAGTTGTTGGCTGTACGTCTTGCCCTGCACCGCTTCCATGCGTTGCTCAGGGGTCAACACGTACTAGTCCGATCGGACAATACCGCGACTGTAGCGTACATCAACCGTCAAGGTGGTCTGCGCTCCCGCCATATGTCACAACTCGCCCGCCACCTCCTCATATGGAGTCAGAAGCATCTGAGGTCGCTTCGTGCCATTTATATCCTGGGAGACCTGAACCAGGCGGCCGACGAGCTGTCTCGGCTTCGGACTCTCGCTGGAGATTGGCGACTCCATCCCCAGACGGTTCAGCTGATTTGGGATCAGTTCGGGGACGCACAGGTAGACCTGTTTGCCTCCCACGACTCGTCCCAATGCGACCTGTATTATTCCCTGACCGAGGGCACGCTCGGCACGGATGCACTGGCGCACAGCTGGCCGCGGGGCCTCCGCAAGTATGCGTTTCCCCCAGTGAGCCTTCAGGACGAGGAGCAGGTAATTTTGGTTGCCCCGTATTGGCCCAACCGCACCTGGTTCTCAGAACTAGTACTCCTCGCGACAGCACCTCCCTGGCCAATTCCTCTGAGGAAGGACCTGCTTTCTCAGGGATGGGGCACCTTATGGCACCCTCGTCCCGATCTTTGGAACCTCCACGTGTGGCTCCTGGACGGGATGAGGCAGGTTTGAGTACCCTACCACCAGCGGTGGTGGCTACCATCACTTCCGCTAGAGCATTGTCCACGAGACATGCCTATGCGTTGAAGTGGAACCTCTTCGTCAACTGGTGTTCTTCTAAAAATCTAGAACCCACGAAATGCCCCATCAGTGTCGTGCTTTCCTTCCTGCAAGAAGGGTTGGAGCGAAGGCTGTCTCCCTCCACCCTGAAAGTGTATGTTGCCGCCATTGCCGCACATCACGACACAGTTGATGGTAAGTCCTTAGGAAAGCACGACCTGATCGTCAGGTTCCTGAGGGGAGCCAGGAGACTGAATCCTCCTCGTCCTCCCCTCGTACCCTCTTGGGACCTCTCAGTGGTTTTAACTGCCCTGCAGAGTGCTCCCTTTGAGCCTCTGCAATCAGTGGAGCTTAAGTTCCTGTCAATGAAGACAGCGCTCCTGGTTGCATTGGCCTCCATCAAGAGGGTAGGGGACCTGCAGGCATTTTCGGTTGACAAAGCGTGCCTGGAATTCGGACCGGCTAACTCTCACGTGATCCTGAGACCCCGGCCTGGATATGTGCCCAAGGTTCCCACCACTCCCTTTCGAGACCAGGTGGTGAACCTGCAAGCGCTGCCTTTGGAGGAGGCAGACCCAGCCTTGGCACTGCTCTGTCCAGTACGCACACTCCGTGCTTACGTAGACAGAACGCAGTGTTTCATGACCTCAGACCAGCTCTTTGTCTGTCATGGTGGGAAGCTGAAGGGGAAGGCTCTCTCCAAGCAAAGGTTGTCTCACTGGATAGTGGACGCCATTGCTTTGGCATACCAGCAGCAAGGTCGACCATGCCCCCTTGGTGTGACGGCCCACTCCACCTGGAGTGTGGCATCCTCTTGGGCTCTAGCGCATGGCGCCTCGCTAACAGACATCTGCAGAGCTGCAGGCTGGGCGACACCTAACACATTCGCGAGATTCTATAATCTCCGAGTGGAGCCAGTTTCTTCTCATGTACTCGCTTCAACTAGCCGGTAAGAGATTCTGCTCAGGTGTCTTCGCTTGCTCGCCATTCCTCTCCACGGACGGGATACGTGCGATATTTTCCTCAGGTGAGCCTAATAAGCCCTGAGTCTCCTCCAGCACTGACGACGTCAACGCCAGAGTTATGCCACCGGCAGCTTTCGCGCTTGGCTAGGTGCCTCCATGTGCATGGTTCCCCTCCGGGCGACCCCCACATGTGTATTTCCACTGTAAGCCTTTTTGAGCATGTGTCTTTCCCTTGGCAAGCCACCTTGCCACCCCTGGGGTTCAAATATTCCACCTGCGGCTGGACACCCCAGTGTTATTCCGTATGCAGCCCTTCGGGGTCATATGTGTATTCCAAGTCCCCCCCTTCGGGTTGGGCATGATTGCATATTTCCACTGGATATGCTTCCCAGTGTACCTTGGTATTCCTGTGTTAAGTAGGACTCCTTCGTCCGTGCTAGTCTCACGACAGGGAGCTCAGACTTACGCAGGGCACTGGAAGACAGTCGAGAGGTGGCGTGATTACACTGGGAACCCCATTCGTCGTCATCCGACGTAACTCGGAGTGACAACGAAAGGGAACGTCTCGGTTACGTATGTAACCCTCGTTCCCTGAGTAGGGAACGGAGACGTTACGTCTCCCTGCCACTTCCGCTGTACCACTGGAACGCCTGAGTTCAGTCTCGGCTCCTTAGCGAAGACATATCTGCATGTTGCCAGCGTACTTCCTTATATACTCCCAGGGTGGGGCGGAGTTACGCTATGCAAATTCCGCAGACCCATGGCATTTCTTTGCCATTGGCTCGTTTTATATACTCGAAGATGATAGGATTTCTAAGCGAAACCCCATTCGTCGTCATCCGACGTAACGTCTCCGTTCCCTACTCAGGGAACGAGGGTTACATACGTAACCGAGACGTTATATTAACTAAATCGGAATCAAAATGCTACAGCATTACATTAAATTGACATCATATTTTGAGTTTTTTTTTTTTTTTTTCACAACAGAAGTACCAGAGCAACATATCAGCAACATATCAGCTTAAATTAGAGGGCCTTCATATATTGTCTTGGAAAAAGGGGGTCTTGAAGTCAAAAGGCTGAGAACCGCTCTGAACTCTAGCTTTATTGATGAAATCAGGAGTAGTCGTATATTTTTTACTATTGTTATATAATTACGTATATATATATTTTTATAGATCTTCAAAGTCTCAGTATGTCTTCAGTTAACTTCAGTTCTCCTTACTGTAATGAAACTCTTCTGTATGTGCTGAAATGAGACAGTGAAGTGACTAAGAAACGTATCCCACCCTGTGCTTACTAGCTGACTTCATTTCCCTATAAGCAGCCTTAGACCATGAGGTATTTTTAAGAGGCCCTGGTCCTCTCGCCTAATGTTACATGCCCAGCACCCATCACGACATGACAGAAACCATCATATTGTCAACTCTCTTGTAACTCTCTTGAATATTTCTAGTTTTACATTTTTTATCAACCGTACTGAACCTCCACAAAATCTGGCTTGAGTGTAGTGTTTGTGTATGTGTCTGAGGCTGCATGGGGTCTTCTGTTTACATGGCGAGGGAATGGAAATATGTGTCTAAGCTGTCAAATTTTAAAGGACAGGATTACATGGATCAGTGAGAGAGACAAACAAACAGAGAAAACTAAGCTTGATTTAATGGAGTCAATCATCTCAGAACAAGGTTCATTTGTCACTTGTGAGTGTGTGAGGGAGGAATAAGACATGATATTAGCTTATTTTCCCACAACTCTTTTGCCATTGAATCATGATGCATTTTATGGTAGCGTGTTTGAGTTTCTAAATACTTTTGTTTGTAGCCGAGCTGGTAGTTGAAACCACAGACTCACAAAATCTCTGAAGTCATGTTTCTTGAAGAAAAGAAAATGAGCACAATTACTGCATGTGTCCCAATATCTGATTCAATTGCATATTTTAAGGTAATGTTTCATGAAAATACATTATTTTGATGGTCCACTTTAGACATGCTACAAACTTTGCAACTACATATCAACTAATGCTGGGGACACACTTTTACAACTAGCTGAAACATTCTAAGACTGAACTGAGCACACTTACAGACTGTTTTCAATGACTGGAGCAGATTTGAAACACTGACTGTGAACACCAACTGAACGTAACTGTCTCTGACTCACCGCGTTTAGGCATGATCAGTCGTAAGTATCAAATTACATTCATAATCGGCCTTACAGTCGTTAAAGGTACAATATGCAAGATTTTCTGCCGCTAGAGGGCGCTACATTCCAAACAACAACAACGGTGTAGCTTGATGACGATGTGGAGCAGCAGGGAACTGTCGTTTTCAACTCCACCGTGGATGTAAATCAGTCAGACGGGAATCGAAAAATCATGTTCATGGATGAGGTAAAGTTCTATTTTTATAAATGTTGCGTTTAATGACATGCTTTTATTTCATTAAAATGAATTAACCACAAGAAAAGTAAGGTTTAATACTAAATTGGCTATCATAGATGTTCTACCAGAAAGACTCAGAGAATAAATACTGTGACAATTATCCATTTATTAACAACCAAGCAAGCAATAAGATTCTTTGGCGTAGGCCCCGTCCGTAGCTCGCAATCTGAGGGTCCGGACTCTACATATCCTGCCTGAAGACCAAGGCAGGGGCGCAGCCGACCCCCTGTGAGGTATGGAAGGGACCATCCTGGTGGTGGTGGGGAGGATGGAGGGAAGGATTTGACTTGGAGGTGGTGGGGAGGATGGTGGCGAATTGGAGCGTCAGCATCTGCGAACTCAAACATGAGTAAGTACCGATCTTTTATACCACAAGTGTTGGAATGTGATTGGATAGATAAAAGGTCAAGTGACGCACCAATTAAGTCTTCCTGGCAGAACTTTATGCTAAAGCTTTCATTTCTACCAGAAAGACTCAGAGAATAAATACTGTGACAATTATCCATTTATTAACAACCAAGCAAGCAATAAGATTCTTTGGCGTAGGCCCCGTCCGTAGCTTGCAATCTGAGGGTCCGGACTCTGCATATCCTGCCTGAAGACCAAGGCAGGGGCGCAGCCGACCCCCAAAATTGGGAGAAGATTTCTTCCACCAGGACGGAGCCTACCCCCCCAAAAAATGGTAAATAACGTGGACCCACCGGTCTTGAGTCCTGGAGTTCCTAAAAAAGTAGAAGAACAGGAATTAACATGGTAAGCGTAAATATGGAAAGCTGCATGCTGATAGCTAACTGGTAAAAGGCCACTTCATGAATAGAACTACTTGAAGTTATAATTTGTAGATGTGTGCTACGCCTGAGCATATAATATCTGCTTCATAAACGTAATGTTTATCCATTGCTGACACATCTAAAATTGTTATATGCTAGACCACAAGGTCGTAGGGCCACGCAGTCTGCTATACCACAGAGACAAAGCCGCAGGGCCACACGGTCTGCTAGACCACAGAGACAAGGCCGCAGGGCCACATGGTCTGCTAGACCACACACAGAGACAAGGCCGCAGGGCCACACGGTCTGCTAGACCACAGAGACAAGGCCGCAGGGCCACATGGTCTGCTAGACCACACACAGAGACAAGGCCGCAGGGCCACACGGTCTGCTAGACCACAGAGACAAGGCCGCAGGGCCACATGGTCTGCTAGACCACAGAGACAAGGCCGCAGGGCCACACGGTCTGCTAGACCACACAGAGACAAGGCCGCAGGGCCACATGGTCTGCTAGACCACACACAGAGACAAGGCCGCAGGGCCACATGGTCTGCTAGACCACAGAGACAAGGCCGCAGGGCCACATGGTCTGCTAGACCACACACAGAGACAAGGCCGCAGGGCCACACGGTCTGCTAGACCACAGAGACAAGGCCGCAGGGCCACATGGTCTGCTAGACCACAGAGACAAGGCCGCAGGGCCACACGGTCTGCTAGACCACACAGAGACAAGGCCGCAGGGCCACATGGTCTTCTAGACCACACACAGAGACAAGGCCGCAGGGCCACACGGTCTGCTAGACCACAGAGACAAGGCCGCAGGGCCACACGGTCTGCTAGACCACACACAGAGACAAGGCCGCAGGGCCACACGGTCTGCTAGACCACACAGAGACAAGGCCGCAGGGCCACACGGTCTGCTAGACCACACACAGAGACAAGGCCGCAGGGCCACATGGTCTGCTAGACCACAGAGACAAGGCCACAGGGCCACACGGTCTGCTAGACCACACACAGAGACAAGGCCGCAGGGCCACACGGTCTGCTAGACCACAGAGACAAAGCCGCAGGGCCATACGGTCTGCTAGACCACAGAGACAAGGCCGCAGGGCCACACGGTCTGTTAGACCACATACATTTTTTTTTTTTATACCACCACCAGTAGATGCATAGGGATTTACCTGGCCATTACTGGAGAGCTTGCTGGGCTTCAAGGATGATTTTTGAATCAGGTCTTATATAAGACTCGAATGCAGAAGAAGACCATCTGCCCAGGATCTTGATGGCTGCAGTAGAGATGCCACGTTCAGCTGCTGTAGTGGCTGCCCCAATCCTGAAGGAATGCCCGATATACTGGGAGGGAGATAGGCTGCAGCTTTTGAGGACAACAACTAGGTGTTTCCTAAACCAGGCTTTAGAGAGGGGTGCTCCGTTAGGGAGGATAAATAGGGGGGAATGCTCTGATGATCTCTGACGAACTTTAAGAAATTTAAGCATAGATGAGAAGGGACAGAAATTGTTGTTAATTTTAGAAATGGTTAGTGTGACTCCAAGACCTTCAGAAACATTCTTAGAGTGCTTGAGAAAAAGTGTAAAGAAATTAGGTGAGAAACATAAATCGGAGAAGGAAAGATCGTGGGCAGGATCAAATTGATTGGTTGCAGAAGTAAATTCCCCCGGACGCATGAACCCGTAAAAAGCAGTTAGAAACACGACTTCTAGTAAAATATTGGTATAGTTGGAAAATAGGCCATTACGGATAGAAGAAATTAGTTTTTGCACTAATGGCAAAGTAAAAGGCAACCGTTTATCTGGAGAATTACTAGAGGATTTACTAAAGCCTTTAAGCAATAGCCGAATGGAAGTAGCAGAGAAAAGACTAGGAAAATCAGGATTAAAATATTTTGCATAAAATTGAATGCCTGCGAGTAATTTGCGAATGGAAGAAGGTTTAAGATTTCATTTTTCAAAATTAAAGACTAGAAAGGAGCAGACAGTCGTGAGCAAAATGGGAAATAAAGGAATCTAAAAGGAAAAGCAAAACATTAAAAAAGAAGACCAAGCGGAAGTGTAAGCTTTATAGGTAGAAGGACCTACTCCTTTACACATATAATGTCTGGCTGACTTAACCAAGTCGTCTAATTTAACACTGCTGCTGATAGGGGAGGGCAAGGTGTGGGATCCGTATTGGCTGAAGGGCAAAGCCGTCTGAAAGTCTGAAAACGAAAACGAGATAATGCATCAGCAATGACATTGGAGTGACCGGGTATATGAGCAGCTTTAATGATAAAATTGAAGATAACTGATTGCCATATTAGGCGTCTCACGAAAGGCATGATCGTCGGGCAAGATGATCTGCCTTTATTAATAATGGCAACGACGGCTTCGTTATCGCAGAACATCATGATGCGTTTCCTTGACCACGCTGGACCCCAAATTAAGCTGGCTATAACTATAGGATAAAGCTCGTAGAGCGCGGAAGAAACTGAGCCAGAAGTAGACTCGGGAAACTCGATTGGCCATTTCTCTGCGAACCATTGTCCTTGAAAGAACCCCCCGAATCCAACGGATGGGGCGGCGTCGGTAAATAGATGTAGGTCTGCTGATGATTCGAAAGCATCATTGTAAAAAAAAGAAATGCCGTTCCAATCATTTAACAGCCGAGTCCAAAATTTTATATCAGACAAACATCCTTCGTCTAACTGAAGCAAATCACTTAGGTCTTGAGTAGAATGAGCCAGTGTAAGCAAACGAGAAATAAAAGCCCTTCCTTGCGGAATTATACTCATGGCAAAATTTAGGTGACCGAGCAGGGAAAGTAACTCACGTTTCGAAACGATGTGTACAGAGGAAAAACTTCCCAGAATGGATCTGATCCTTACGAGCTTTTCATGAGGAAGAGAAGCTTGCATTTTGACCGTATCGAGAGAAATTCCTAGAAATTCGAGCGAAGTAGAGGGGCCCAAAGTTTTTTCTGCAGAGAGAGGAACGCCAACGTCACTGAATACTTGTTTAAGAACATCGAGGACGGAAGAATGAGAATTAGGAAAATCGATCAACAAAAAATCATCAAGCAAATGCAGAACGAAAGGAAGTTTACAGACATTCAACAGGATCCAGTACAAAGCTTCGGAGAGACTGTTGAATATGTGAGGGCTACTTCTGCACCCAAATGTGAGCCTTACGGCGAAATAGAACTTAGAATTCCATTTGACTCCAAAAAGATGCCAGTCAGAAGGGTGGATTGGCATGGTTTTAAAAGCGTCTGTAATGTCAGCCTTAGCTAACCAAGCACCTTGGCCAGCTAACTTGATTAATTGAATGGCATTATCGACCGAGGCATAATGTAGAGAGAAGGGAGTGAGGGGAATACATTCATTGACACTTGCTATGTTAGAGGAATGAGGAGAAGACATATCAAAAATGAGACGTTTTTTGCCAGAATATTTGCGCGTTGCAATGCCGATAGAATTAATCCGAATTGGAGCGTCAGCATCTGCGAACTCAAACATGAGTAAGTACCGATCTTTTATACCACAAGTGTTGGAATGTGATTGGATAGATAAAAGGTCAAGTGACGCACCAATTAAGTCTTCCTGGCAGAACTTTATGCTAAAGCTTTCATTTACTTTATTTGTTTTACGTGTTCTAAACAATTGTTGTAAAAGTACATTCGAACATACCCACATCATTTGCCAAAATACTGATTAATCTTTATGTATAACACATGCTATATGTAACGAAGTTCAGATGTTATGGGAAGGAGGCGGAAACCGGTGAACATTCATGACACATTTTAATGATAAAAATAAAACAAATACAAAACGAAAGTAAAAGACAGCAGCCCCTCACGGACGACTGCTGTCACAATAAAACAAAACACAACACAAGTTCAGGGCTGTCCTCACTCGCTCTTCACTGTCGTCGCTCCTCCTTTATACTTCTGCTCCTCCGTGAGAGATACGAGACCGGTGCGTCGCGCAGGTGTCGCTCATCAGTAATCACGCCACCGGCCTCGTCCAGCTCTCTCACGGCCCTCGGCCTCACCCTGCTCGCCACACTATATTTATTATGACCGCCGCTAGCGTAGCTAGCGAAAGCGGTCATATAGGGATTGTCAAAGTTTTTTTTTTTTTTTTTTTTCGTCACCTTACTGAATTTTTCGTCAACGATACCAGGGACACCGAAACACCGGGGAACATGAAATTTGGTGAGCATGTAGCCCCACTAGACTTCTAAGGAAAAATTTCGTTTGGTCCCCGGGGGCCACTCCCCCCCCGCGCTGGGCCCCCCCAAACCCCAAAAAATGCAGTTTTTCCTAAATAACTACCTGAACCGTGGCACCGAGGATGAAGAAATTTTTATGGTATGTTGGTCTACTAGACTTTTACGGAAAAATTTCGTTTGGTCCCCGGGGGCCACTTCCCCCCCCGCGCTGGGGCCCCCGTAAATTTTTCGTCAACGATACCAGGGACACCGAAGCACCGGGGAACATGAAATTTGGTGGGCATGTAGCCCCACTAGACTTCTAAGGAAAAATTTCGTTTGGTCCCCGGGGGCCACTCCCCCCCCGCGCTGGGCCCCCCCAAACCCCAAAAAATGCAGTTTTTCCTAAATAACTACCTGAACCGTGGCACCGAGGATGAAGAAATTTTTATGGTATGTTGGTCTACTAGACTTTTACGGAAAAATTTCGTTTGGTCCCCGGGGGCCACTTCCCCCCCCGCGCTGGGGCCGCCGTAAATGTTTCGTCAACGATACCAGGGACACCGAAGCACCGGGGAACATGAAATTTGGTGGGCATGTAGCCCCACTAGACTTCTAAGGAAAAATTTCGTTTGGTCCCCGGGGGCCACTCCCCCCCGCGCTGGGCCCCCCCAAACCCCAAAAAATGCAGTTTTTCCTAAATAACTACCTGAACCGTGGCACCGAGGATGAAGACATTTTTATGGTATGTTGGTCTACTAGACTTTTATGGAAAAATTTCGTTTGGTCCCCGGGGGCCACTCCCCCCCCCCCCCCGCACTGGGGCCCCCGTAAATTTTTCGTCAACGATACCAGGGACACCGAAGCACCGGGGAACATGAAATTTGGTGGGCATGTAGCCCCACTACACTTCTACGGAAAAATTTCGTTTGGTCCCCGGGGGCCACTCCCCTCCCACGCTGGGCCCCCCCAAACCCCAAAAAATGCAGTTTTTCCTAAATAACTACCTGAACCGTGGCACCGAGGATGAAGAAATTTTTATGGTATGTTGGTCTACTAGACTTTTACGGAAAAATTTCGTTTGGTCCCCGGGGGCCACTTCCCCCCCGCGCTGGGGCCCCCGTAAATTTTTCGTCAACGATACCAGGGACACCGAAGCACCGGGGAACATGAAATTTGGTGGGCATGTAGCCCCACTACACTTCTACGGAAAAATTTCGTTTGGTCCCCGGGGGCCACTCCCCCCCCCGCGCTGGGCCCCCCCAAACCCAAAAAAATGCAGTTTTTCCTAAATAACTACCTGAACAGTGGCACCGAGGATGAAGAAATTTTTATGGTATGTTGGTCTTAAGGGCCCACATCAACCTAGCCCATAATCGATTGTCAAAGTTTTTTTTTTTTTTTTTCGTCATCTACTGAATTTTTTCATCAACGATACCAGGGACACCGAAACACCGGGGAACATGAAATTTGGTGGGCATGTAGCCCCACTAGACTTTTACGGAAAAATTTCGTTTGGTCCCCGGGGGCCACTCCCCCCCCGCACTGGGCCCCCCCAAACCCAAAAAATGCAGTTTTTCCTAAATAACTACCTGAACCGTGGCACCGAGGATGAAGAAATTTTTATGGTATGTTGCTCATTTTCCTTTTCTGAAGTTGGCAACCCCAACTGTCACACACACACATGCAGGAATACAAACAAACGCAAGCATGCACACACACTGACATCCACACGCACAGACACACACCCATACACACACATACAAATCCACATGCACAGACACACACACACAAACACACACGCACACACACATGTACGCACGCATACTTACACACACACACACACACACACACACAGACAGACACACACATACATAAACAAACACACATACACACACACAGACAGACATGCACATACTACTACTTTTTTTAGGTATATACATAAACACGCAATACAGCCAAATTGCTCCACGTCATTTATTTTTGTGGAAAGCCAGTGCAGGCCTGAGCGGCGGTCATATTTTGTACCGCCATGCGGTACATCTAGTTTACATGGCCATAAACACCAGACGTGATAAACAATGTCAATAAACTAAACACAAACCTAAAGCAATAATACCCGTACGTTGACGTTTACGTTTATGGGACTTGTCTTTGTCGACAGAACGAGCTGCAGTCGGTAAAGAATAATTGTGTTCCATAACGACTGCACGAAACCAGCTAACGTTTGTTGCTTGATAGACGCTACAACTACAACTTCCGCATTTGTCCAGGACTCCACGCAGTACGAGCGGAAACCGAGGGTAATGTGGATATGACGCCATTGACTGGCGACTCCCAGCTCACCCCTGCTCACACGCCCTGTTTCCTTGGTTAAAATCACAATTTTCTCACGATTTAAAAATAGTTGGAAACATTTGGGATATTGTAAGTAATCAACTTAACAAAAAATATAACACTGGCCTTGTTATTTTGGGATATACAGTATTAATGCAAAAATCTTACATATTGTACCTTTAAGTGTGTCCTCAGCCAAACTTTCATTAGAGTACTAGTACACTATAGACCAGAGGTCGGCAAGTAAGTTTGGCATTAGGCCCCCCCCCCAAAAAAATCGCCAGTAGATGGCGGGCCAATACATACTGTAGTCAAAGGGTAATTTAAGAAATGAATTGATGAAAAATGCAACTAGAATTGCAGACTGTTACAGTGTCTTTTGTTGGAAGTAGCTGTTACTCCTTTAGGACAGTCATTAACAAAAAGCCACATTTGTGTGGTGGTGTCCGGGTTTTACACAGGATTAATTAATAAAGCAGTAGTAACACGTAACCTGGCAAGTATCTTCATTCACCAACTTGCAACACAGACCGCCTTTCTAAAACACACATAAATAAAGTGTTACTCTAACTTATTGTAATAATTATTTGACGTTGCTTACTTTTACACTCAGCATTATTCCGTGGCATCCTCATGTACTAAACTGCATTTTTTTTTATTGTTTGCTTGCTGGAGGTAGGCTACACTATTACGCCATGTGTGGAATGATGTTAACATTTAAGCTAGCTGGTGAGAGAAAATGGCACTATCAAAAAGTCTAAAGAGGAAAGTTGACAGCGAAAATAGGGCATAGACTTCAAAGAAGAATGGAAAGACAACTATGCGTTCATCCTACCTAGTTTTGTGAATGCAAAGCCAGTGTGTCTTATCTGCAACAAAGCGATCCACAGACTCTTTTGAATGTCTTTCAGAACTTTTCAAATTAAAAGCTCTCAATTCATCTCAAAATAAAACATTGCTGCAAAAACTTTCTCGTACTTTTATTTTGAAGGCAAAATCACTAAAGATGAAGTGATGGTGAGTAGCTGTTGCTGTCATGACAGATCTATTTCACAACCAGCCGCTATCAAAATAATCTTGCTACGGGTGCGCATGTTGCCGACCACTGCTATAGACTGTTAGGTTAGGGCTAAGTGTTAAGGTTTGAGTTAGTAGAATAAGTTGACCTGTAGTTGCAAAGTTACTTATAGTCAGTAAAATGTCTGTTGGAGGACCATCAAAATAGTGTTAGCAGGTATTAAGTAGACAGTCTACTATAATGAGAGTTAGTTGACATGTAGAGGCAAATGTACTTAGTTAGTAGAATGTCTAGTGTTCCCATTATTATTATTATTATTTTGTCATCTACTTTTAACTTTCTTTTTTACTCAGGTGTACAGTATTTACTCCACTCAGTAAAATCTGAATTCAAAAATCTGACAAAATATCCAGAGCATGATTTTGACTCACAAGAAAGAGTTTGTGATGATTTTTCAAGTGTTAATCAGACCAGAGCCTCTCCCTGAAAACCCACTCTGAGTAGATGAACACAAACCTTTCATAGTAGGGTTGAAGATGGACCCCTCCTAGTACTGTTGCTGATGACTTCTTGGAAATAACGCATTACATGGGCCATTGAGTCTTCAATAAATCAGCAATAAGTGTGAATGACTTTAATTACATCCACAAGGCAACATACAAACATGTCTTATTTTGGGAGGGGTGCTGTTGAATGATCAGTGACAAATTGTTATTGTCTTTCCTATACACAGTGGTGGTTGCTTTAAGACCGCATGGGCTTCCCCGAAAATGTCTAAATCTCAAAAAAGACTCTGTCACTGACGCATATTGAGTGTATTTTGCATTGAAATTGATTATTGGTCTTTTAATCACTGTAGGAGCCTAACTTATCTTAGTGGTGACTTAGTAAACTGAAACAGTGATGTGCATTGTGGACAGTAATTTAAAGCACCACTGTACACAGAGTGCTTGGAAATAGGCAAACAATTAATGAAAGTCTTTTGTGGCTTGTAAGTCATTTGAGCTTGGTGAGTTATTGGCCTTTTTGAGAAGCAGCTTTTAGGTGCAATACCACAGATGTGCATAGAAAACATAAATATAGAAATATGCTTCCCCACGAAAATCACTGTTTTTCAACACTCACCAGCCACTGTATTAGGTACACCTATTCAACCTCATGTTAACACAAATATCTAATCAGCCAATCACATGGCAGCAACTCAGTGAATTTAGCCATGTAGACATGGGCTGTTCCTCAATTCTAAGAACGCAAAGAATGGACTTGCATTTCCATTTCATGCCAGGCCACTTTGAAAGGACGAACTCGGAAGGACACGAGGACACAGAGCACATCTTTGTGAGAATTGAGATGTGCTGTGATCTTGTTGCTCAATGGACCGTTCAGCAAATATTAGGCAGTGGGACAGCACCATCCATTGCACAATAAATAAGACATAATATCACAGATGTCATAACCTATTCAAAATATTAGCAAATTTATTATAAGGTGGCGTAGTTACACATTACTACATGTACTTACTATAGTAACAATAGTAAATTATGCACAACTACAAGTAACTAACCCTAAACCAAACCCTGATCCTAACCATAACTCTAAGTACATGTAGTTAATTAATATTACTCAGTACTTAAGAATAAAATAACTGTCACCTTAAAATAAAGTGCAACCCAAGTATTTACTTTCATTATTATCATTAGATTTTTATTTTATTTTACTTGAGTATTTGCGTAAATGAGTATGTATAATTAATGTTACGCTTTGTTATGATTATTTTAAATATGCAAATTAACAAAAAGTACCCCCACCCCCCACATGTTTAAAGTCCAAAGAGGTAAAAAAAGAAGCAAAAGCTAAATAAGACAACTTGTCTGTTATTTGTCATATTTTTGAGGGAATGTGAAGCTACTTCTGAGTCATTTTAGGAATCAAGGTGGACCTTAATGTCCTGGAAACACTTTTAGTGTCCTGGAAATTAGTTCCATGAGCTCAGTGAAACATCTTCATGTGAAATACTTGATGTAATGCTCAAAGTACATACACACAGCCCTGACAAAATACAACAATTGGATCTTTGTGCTGGTCATGAAAAGAAAACGTGTTTACCATGTTCTCACATTTTCAAAATCATTAATGCACATGGTTTTAGTCTACTGACATGGAGTTGTCTCAAATTTTCCCCAAATTACTGGTCCCTTAGGAACAAATGACGTTCTCCTAAAGTCCACTCATCGGTTATAGTCAGTGTTTTAATCTTAATTGTCTGAATGGCAAGTTTCCTATAGACCCACTCGCACACATTGGCTCCAGAACCAGATAATTCTTTTCCTTAGCCAAATTTAAGTGAATGTAATGGTTGTCACCCCTGCATTTGTGGAATGTTAGATCAACTGCTTCTCTGGAAGGGTGTCAAAGCCTGAATTGGAGGTCACAGGCAGAATGGTGTCAGTGGAGTCACTAGGGTTATCTCAGGTCACCAATCTCTTAAATCACAAAACGATGTTCCTCACAGTACAAGCTGCTGTAAATGAACCGAGGACACTTTGGCTAACCCTTGCTTCACCCATTAGTTCTTATAAATGATACTTCAAATAATTATTATAATAATAATTATATATAGGTAGGAGGTAGGATTCTACTAGCATCTTGGAGATGTTGCTACAGTTCTTCTGGATTTAGTCTTTCTCAAAGTCTGTTTCTTTATGTAATTACAGATGATGGTGAGGTCAGATCTCTGTGTGGAGCACAGGCTGTTGCCAGACTCCTTGTGCATACAAAATTCTCACTGGATTATTACAATTCATTTGACAAATTTGTGGCTAGAGGTTTCAGATTTTTTTTTTTTAAATGAAGACACTCAAATTTTGGTGAACAAAAATGCAAAATGGTGAACAGTCTTACATTATTTATTTAACTTACATAGTTCTTATATACAGTAAATGTAATGTGTTATTTTAGATTGTAATACAGATTTATGTCTTGCCAATGGGTTAAATCATTTCTATAGCTCAAGACCTTATTCTCCTGTGTCCACCCATAACAAAGAAAACCTCTTAATTACCCCTTAATTACTTTACGGCCACATTGACAGAAGCAAACAGGACATTCCTACAAGTGTGAGCTGTAAGACAGACGTGACCAGACAGAGACAGTGAACACAGGTTCACAAGTACTTGTCAATGTAAGGAAAACACTGTATGTAGTGTTGATTTGTGATGATCAATGTGGACTACGAACAAAGATACAGAAGTCAAATGCAATGGATTTGCGCTTAACAAATCGAGTGATACTAGTTAATAAATATAGGGTCCTGCATCTGTAATGAAAATGAATCCACTTTCTGAGGCTATTATTAAATGTTATTAACGGATTAAAGGGATAGTTCACCCAAAAATGAAAATGCTGTTATCATTTACTCTCCCTCATGTTGTTCCAAACCTGTATGATTTCCTTTCTTCTGCTGAACACAAAAGAAGATATTTTAAAGAAGGTTGGTAATTAAACAGTTGCTGGTCCCCATTGACTTCCATAGTATTTTTTTTTTCCTACTATGGAAGTCAATGGGGTCCATCAGTCGTTTGGTTACCAACTTTCTTCAAAATATCTTCTTTTGTGTTCAGCAGAAGAAAGAAAGTCATACAGGTTTCGAACAACATGAGGGTGAGTAAATGAGGACAGCATTTTCATTTTTGGGTGAACTATCCCTTTAAAATAGCTCTGATTATTCTCAGTGCAAATTATAATAAAACTTAATGAGATTCAAAAATTATAAATTACATTAGATATACTGTACAACAGCTTCAAGAAGTAAAGGTTTGATCAGTATAACTTTATAATTATATACATTTTTGAATGTCTGGCTTCCCCTTACTTTTAAATAATGTAACACTTTGACCACTTTTTTTTTTCTCTCTCAAGCAAAATGCAGAATCTTGAATACATATTGTGAGCTTTCTTTGGTATTGATCCAAAGTAGCACTATTGAATGCAATTAAAGTATTGTTGTAATTTTGGCATTATTCAAACATTTTTAATTTAAGGCTGATTCAATGAAACTAACTACTGCTAACTACTCTGAATTTAGTGTAAGTATAATATAGTGTATTTTAAAATTTGCTATGGGGGCTTCTCTTAAATTGAGACCTTTTACACCAAAAAACGATAACCATAGTTTTAGATAACCAAGTTTAACCATGACATTTAAAAAAAAAAAAATGCATTAACAATTTAAGATAGCAGAATCCACACTACAACTATAACACAATATTGTTTATATCAGTTTCAGAATTTTTCAGCTGATGAACAGAAAAACATTGACAGCCAATCAAAATGCATCAGACTTTACATTCAAAACATTGGTGTGGATGCTAGTTATTTTTATAGTTTATTCTTGGTGTGAACGGACCTTTATTCCTATAAATTCCTATAAATTCCAGCACTAAGGGCCCAGTATATGCATTTAAGATCCAATATGTGACCCTGGATCACAAAACCAGTCTTATGTTGCACGGGTATATTTGTGGCAATAGCCAACAAAACATTATATGGGTCAAAATTATAGATTTTTCTTTTATGCCAAAAATCATTAGGATATTAAGTAAAGATCATGTTCCAAGAAGATATTTTGTAAATTTCCCACCTTAAATATATAAAACTTTTATTTTTGTGAATGGATGCAGCACTATCGCTAATAGAAATGGACAACTTTAAAGGCGATTTTCTCAATATTTCGATTTTTCTTTACCCTCAGATTCCAGATTTTCAAATACTTGTATCTCGGCCAAATATTGTCCTATCCTAACAAACCATACATCAATGGAAAGATTATGTATTCAGCTTTTTTAAAATTACACATAAGACTGGTTTTGTGGTCCAGGGTCACATATGTGCTAGTAGATTTGAAAAAAGTCAAAGGTCACTTTATGTCTGATTTACGTTCAGTGGGAATAATGCAATAAACACTGTTTTGTTTCACCCTTCCAACACACTAACAACAACTAACACTCATTCTGGCCTACTATATCTACTTTATTTTACACTCAATATCCCAACTGCTTCAGTGATTTACAGATGTTGTGGCTACATGTGCTCGTTGTGATGTAGTTCCTGTTTTCCACAGACAGGACAGCACAAATGATCCCCCTCTTCTCCATCTCCCAACTTTCTATTCCCTTAATGTGCTTAGGAAATTGTAATTTGGAGCTAACAGAGCATTACTGACAGACCTGTTCAGAGTTAAATCTGCCACACTCTGTGAACCTTGAGGAGAATGTTTAAGACAGGATCAACACAGTTGTAGTTTGTAATTATTGTTTTTGCATTTATGCCTTATACAGTTGATCTGCTTTTCCAAAGACCATGTTTCCCTAACAGAAGTCATGTGATTATGCGGCATGTCTGGACACAAACAGGTGAGGGTTGTTGGGGAAAGTGACAGATCATGCATTTTGTTATACCTGTGTTATGTAGCTTGTATGGATCAGTGAGGGTTACAAATGTTCCAAAAGTATCCAGTGAATGAAAAGACAATTTCTAGCTGTGGTCCTTTGATTTATCATCTAGTTTGAGCTAATATTCCATACCTTTATGATGCACTGTTTGAAAAACCGATCAACCTGTAAGACCTGAGTCATCTGACTGAGAATCAGCAATATGTCTGGGTGATATGACGAAAAAAGGATATTGTCATTGTGTCTTGGAAATAAGGCCATAATTGCCAGTGTATAACATTAAAAGACACCTTTAGATAATCAAATATTATCAACAACTTACCATTCTGACCCAATATAGCTGTTCTTATACAGTTTATTTTTATATCTTGATAATTGTAATATGAAATGAGTCTGATTACTTGGAAAGGTCATGCAAGTCCAAAACATTTTTAGCACTGTAGATAGTATTGCTTTTTGGGAAATGTGCTGTATGTTAGGTGATTTTAAGTCAAAAGTAATGAGTAGACATCCATCTGTCAGCAAGACGTATAAAGATTCTTTCTCACACAGGCATGTCCATTTCTAGTCATTTGAAGTAAATGGAAGTGAGTGGTTGAAGCACTGACCCATGTGGTGAGGGTATGGGTGAGGAGTGTGAGCTTTTCCAGCTGAAAATGAGATCCGTTATCTTGGAAGGAAGGAAGCCAGAAAAGCACCGACCTGGAAATGCACCTCTCAACCAGTTTAGAGATTAAAAGTTTGTGGTAGGAATTATGAAGTGCTATCTGTAAAAACTGTGATTAGTGTCTATATCTAAATGATGCTGCAATCTTCCACATTCTGTCCACTTTGAATTTGTGTGTATCTAACACTGTACTAAATAGGAGAAGCAATGGTTAGTTGTCACAAGGTCTATTATCTCAGTTATTGGTTTTGAGTCCAATTATGCAAAATGTGTTTTCTCTCTAATAGGGGTTTTGCATGATGTTGGTGTCAAAGACCTTGTTCAAAACCATATTAACTTAGATTGTGTGTGTGTGTGTGTGGGAATATATTGATTACATTATTAACATTATTTGATAGCCTATCCGTTTGGTAATCAAATGAACAATAAAATGAAGTGAAATGAAGGTGGATTTTATTTGAAAGGTTGAACTGTGCTCTCATGGTAGTTTGATAAATGCACTTCTGCAAATTAATTACAAATCTAAACAAAGCATTAAAGTCCATATCAAAGTGATTTATATTAAGCGCTGTCATTTACTGCAGCGTGAACTTTACTCAAAGTTCAGCGAGTCACTTTATAACCTTTTAAATATCCGCTTGATTTCTCTTATCACCCAGTGCTGTAAGTAGCGCGGCCTGGCTCTCCCCCGTGAGGAGGGGTAACTCTCTGTTGCAGCGCAAGAAGCGCAATATGATGTGATCCACCAAATAATTGTTGAGATCAAATTAATACGGGAACAATTCATGGCTGGGTGTGTGTTAACATAAATGATGACTTGGGGAACATTAACCTGGATGTTTTACTTGGCACAAGACCTTATCCTTTTATCACTCATTTAAGCTATCTGACATAGCCTAATTTATTTGAGCTGATTAAACTGCTAACGAGATGTTTGTTTGCTTTTTTCTTTGTTTGTTTGTTTTTACCACGAGCCACAATAGACTTAGTGAAAGTTTGCAAAAGTTTAAATTTTATTGTTATTTTTTAATTTCTATTTGAGGCAAACGTTTTATTTGCTCAACATAGGCTAAATCAATTTCACTGCTAATATTATCAAGGTATCATATATTTCCTTAAGTGCTCTGCACCTCGGAGTGAATAGGGAAAAGTGACACTTTCTTTTCGTTCGTATTTAGTTGTTAATTTTATTGTGTGTATGCGTGTGTGTGTGTGCGCGCGCACGCGCGCGCCCGCCCTCTCTTGTCTTGGAGTCAATTGGGGCACCTGTGACGCGCGTCCTAGTCACTTTCCCCGCACCTCCCTTCTAGGTGGTGTCCACTCACTTTTTTTCGGGTGGGCTGTGAGCCCCTCCTCTAAATCCCCTAAAGTTATTTAGAGTGTAAAATGGATTTGAATTTGCTGTTAGCGTTCACATATTGTGTCCGGACCACATCAAGCAACACACGGTCAAAGAAAGAGATTTAAACTGATACAAGGACACGTGTGGAGGTTTCATGTGGACTCATTGTGAACTGGGATTAAATAACATTTATTTTCGTTTGGAATTATAAGTTTCGGGAAAGGTACAGTATTTCATTCATTTTTCTTTTTTCTTTTTATTAATTTATGACTGTGTCTTCAGTCAGAGTGTCAGTTATTAATTGCTTAACTTATGCAGTCGATAACGATACATAATATGGTTAAATTTGAATCAGAAGATAATTTAAATGACTAGATGTGATTTTTAACGAATATTTTCAACATTCTAATGATTATTATCATAATTTATTTTTGTTGTTTAAATAATTATGTTTTACAACATTCCAAGTGGATATATGGAGTAAATAATATGCTACAATATTTTAACTTACGTCGCACAAAAGTATAGCCAACTCAAATTCCCCATGACCTCACGCAGTGTAGAACACAGAAGTAAAATTATCCAAAAAAGAACAATTGAACTGAAATAGTAGTACTACCAAAAGACTCCTTAACAGTTCTCATCTCTGATGCTGACCGTAGGCTATATCAAAGGGCGTGACTAATAGGTTCCAGCTCCGTTATGCCAGGGCCAGGACATGTCTGAATCTCTATTTACATATATTCTAGTATTTAACTATTAGACATTAACAATTGACATCTAATCTAATTATTATAGAGTGAGGAACTTCCAGGTGCAGTAGGCTACATTTGTGAAATACAAGAGCGCGCAGACATAGCGCATGCGTGAAAGAAGCGATGGTCTCTGATCTCAGAGTTTTTGGATGACATTGAGAATTGTAATTCATGAATCGGTTAGTTTCTTTATAAATACAGTTTTGTATTGCCGCGATTGAGTCTAGTAGCCTATAGCCTAAGGATTATTTTGCCACAGTGCCGGTAGAAAATGTGCACAATAGAAAATTGTAGTGGGCTAAAGCAAACTTTTTTGTGTTCATGCTATGTCACATTTGTTTACATTCATTTTTGTCACAATTTCTGCGATTTTTACTCGATTTTATGAGATTCTAGGTTAATGAAATTCAGAGTGACCAAAAGTGTGATGACTTCATCACTGCACGTTTTTACCACTTTGATTTATCCTTAAACGTGGAGGCGGCAATTAAACTAGGCTAATTGCGCAATTTTAAGCTGCTGACTTTTTTTTACATTTTTTAATTATCCCCACACTGTATGAGATCAAACGAAAGGAAAACAAATGCATGAAGTCAGTAGCCTACCTATTTAAAGAAACAATAAAACAAATCTTAATTTTCACCTACATCTTCTTTTAACTTTCACAGTAGTAAGCTATATTTTGATTATATCCTATATCTAATCTAAGAATGGCTGTTTTACGAGCCCAACATTTGTAGTGGTGCGGTGGCAAAAGTTTTTGCCTCACCCCCCGCAGGGGATTATAACAACTGAATACTCAATTCCGCCACCCACCCTCTGAGAGGAAACACTCTGTATGACCACCGTATCGCCAGTCAGATGAGTAACGCCGTTCAGCAAATGCGAGTCTTAATAGATAGCAAATGTCTCAGTCATTCAGCTCAGTTTACTACTAAACTTTAGTGACTTATCAAATCAATGATTCAATGATTCTTCTCTTCACCTCCTAGCCATAAAGATGTTGCTAAATATAAGACACATATTGTGGTTGATCTGCATATACCAAACAACGACTGGACCAGGTAAGCTTTTCATTTATTTATTTATTTTTTACATCTTTTATATTTCAAAAGTATTTATCTGGTGAACTTAAGAGTGGAAATTGAATTTATTCATGCAAGACTGGCGTTTACATGTGTCTAAATGAATGTAGGCATGCTTTTCTTTTTTGTGCTGTTTTAAGGGCTAATTAGATTTTATTTCTTGCAACAAAAATCAACTTAAAGGGATAGTTCACCCAAAAAGTTGTTATTTTTTTGTCACCATTTACTCACCCTCATGCTGTTCCAAACCCGTATGAGTTTCTTGTTGAACACAAAAGAAGATGAAACAATGTTGGTAACCATACAGTTCCATAGTATTTTTTATTTCTACTATGGAAGTAAATGGGTGCCATCAACAGTCTGGATACCAACATTCTTTAAAATATCTGTTTGTGTTCAAGAGAGGAAAGAAACTCTTTGGAAGGCTTGGAACAACTTGAGGGTAAGAAATGATACAATTTTAATTTTAGCTTTTAGCTAGAAATTGTAAAATTCATTTAAATGCATCTCCTGAATTGGTCAAACTGTTGTGGAGCAGACCCTGCATTCCCACAAACTGGTGTCCCCTAGCTGCCACTAATGGTTTACTTCCAGGCACCTATACCTTTTAATTAGGAACTTCTTGTAGTCTGGTGCAAACAGATGGCTTGACTTCATCACTCTGAGAGGCCATGCTCACACACGGTGGTGTGTTACCCTCAGGGGTAATCCCACCTGTCCGAAGCATTTCTCACATTGTTGGTCCGAGTATATAGTGATTTTCTGACAGTTACGATCCTTTCAACGTCCCCTGTTCAAGGTTATCTGTCCTTCTACAGGAAAATAGTCTCTGGAATACTTACCCTTAGGCTTCACAGAGGCAGTACAATAATTCTTAGCTCAATTATCATAAACATTGTGAGGCATGATTTCCTGTGCTTTGCGGTGGATGCAGCTGTGTGTATACTTCTCATGCCTTTCATTCTCTCAGTCTCTAGCACATTATTGGTGATGCGTCCCGTCAGCGGCTTGTTGTCCGGGAAAGTGACCCTTCCATGTTCCTTCTCCATCATCCCAACTGTTGGACCTAGAAACAGAAATGCCTCCGGAACAGATTACCTGCGCATCAAGTGGACAAAAATTGAGGGGGGTGTGGAGTCGACTGTTCTTGTCACCCAAAATGGCGTCATAAAGATTGGTTCGGGGTACAGGAGTCGTGTATCTGTGCAGAGTCACCCGGAAGACATTGGCGATGCTTCTCTAACTATGGTGAAGCTCCGGGCAAGTGATGCTGGAACATACCGCTGTGAAGTAATGTTTGGGATTGAGGACACGCAAGACACAGTTAGTTTAAATGTTGATGGTAAGATTGTTTTAACACCTTTGTCTTCTCGCTTTCTCTTAAGTTTGAAAGATTTTTAAGATGCCAATGTTGTATCTGAAGCACATATGCTGCCAATATGGGAAATTCCTTAAAACTATTTGATCAATGACAGTCATAACCAAAGTAAATTATAGATAAATGAAAGTTCAGTCTTTTAAGTGGAACTGTTAATGGGAGAAAACCCACAAGCACAGATTATCTAAATTGTTGAGGGATTTTAAGGTTGTTTCGGCTCCTCCCAGATTATAGTTACAGCGTAAAAAGTGAAATGCACTCCAATAAACTTTGCCTCTCTTAATGTCTTCCCTCTGCTTGGATACACTGTAATGCACATTGACACTGGGATGCATCTTGTATGGGATGATTTATGCACAGGCCATGTGAAAGGATGGGATGGGTCAGCCCTGAACTGCTTTGGCTCTAGAATCGCAGCACCACCCTGCTCTCAGCAAAGACACACTGCCATTTTAATTAGATCCATTACTCATTTAATTTGAATTTGTTTCAAAGCAACAATTATGGGGGTGGATGGAATGTCCCCTCGTTCAAATGAATGTCCCAACACTGCTAGCTTTATTAATTTGTTTATAAGCAACTTGCAGACCTCTTCAGGACTAAAGCAGTTTGTATTAGTCTTTAAATTGATGGCTGTCACTGACAACAATGGCAGTAATACAATATGCCCCTATTTAATGAAACTGTTAATGGATGGAATGGTCTTTGTTTGGAGATGTTCATTTTTGTTTATTTTATTTGTTCTTTTGAACAGGCGTGGTGTTTCACTACAGGTCAAGGGTAAGCAGATACATTCTGAACTATGCACAAGCTGTACAGACCTGCAGTGATGTCGGAGCCACCATTGCTACAGCAGAACAGCTGAGAGCTGCTTATGAGGATGGATTTGACCAGTGTGATGCTGGCTGGATTGCAGATCAAACAGTGAGGTTAGAAGCAACACACACACACACGCGCACGCACGCACGCACGCACGAACGCACACACGCACGCGCGTGTGCGCGCACACACACACACACACACACACACACACACACACACACACACACACACACACACACGACCTGCACTTCTATATTCTCTACTGGCAATCTCAGTAATAAGTTCTAAACAATATGTCAACATGTTGATACAAAAAGGAAATTGCAAAAGCTAAACAAATGATAATTGTGTACTATTTTTCAGTCATGAGAAACCTGTCTCTCTGTGTGGATTGTTTCTATCTGTAGATATCCAATCACTAGACCAAGGCCTGGCTGCTTTGGAAATCTGCCTGGAAAACCTGGTGTCAGGTCTTATGGCAAACGCAGGCCCACGGAGACCTTCGACGTGTTCTGCTATGTGGATAAGCTTGAGGGTAAGAGTTTAGTATTCTGTTATTTCTTACAACTTATTTCTTTTCAAAAATAGAATAAAATAAAACTTCTTGACAAGGCCAACAGTCCTGCGGTAATGTGAAAGAGCTGTAGTTTATCTGTTATATTAGCTCTATGCTGACATATTTCATGTGGTTTTAAACTGCGGTTATGACCAAAAATGAATATCAACCATATTGGCAATGAACATCTGTGGTATTAAACATTGAAGTGGAAGCTCTCTTATTTCAATTCAAATCTGAGTTTCTTTTCAATCCCAAGTCTAATGTGAACATAAACTTGTTTTGCCGAATGTACATCAGCTTATCAGAACATCCTGTCAGTAGTTTTATTGGTAACTTTTTACAATAAGGTTCATTAGTTAACATTAGTTAACTACCTTAGGTAACTTGAACTATTAATGAACAATACTTCTACAGCATTAATTAATCTTATTTAATGTTAATTTCAACATTTACTAATACATTATTAAAATCGAAGGTTGTATTTGTTAACATTAGTTAATGCACTGTGAACTAACATGAACAAACATTGAACAGCTGGATTTTTATTAACTAACATTAACAAAGATTAAAGGAGAACTCCGGTCAATTTTAACATTGAGCTCATTTTTTTGTACATTTGGAGTGCTGTCAATACAAAGAACAACGACAAAAATCGGTGTTGCCTACACCGTGTTATCCTCTTTTTAAAATTTGCACCCTGTTGACTTCAATGGGGCAAGTACTAAACCTGCTTTTAGCCTCTTAACATCCTTGATGTGTCATTACAAGTGCACAGAAAATGTGAGTGATTCCTTCTGAGTGAACACGAGTGAATCTGACTGCAGTAGATGTGAAAGATATGTATAAAAATGATGTTATTTAAGCCAGCGCAAATACCTGTGCTTACATCCTGTTTGTCGGTTGAAGTCCAAAGTAGTCGATTGCCGAGTTCACGCGCATAGGTTTAGATACCTATGATCACGCGCGTGATCTCGGCAATCGATTACTTTGACATTACTTACAATTAATCACTCACATTTTCTGTGCACTTGTAATGACACATCAAGGATGTTAAGAGGCTAAAAGCAGGTTTAGTACTTGCCCCATTGAAGTCAACAGGGTGCAAATTTTAAAAATAGAATAACTCGGTGTAGGCAACACCGATTTTTGTCGTTGTTCTTTGTATTGACAGCACTCCAAATGTACAAAAAAATTAGCTCAATGTTAAAATTGACCGGAATTCTCCTTTAATAAATACTGTAACAAATGTATTGCTCAATGTTAGGTCATGTAACATTAACTAATGTTAACTAATGAAACTTATTGTAAAGTGTTACCGTTTTATAGTTTGCATGATAGTATTCTTTTAAAAATTACATACATGTATTTAAAGTAACTTACTAATAATGATGAGAATTTGTTGTTTGTAGAAGATTCTAGTTCTTTCAAAAGCCAGAATGACCAAGAAATAACAAGATTTTTTTTTTTTTTCATATCTTGTCAGGAGACTTAATACTGAGTGCATTATTCAGTTTAGTGTTGTGACAAAGACATGGAAAACGACTAACATCAAAAAGAGCAAATGGAAAATGGATTCATAAAATGAACACCCTGTTGTATACTGTGGTGTTTAATATGTCTCATTCCCTCACGAAAGAAGATTTGGGAATGTCTTTACTGTTCTGCTGTAAATTACTTGGACGTCATGAAAACCTCAGTTCTAGCTTTTGACAGCAACACCCAAGGCTGCACGAAAACAACTCCCCCTCGTTTTTATTTTCATCCTATTCACTACAGCATTTGCTTGAATATTTTTATTTTATAAAGTTATTTAATTTATTTGCGTTTGTCATATTATTCAGGGTATTCCCCCTCCTCCCAGATCCAAGATCTGGGTTTTGATTCATTGACTGGCACTTTGGATTGTATGTGTTAGCAAGACTTTAATAATGATAATTATTTAACATGTAAGCTGTTTTTATGACAAACTCAAAATGCAGCTAATTTCAGATATATAATGTTTCTTTCATGTTTTTACTCCAGGCAAAGTTTACTTTGCGCCCACAATGCAAAAGATGACCTTTGCTGAGGCCAAGGCGGAGTGTGAAAGCATGAATGCAGAGCTGGCCTCACCTGGTCAACTCCACGCTGCCTGGAGACAGGGCCTCGACCGATGCGATTATGGATGGCTGTCTGACGGCAGTGCCCGCCACCCTGTCTCCGTACCCAGAAGTCAGTGTGGTGGTGGCCTGCTGGGTGTCCGCACCTTGTACCGCTACCGAAATCAAACAGGCTTCCCGGATCCCAGCATGAGGCTAGGAGCATACTGTTTCAAAGGTAAAGACTTTTCACTGAGCTCATGAAGTGTTTATGGTGTAATAAACGAACACCTGAATGGTTGCAAGAACAGCCACTTTACCAGCTGCTTTGACGTCATTTCTCACAGCAGGCATAAAATTGAAGCCCTTACCCCATTACACACGTAAACTTGAGCTCCAGACTTGAAGGCCTCTTAACGGCAGTAAATCAAAGCAGAATATTAGTTAGAGTGCACCGCTTTTTGTTAATTGAGGTTCTTTTAGGTTTAGACGCAGAGAATGGAAAAGTTTACATGAGAGTAGCTCATTCTCCAGTGATTCACTGACCTCACTCACTGCATCCTGGGTTGCCGCCCGTTTCTAAGGAAACCACACTGGGCTTGGTTAACAAGAGGGTTTAAACACCCAGAGGTCCGTTATGCCACTGTAGTGCTTCATGGCTAAATGGCAGATGCTTGTCAGACTTTGCTTTGTGGTGTTGTAGGTACTGAGACTTCAGAAAGACTTGATGTTCTCATTGGCCAAGATGAGATGACCTCATAAGAACACTATTATGCAACCAGGGGCATCATTCTCAAAAGATAAACAGCACTGAGAAGCTAGTCTAGAGCTAACTAGTCTAACGACTCTGAGCAGCTATTTTCAATGCTGGTAGGGATGCAAGATATATAATTGGTATTATGGTATGACTGTTATTAGAGATTTATTTATTTATTTAGCAGCCAGTACTGGATATTTAAATTGTAATATTACAATTTATTTTTCCAGTTTTTACATTTCAATGACCTGTCATCAAATGCTAACCTAAAGTTAATCTTTAAAAACTCTAATAATTTAAAAACACTGGTAAATGTAAATCTCAAAATTAATCTCCATTTTTCATATTGTGCATTACAATGGTTTGATGCCCAATTTCACTCGTAGCATTTCAAAACATTTTATTATCAGCCATCGATTATCGATCTTGACATAACAATAATAATTTTAGCAGTACTAGCCAGAGTTTTTAAAAATAGTGCATCCATACTATCAGCTGATATCTGCTTGAAAAGGCAAAAACCAAAATCTCCCAAATTATTTATCAAGATTATAGATCAACAATAAAATCTGACGACAATGGAATTATAGACTGTCCTACTTTAGCTCAATTCTTGATTAAAAAAATCATGCACGTCTAGTTAATGCATATACAACTGTCTCTGAAAGGTAAGGATTCCTTTCTTTGAGTCACCATTAAAAGAATAGTTCACCCAAAAATGAAAATTCTGTCATCATTTACTCACCCTCAAGTTGTTCCAACCATGTCTGAAATTCTTTCCTTTCCTGAACTCAAAATAACATATTTTGAAAAATATCGTAACCAAACAGTTAATGGGCCCTATTGATTTCCTATTTTTCCCATACCATGAAAGTCATTGGGGCTCAACAACTGTTCTATCAACAGATTTGGAACAACTTGAGGGTGAGTAAATGATGATCCCTTTAATGTTTATCTAAGCCATTCGTCAAAGAACATTGTTGGCCAGATTTACTAAACAGGGCAAATTAGCGTGAGAACGCAATTCCAAAAAAATGTGCCGATGGGAGTGGAAAGTTGTGCGTGTGATCTACTGATGACATTGACATGCAAATTAAAGAACACAGCCGGATCATTTCCGTAATGACCAACGCAATCTACCAAGAGCAACGCAAATGGTTTAAGTGTCTGGTTTAAGACATACTTTTGGGGCGTTAAATAATGGTGCAAATACCAGTAAACTGTCTAGCGCAAACCACAGTAATACCATAGTGGCATTATTAATTTAAATACTCTCCTCCCATAAATTTTGCGTCTGAATGGGAAACTCCTACAAATGCATATGCAAAAGGTCAGCCGTAAAAATAACCATGTCCACGCCTTTTCAGCGCAAATTTTTTCACTGCGTGTCTTTAGTATATCCTGAGAGTAGTTTAATGCCAAAAGAGAGTTTGCGCTGGAGCAAGCTGTAAGTAAATCTTGCCTTTTGTTGCATAATACAGAGCTAATACCTTTTCTGTAATACCTTTTTCAGATGCACAGTACAGACCTATAGCCATCAACAAACATGAAAAAGCGCTTAGGTGTTACCTGCTCCTTTTTTTTCAGACTCTTTACGCTGTCAGACTTCCTGTTCTTCCTGTCATTTGCACCAGCACTTATCTGAACAGACATGCGGATAAAGGAGAGCGCTACAACCAGAGCTCTAAAATCAGTGCGTCTCGCTAACCCCTGACCTGGGGGGTTTATCTTTTCAACTGAGGTTAATTTAGACAACCTACCCCCTGCCAGGCAGGGCACTCACCCAGAATGACAGCCACTGACTGCTGTGATAAGTAATGGACCTGGGGTTCACCCTAAACCTCGACACTGTGACCTCTGTGTTTGTTTGGTCTGTTTCAACTCTGTTAAGCCTCTCTGATCCATGTGGCATTGAGTGCTGTTCAAGTGTTTTCTCTTACATGATGGGTTTGGTTCTCATGTTCTTTTGCCCTGTGATGACTACGAATGTTTGATATAGTGGCAGATGTGCATAAAATCACATGAGCTAATCAGGCTGGATTAGGATGACAAATGTTAGGATGTTTTCGCCCCTCACCACACCTTGCTACATTATAACATCCCACAAACCATCAGACAATGCATCATCACATGAATGACAGGCATTTTTCTTAAGGGAAAAAGTACCTCATGGCTGACATCAGATTGAATAGAAAGAGCCTGGGGATAATAGAGAACAGCTGGAGCCTTGGCTGCTAGCCTGTTGTATTTGAAGATGACACTTTTTTTTGGTGAACACATGGTAATTAAGGGCTAAACAGCCATTAAGAGCATGTAAGCTGTTTGTGTGAATGAAATTCAATTTGCAAAATAATTGTTAGGTTGTTGGAACCATTCTGACACCATTCAGATAAAAGAAATCCACTGAATAGTTTGAAGCCAAGTTAATCCGAGGTAATCTGATGAGCTATTCTCGTCAACCAAACTCAAGCATTGCATACAATGAAATGTGTTTGGAATGTTTTGTAAAAATGACTCATATTTGAAGGTGAAAATCACTTTCAGATTACAATTTAAAAAGCTTTATGACCTAAGTGTATTTCAACAATTGTAAGGAATATAGGTCTCTCGATGTCTCTGAGAACAGTATAATCAAATCATGCCTTGTTTCGGCAATAGTGGGATAATGTTTCATAATGTTTAATTATAATAATCATACAACCAAGCATAATGTCCATAATGTGCAAGTTGCTGTGGGAAAACGGAAAGATTTCCACAGCAGAGATCTATCTGAAAATCCTGTTTACAATATTTTTGATACAGTGGCGAAAAGTAGACAATGCATACCAGTAGATCAAACCATAGTGACTGGTTAACCATAACCATCTGACAACAAAAAAGTAAAGTGGTAATACTTTGTTATATTTCTATAAACAAAAACAATCTGATTATATGGTTGCAAGCTAATAACCAATTGTTCTGTTCAAACTACTGTTACTGTTCAATTGTTTGGGGTCAGTAAGATTTTTTTTTTTTAATGTTTTTGAAAGAAGTCTCTCATGCTCCCCAAGGCTGCATTTCTTTGAATACAGTAAAAACAGTAATACTGTGAAATATTGTTGCAATTTAAAATAACTTTTTTGTTTGAAGATATTTTGAAGGACAAGTTTGGTATTTTACACTTAAAGCCCTGTTTACAGATCGTTTCTGATGAAATAGAATGGTTAAGATTAAAATTTGGACACATGCTGCTGTCCCGAGAATTTTAGGTTTCTTTCGCTTTCCACCCCACCTCCAGAATGGTTGCATATGTGCACTGGAACAATCCTTCCTAAAACGCATTAAACTTTCGCTTACAAAGACGTGAAACTAGGGCTGGGCGATATCACATGACATTGTTAGGCGCATCTAGTCAGTAAAGCCGGTTCCTTGATTAGTAGTAAATCGCCATTACCTGCTTTCAGATGGAGCAGCATTTACAACACAGAGCCGTAGTTAACTGACAAGCCTGGCCATATCGCAATAATTATCGCAGGCGATACGTTCGCGATAATTAATGCGATATGGCTCAGCTTGTCAGTTAACTACGGCTCTGTGTAGTAAATGCCGCTCCATCTGAAAGCAGGTGATGGCTATTTACTACTAATCAAGGAACCGGCTTTACTGACGAGATGCGCCTAACAATGTCATGCGATATATCGCCCAGCCCTATGTGAAACTCACCGAGTGGTCAGGGGTGTTCACTGATATGTTCACACAAAAATCGCTGCAAAAGATGCTTTCCAACAGGTGTTTTACCATTTGTTGTAAAACTGTGGACCTATTTTTCCAAACGCCTCACACCCGTACATTCTTCCGTTGAGAGCTTGAATAATAGACACTCCTACAGAAAGAATACAAACAACCCCACTTCCGGTGGAGTAATACCGTACCTCACAGCACATCCAATACAAGTCAATGGAGTTGGACAAAAACTACGATAAAACCTGTTGGAAAGCATCTTTTGCAGCAATTTTTGTGTGAGCATATCAGTGAACACCCCTGACCACTCGGTGAGTTTCACGTCTTTGTAAACGAAAGTTTAATGCGTTTTAGGAAGGATTGTTCCAGTGCACATATGCAGCCATTCTGGAGGTGGGGGGGAAAGCGAAAGAAACCTAAAATTCTCGGGACAGCAGCATGTGTCCAAATTTTAATCTTAACCGTTCTATTTCATCAGAAACGATCTGTAAACAAGGCTTTAAGTGTAAAATACCGAACTTGTCCTTTAAAATCTTATTTATTCCTGTCAAGGCAAAGCTAAATTATCAGCATCATTACTTCAGTCTTCAGTGTCACATGATCCTTCAGAAATCATGCTGATATGCTGATTTGGTGCTCATGCTCATTTCTTATTATTATCAATGTTAAACAATTATCCTCATTAATATTTTTTGGGGAAACTGTGATGCATGTTTTTTTTTCAGGATTCAGCATTTATTTGAAATAATAGTTTTTTTAAACAACGTGAAAGCCTTTACTGTCATTTTTTGATCAGTTTAATGTATAAATAAGGATTTCTTTCTTGCCAAAAAGGTTTGAAAGGTAGTGTATTTTGATATGCATTTTGATTGTGTATTTTTATGTTTTGATGTATTTTGATTGAATGCACTCGTCTGCTCATGTCTGATTGCATGTCTATAATACAAAATATCAAAATATTGGGTAAATATTGTGACCATTTTTTTTCTCCCTATAGGCCCCTCTAAGCTTTTATTCAACCAGTCCTCCTGGGTGGATGTCACAATCAAGAGTGGTACAACTATGGAGCCCACCACTACATTATTTGCCACAGAGACCACCAGAGGCCAGACTTCTGAGGCCAGTCCCTCTCACACATCACAGGCCACCTCTGATGATGACCTGTCTCTTACCGACGCCCCTTCTATGTTTTCCACAAGCATGGCACCACCAAAGACAAGCTACTTCCCTGACAGTCTAGAATCCATCAATACACCATATGCAGCTGCAGTCAGTGTGAAATCTGAGGAAAGCTTTCCCACGACAAAAGTTCCAGATTTTGATATTAGTGATTTTGGCACTGAGAAGGCTGATGATGACGCAAAAGTTCGTGGAGATGTGGTCCGTGACGAGATTACTACTGCAGCTCCCACAGCCGCAGAAGAACTAATGGAGGAACCAGAGGATAAGAGCATCATTGAAGTGAGGACCGTTCTACCTGATATTTTACTTTCAGGCTCGCTAAGCACAAAACCAATGTTCGCAGTCGGGAAAACAGAGGAATCTATTCTGGTTGATATGACATCAGACAGAGTTTTAGAACCAGAGTCCTCTGTAGTAACGTTAGTAAACACTGTAGAATCTGGACACACGACTGAATCGTCCTCACTTAGCGAATCCATCACTCAAAGTGATCATGATAAATTCCCAACCCAGATTCCGACTCGCTCAGCTAGTGAGACCAGTAATGGTAAAGACGAAGCTGAATCACATGCTTCCACACAGTCATCCTTCTCATTGGCAACAGAGGCCACTTTTCTTGAGAGTGCTAAGTCTACTGTTTTCTCTGAGTATGAAGATGAGACTGGGGCTGGGGTTGTTATGGCGGACCCCCCACCTCTGTCTACACAGAGATCCACAAGCTCAGAACCTGAACCATCAGAGACCTCCAGTGGAGTTACTGTCACTGATTCTACAGTTACACCCACTGTTTTTATGCAAAGCTCACAACCTGGAGAAACATCTACTGGAACCTCCAAATCTACACAAAAAGCATCTCAAACATTCACCAGCTATTCAGAAAGCGAAACTGCTGAATTGATTGACCGTGTGACAAAGTCACCAGGTTTAACTACACCTAGTTCAGCCACAGTTGCTTCTGGAGCAGAGATAACAACACCTTCACTTACTGACCAAGAAACATCACAGATGAACATCACAGAAGCAGCAGCTTCAGGCCCTTCAAAGGCACCCAAGGAGACACTCACAGAGGCCATGCACACCTCCACTGATTCTAAAGACCAAGGTATGATATCTTTGTTTTTCCTTTTCTAAAGTTTTTACATGCTTTCTGAAAGTGGCTTGAAATAGTCTGTCTTATTAATCACTTTTAATAAAGAGATGTGCAAGGCATTGGCTGCAACATCATATTTTAAAAATGCAATTATTCCCAGAACTATCATAATATAAATGAAACATGAAAATAATAATAGGTCTATATGTTCTCATCCTCAGACTTTCATTTATTATCATTTATTATTTATTATAGAATGATTGTTCTTTGTGTGAATGGCCCTTAACAATGCTGTCCAGGGTCTAAAAAAGTGTGGCTCTATACATTGAAAATGTTTATAGAGAGGTATTTAGCAGTACCTAATTCTGTCAAGCCCTGAGAACTTGGCACTTCCTTGGCACTATCAAAACTCTTTTTGTTTTATCCCTGTCTGAAAATTATCTCACTTCTTCGAAAACAGAACTGTTGGCCGTATTTGCAGGATTTTACACAGCGTATTGACAGCCTGTCAGATTTTGGATGGATACCATAGTGCCACACAGCAAATATTTAGTCCTGTGTTCTTTATATTGTATTCAGGAGTACTTGAAGACTTCAGATGCACAAACCTCAAAGTCCATCTGACACTTTTCATTTCTATTATCTTTTTTTTTGGCAGGCTCCATGTTTAGGTTTAGTAATTTCACTTTAATGGCAATGAAAGGTAGTCAGTAATTGAAATGCCTTATTTTCAATACTGACACTTTAGTCAATTCATTGATTTTTATCAATTTTTATTGTCTTTAAGTCCATGTGTGGGTTTTTTTGTGCAAAAACCTCTAAGTCCACCTCTTTGGACAAGATCTAATAAACAGCTGCAAAATTACTTCTGCCACGTCCGTATAGTATTCAGGTCCAAGAGCTCACAGGGGACCCAGGTTCGAATGTGACCCGCTGTCATTTCCCAATCCCAGCCTATCTCTCTCCAGTCACTCTTCACTGTCCTTTCTGAATAGAGGTAAAAGGGTTAAAAATATAGTAAATAATAAATAAAAATAATTCACACAGTATAACCATTACAACACAAAATGACAGCACACTTTATTGGATAACAACAACAAACAGAAGACAAATAGAAGGCTTTATATAATAACTACACACCACTAAACTCAAAAAAAATAAAAAAATAAATAAAACTGATATAGTCAAATCTAAACAATCCATTGTCAAAAAATTTACATTTCTAGCATAAACCTAAATTTTTACAAATCTTGTTTGGTTAAAAATGTCTTTAAACAGGATAAAAACTTGCGTCTCGATAATTGAAAGCCGGTTTATACACACACCGTAATTTATCTTGAAATCATATGATTCGATTCGCGTCTTCTGATTGGTTCTGTGAACTTAGAGGCTTTTGCTGACAAAGGGAAGTGTTTAGCACTTTCTGCCAGCGAACCTGTATTTCTGAATGGGCTGAGGCTGGGATTTAGCGGGTTTGAAGGGAAAGTATATGATGAACGTATATTATGTGCGGAGAGCATTCGCTCAATATCATCATCTCATCTCACCTGACAGAGGTGGCATTTAGCGGCTTTTGCATCGGAAGTCTTCACTTTAATCATACAGGGGAACTGATTTTTGACACTGTGATTCTGTGAGAAAAAAAAAGCTTTCATGATGATTCAAACTAGTCCATGCTGTGTTCCATAGGACTTAGCATAGAAAAAGGAAATCAAAAAACAAATATGTGTTTAAGTTTAACAAACAAAAACATGCATATTTATAAGCACACATACATATTCATGCTGGGATGAATTTACGATTGACTGTTTGCCTCCATTTGGCTTGTTTTCAGTACATATAACATTTAGTTTAGAGAGCTGTTTTTTTTAGGGGATGCCTTAGCAAATCTGTTCTCTCAGTGATTTCTGTCAGTGACTGCAGGCTGAGGCTTTGGACCCTTACCAGCGGAAACAGAGTTCTGTTAGTGCACTGATGTCTGGACACTACAACATGGCTGATGTCATCTCTACAGCAGAGTCTCATCTGTATAGAGGCGGCTGAGTAAGTGGTAGTGAAGAGAATGTGAGAATAGCATTTTTTTGTTGGCCTACTTGTTTGCTTGTAAGAAATAAGCATAAGACCAAAGGAAAGCAAGGGTGTAATAATAATATATTACACATTTTTTGTCAAAATATTATGACACAAAGATTAAACTAATGAGTCCAGGACATTACCCAGGATGCTTAGGCCAGTGAGGTAATGATTTAGGTACAAAAGCACATTTGTGCCTGCCTTCAGCCCTATGCACTGCTCCCTTTTTTGAGCATGCTCCAGCTTGTTTTAACAGACGCATAAAATGATGCTGGGAACTTTGGGTTTGACCATTCCCCTGTGTCTGAATGTTGGGCAATAGGCAAACAAATGACAATGAGAGGAGTTTTTTTTTTTTTTTTCTGTATTCAGTCTGTCCAGACTCCTATTGGTTTAACCAGGCGTCTCCAGATATTAACATCAGCTACTAATCTGGAAACTAAACAAAAGTTTGGCTTGTAGGAAATATTGGTCCTTTTCCAACCTTGAAATATATATCAGTAGCTGTGTGGGATGTTTAACTGATATGACCAACTTTCCTGTAAGATGAAATGGTAGATATTTAGGGCTTTAGTTTGTGGCAGCCGGTCATGTTTACTAAGTCAAGAAGGAACCAGATATCTGTCTTTCTCTGGGCTCTGATGACACAGTCACAACAAGGACGTTTTTTGGAAAGGATCAGTTGTTGTGGGGTCTGTTAGTGTGGATGCAATGAAAAGCCCAATTGTGTTGTTGGTTGTAAGGATCCAGTATAACTTAGGCAGTTTACTCAAAACATTTGCCATTTCTTTTTGGCTTTATTGGACCAAGAATTTTATTATGGCATAAATACACAGCCTCTACTATTAAATCCTGTGAGATTATAATGTGCCTATACATTGAAAAAGGGGGGTGTTTAAATTCAATGAGCCACTCCAGGCAGTCCAATTCCACCAAATCTCCCTCTGGGATGGACATGGGAACTGGCTCACACACCTGGTCAGCCATGTCAGATATTTTCATAATAATAGATTATTTTTATAATGCAATGATGATCGATATAGCCTTTATCATTGTGCAGAATACTATAAAATAATATATTTTCTGTCAGATTTTTTGATCCGACGCCAAATCAGATCACAGAAGGTTATTTATAACACCCGACTTTGCGTTATAAAGTAAGTTTGGAGCAAAAACATTGCTTTAATCTCATAAATTGTCATACATTGATGGTGTGCTAAGATAACATGCTAGCGAGCCCTAAGATGCACCTGCCTCCTACACTCTTAATAAAAATGGTTCTAAACAGTACCAAATTAGGGTTCTTCAGCTTGTAACAATAGCAGAACTCTTTTTTTGGTGCTAAATAGAACCCTTTTTATAAGGTTCCATAAATAATCATGCTTTGAAAGTGCTATATAGAACCTTAATGGTGTTATAAATAACCTTTTCAACAATATTTATTTTCATTACTATTAGTATATTATCTTCATATTATTAACATTAATATTATTATTATTTTTATAAATTATTTATTAATATTGTTTTTTAGCCCTCTATCTGTCTGGCCTTAAATCTTGTTGTCTCTATTTGGGTTTTACGTTTTAAAAAAACAGCATGTTCTTGTTTATGTACTTTTATTTTTTATTGACATGGCAGATTGTACCAAAAATGACAGTTCTCTAATAACAGTTGTTAGCTGAATACATTAATAAATAACAATTGAAATTTAACACGATATGTGACCCTGGACCACAAAACCAGTCACATGGGTGATTTTTTTGTATATAAAATATATAAAAGCTGAATAAATAGGCTTTCCATTGATGTATGGTTTGCTAGGTTTGGACAATATTTGGCCGAGATACAACTATTTGAAAATCTGGAATCTGAGGGTGCAAAAAAATCAAATTATGTGTGTATTCTGAGTGGCAGTTTAACTCTGCAGATGATGAGGTTATGGTACGGGACAGCATCTGAAAAATACAATTGAGTTTAGAGTTACATTGTGTCTCTTTCATTTGATTATGTAAAAAACAATTATGTTCATGAAGGGCAAAATAAGCAAAAATGGACAGAATGATCCTTTTACCATGTTAAAAGGAAAAAGTAATATAAAGTCATGGTATAGCTTTAATATTTTTTTTGTGACTGAGTATGTTTAGGCATAAAATCATAATTAAAAAAAAATCAAACAATATGGATCATAAATTCCATATCTCTGTTACTTGTGGAGAAGAGAATATGAGTATCCTTAACTGAACAGAGCTGCTCACACATGTTCTGTTAAACTAAAAGAGAAAAAGACATGATTGTTAGGAAATGATTGTTACAATTTTGAAAGTTATAATTTATAGACATTTTAAGAAATAAATAATTTACCTGTTAAGAGTATGTTGACAGTCTGTGTAGTAACTGTAGTTGTATAGCTGAGCTCCAGAAAATCAGTAATTAGGAGGCTTTGACAGTTACAGATTCTAAACTCTACCCTAATATCTAACACACAAAAAAAAAAAAACATTTCAGCATATAAAGGGTTCTTCAGGACAATACGGTACTAAATAGAACTGTTACTACATGTAAAGAACCTTAAAAGAACCATATTTTTTTTAGTGTAGCTGTTATTTTTATGAATAATTTTGAATAGGAATGCTCACTGAAATGTTTATTTTTTAAAGAAGGGCATTTGATTCAAATGTGAAGTCAGAACATTGATCAAAGAAATTAGGATTGAAACAGAGTGAATAGACAGTCGTTAGTAATTATAATGAAGACAAAAGAAAATAATAATTAGAGCCATAACCAGGCCAGAGAGGTGTGCAGGAAAGACTGAGACTGAATGGGGCTCGTTTGCACCACAAAAAAATTGAGACAATACACTGAATTGATGCTTAGAAAATGACAATAAACATCAGTTAGCATTTTAGAGTCTTTTCAAAAAAAAAAAAAAAAAAAAAAATCACATAAAATCACCAATATAAAACTCAGTTTTATAAACTTATCATCTTCAGATTTAAAATATAACATGGTCAGACGTGGCTTTAGCTGCAATGCATTTCTAGATTAAAGGGTTACTTCAGGATTTAGCATTAAGCTTTGTATTAGTAGAAAACCTGTAGTATTTTCGAATTACCATGCTTTCCCCCCTCATATCCCCCTGAGAGGAGAGATTTATGTATTTTTTGTCTGGAAAAAATCCTCCGATGACGCAAAAATCGTCATTTTGCGTCATCGGAGGATTTTCTGTCCAGAGGCTAAAGACTACAGCCAGTAGATGGCGTTATTCCGCATGTTTTCAACCCGCCCATACAGGGTGGGATCTCACTCACAGAATGTACACAGTATCAGCCGTCTTTCTTTGGAAGCTAAGCTAGCATGCTCTTGTTCTGTGGAGAAAGCTGAATAATAGGAGAAAGCTGAGTAAGTAGGGGTTACCATCTTCCTTTTCCCGGACTTGTCCGGCGGGCGAGACTGTTAAAAATGTCCGGGATTCGGCTTTTGCGTTCTGCGGTCGCCATTCATTGTTTACATGCACACCTCTCGTTTCAATCTAACTGAATTAATTCCGATCGGTGAATCTGACTGTAGTGTTTACATGAACGCTAAACAAGTGATAGGTTGATGTGCGTTTTAACATTGCTAAGAAAATTCCCGCTCCTCCGTGAGAGATGCGAGACCCGGCGCGTCTCAGTAATGACGCCACCGGCCTCGCGCCGTTCTCCCGCGGCCGTCAGCCTCGTCCTGCTCGCCACAGTAAACATGATGAATGGCGACTGTAGAACGCAAAAGCCGAATCCCGGACATTTTGGGTTTCTAAATCCCTGGCAAACTCATCACTTATTTAGGCTAGCCTTGTTGTTTTCAACTGTGCTCTCTAACCGGTAGGCGTGGCCTCCTAAGGCAGCGAAGCAAGTGCATTCTGGGAGTTGTTGTCTTTCATCCACATAAGCCAAAAATACATTTTCTGGCTTTTTTCAGTCTAGAAAGCTCCAAATTCAAAAATTTCTCCACAATTCTTCTACATAAATGACCTATTTTAAATACACATTCATCTTCCCAGAGGTGAAGTATCCCTTTAATACAACGCCCATTTCATTCTCATTAATATATATCATAAAAATACATTTCTAAAGCTATTTGTAACTATTTTTTCATTATGACAATAATTAATTCTGACTTTACAAAAAAAAGTGTATGCTTTCAAATGAGACCATACTTGTGCTTTTGAATTTAATGAATTTAATCCCATGTTTCTTTGATCCCCCATTTTTTTCAACAGTTAATCAAAACCTGATGCCTTTTGGAGAACAACATCCTCACATTCCCCAGTTGATACAAATTCCCGAGATACCTGCTGAACTTCTTCCTGTTGATCAGGAGACTGTTGTGGCAAGTGGGGATTTCTTGTCCTCTCTAGCCATTTCCATGACCCCAACAGTCAGCTTCATAAACGGCAAGCTTGAGGTGACACTTCATCCTAAAGATGTGGCAGAAGAAGTTAGAGGAGATAAGTTTGGAAGTGATTCCCTTAGAGTAAACAACTTAAGTGAACAAATGGAAACAGCATTTGAATTTGATAGTTCATTAGTGGAGGCTGGCAGAACACCACATGAATCATTGGTGTCAGGATCTTCAATGGTGTCCCCCTTGTTTTCCACAACCCTTGATCCAGACATTGATTTTGGTCTACAAGGAATAGTAGTAGAATCCACACCGCCATCACCTCCCATAACAATTAGTGAAGAGGAGATTCTCATATCTGAAGGAACTGTCATTCCAAGCATATCAACCACCATAACTGAAAAACAACCTTCTGTAAAAGATGTACACCCAATAGGATCGACAGATATTCCTTTGGATCTTGATGACTCTACTAAGTCATCTATATCTCGTTCAGTGCACAGTACTAGCTCTATAACAGAAAACAAAGCCAAAGATACAGCTGCTATAACACAGGTCATGGGAATGACAACTCATAAAGATGATTTGTATAAAACGACAACACCCACAGTTATTTCTGCCCTAGAGTCTACTTCTGAACATATGGACCATTTGGATACAGATGAAGCAGACGTAAGTGTTCAGACACCTGAAGTGTTCACTTTGACGCTGCCAACTCAAGTACGTAGTACAACAACAAGTCAACTGGGCATAATATTTACACTTAGACCATCATCGAGTGAGACTGTTAAAATGCAGAAAGAGGCAGCTTCACAATCCATGATACCATCAACAAAGAATTTAGGGATGACCACAGCAAAAGATGAGCTTTCACCATCACATTTTTCTAAAGTTTTACAGTCTTCAGAGTCTGAAGCTTCAGTAGATGAGACATCTTATATGTTTAACACCACAACGATAAGTTCAGAATTATATACAATGACCAAATCAGACCAAGAGCTCAACAAAACCACAAAAACAATCTCAGCATCCAGCTTAACAGATGCTGAGACTAGAAGAGATCAGACAACTGAGGTGCATGGTAGAGAACCTGTTTCCTCTCCTGACTCTACTTCATCAAACACAGTACATACATTGAGTACTAGGGCATCAACAGGACGAATGGTCACAAGTCAAGATATTACATCACATACAGCAACAACCACAGCGACCGTGATGGAGGACAAAGACTTGTCAGCAAAACCATCTGTGCCCACCATCATTAATTTTTCAGAGTCTCTGTTCTTTTCTGCTCAGACTGAACATTTAGACAAGACATTATCTGAAAGTTCAGTCATAATGACATCAGAGATGACAACTGCCAAAGATGCACTTACACCATCAAGTTTTTCTTTAACCTTGCCACCAACAGAGTCTGAAGGCTCAGGAAATGAGACCTCTGATATGTTTATCAAAGAGATCATGACGACAAGTTCTTCCATTTATGCTGCAACCAAATTGGACCAAGAGCTTACCAAAACACTATCTGATAAAGCAGAAGTCTCAGTGTCCAGCTCAACAGATGCTGAAGCTACAAGAGATGAGACAACTGAGGCACATAGTAGAGAACCTGTTTCCACTCTTGACTCTACTGTAACTAGTACCATACATACATTTACATCATTGAACACTGGGGTCACAACAGGACGAACAGTCACAAGTCAAGATGTTACTTTACATACAGCAACAACCACAGTGACTATTATGGAGGACAAAGAGCTGTCATCAAAACCATCTGAGTCCACCATCATTAATGTTACAGAGACACTTTCCTCCTCTGCTCAGACTGAACATTTAGACAAGACATTATCTGAAAGCACTCTCACAATGAACTCAGAGATGACAACTGCTAAAGATTTGCTGTCCCCAAGTATTTTTTCAAGCTTGCCATCAACAGAGTCTGAAGCATCAGGAGATGACACCTCTGATATGTTTAGCAAGGATTTGTCAACCAGTTCCTCACTTCATACTACAACAAAATCAGACGAAGATCTCACTAAAACGCCGTCTGACAGAACAGAAACAATCACAGTGTCCGCCTCATCAGATACTTTAGTTACACAAGATCAGACAAATGAGACACATAGTAGAGAACCTGTTTCCTCTCTTGACTCTACATCATCAAGCACAGTACACACATTAACATCACTGAGTACTGATCACTCAACGGGACAAAGATTTACAAGCCAAGATGTTACTTCACATACAGCAGCAACCACAGTGACTGTTATGGAGGACAAAGAGCTGTCAGCAAAACCATCTGAGTCCACCATCATTGATGTCTCAGAGACTCTATCCTCTGCTCAGACTGAACGTTTAGACAAGACATTATCTGAAAGTACAGTCACAATGACCTCAGAGATGACAACTGCCAAAGGTTTGCTGTCACCGTCAAGTTATTTTTCAAGCTTGCCATCAACAGAGTCTGAAGCATCAGGTGATGACACCTCTGATATGTTTAGCAAAGATTTCACAACAACTAGTTCATCGTATATAACAAGCAAATCAGACCTAGAACTCACCAAAACAACAGGAAAAATTTCAGTGTCCAGCTCATCCGATGCTGTGGCTACAGGATATCAGACAACTGAGACACATAGTAGAGAACCTGTTTCCTCTCTTGACTCTACATCATCAAGCACAGTACACATATTAACATCACTGAGTACTGAGCACTCAACGGGACAAACATTCACAAGTCAAGATGCTACTTCACATACAGCAGCAACCACAGTGACTGTTATGGAGGACAAAGAGCTGTCAGCAAAACCATCGGAGTCCACCATCATTAATGTTTCAGAGACTCTTTTCTCCTCTGCTCAGACTGAACATTTAGACAAGATATTATCTGAAAGTACAGTCAGAATGACCCCAGAGATGACAACTGCCAAAGGTTTGCTGTCACCATCAAGTTATTTTTCAAGCTTGCCATCAACAGAGTCTGAAGCATCAGGAGATGACACCTCTGACATTTTTAGCAAGGATTTGTCAACCAGTTCCTCACTTCATACTACAACAAAATCAGACGAAGATCTCACTAAAACGCCGTCTGACAGAACAGAAACAATCACAGTGTCCACCTCATCAGATACTTTAGTTACACAAGATCAGACAACTGAGACACATAGTAGAGAACCTGTTTCCTCTCTTGACTCTACATCATCAAGCACAGTACACACATTAACATCACTGAGTACTGATCACTCAACGGGACAAAGATTTACAAGCCAAGATGTTACTTCACATACAGCAGCAACCACAGTGACTGTTATGGAGGACAAAGAGCTGTCAGCAAAACCATCTGAGTCCACCATCATTGATGTCTCAGAGACTCTTTCCTCTGCTCAGACTGAACATTTAGACAAGACATTATCTGAAAGTACAGTCACAATGACCTCTGAGATGACAACTGCCAAAGGTTTGCTGTCACCGTCAAGTTATTTTTCAAGCTTGCCATCAACAGAGTCTGAAGCATCAGGAGATGACACCTCTGATATGTTTAGCAAAGATTTCACAACAACTAGTTCATCGTATATAACAAGCAAATCAGACCTAGAACTCACCAAAACAACAGGAAAAATCTCAGTGTCCAGCTCATCCGATGCTGTGGCTACAGGATATCAGACAACTGAGACACATAGTAGAGAACCTGTTTCCTCTCTTGACTCTACATCATCAAACACAGTACACATATTAACATCACTGAGTACTGAGCACTCAACGGGACAAACATTCACAAGTCAAGATGCTACTTCACATACAGCAGCAACCACAGTGACTGTTATGGAGGACAAAGAGCTGTCAGCAAAACCATCGGAGTCCACCATCATTAATGTTTCAGAGACTCTTTTCTCCTCTGCTCAGACTGAACATTTAGACAAGATATTATCTGAAAGTACAGTCAGAATGACCCCAGAGATGACAACTGCCAAAGGTTTGCTGTCACCATCAAGTTATTTTTCAAGCTTGCCATCAACAGAGTCTGAAGCATCAGGAGATGACACCTCTGACATTTTTAGCAAGGATTTGTCAACCAGTTCCTCACTTCATACTACAACAAAATCAGACGAAGATCTCACTAAAACGCCGTCTGACAGAACAGAAACAATCACAGTGTCCACCTCATCAGATACTTTAGTTACACAAGATCAGACAACTGAGACACATAGTAGAGAACCTGTTTCCTCTCTTGACTCTACATCATCAAGCACAGTACACACATTAACATCACTGAGTACTGATCACTCAACGGGACAAAGATTTACAAGCCAAGATGCTACTTCACATACAGCAGCAACCACAGTGACTGTTATGGAGGACAAAGAGCTGTCAGCAAAACCATCTGAGTCCACCATCATTGATGTCTCAGAGACTCTTTCCTCTGCTCAGACTGATCATTTAGACAAGATATTATCTGAAAGTACAGTCAGAATGACCCCAGAGATGACAACTGCCAAAGGTTTGCTGTCACCATCAAGTAATTTTTCAAGCTTGCCATCAACAGAGTCTGATGCATCAGGAGATGACACCTCTGACATTTTTAGCAAGGATTTGTCAACCAGTTCCTCACTTCATACTACAACAAAATCAGATGAAGATCTCACTAAAACGCCGTCTGACAGAACAGAAACAATCACAGTGTCCACCTCATCAGATACTTTAGTTACACAAGATCAGACAACTGTGACACATAGTAGAGAACTTGTTTCCTCTCTTGACTCTACATCATCAAGCACAGTACACACATTAACATCACTGAGTACTGATCACTCAACGGGACAAAGATTTACAAGCCAAGATGTTACTTCACATACAGCAGCAACCACAGTGACTGTTATGGAGGACAAAGAGCTGTCAGCAAAACCATCTGAGTCCACCATCATTGATGTCTCAGAGACTCTTTCCTCTGCTCAGACTGAACGTTTAGACAAGACATTATCTGAAAGTACAGTCACAATGACCTCAGAGATGACAACTGCCAAAGGTTTGCTGTCACCGTCAAGTTATTTTTCAAGCTTGCCATCAACAGAGTCTGAAGCATCAGGAGATGACACCTCTGATATGTTTAGCAAAGATTTCACAACAACTAGTTCATTGTATATAACAAGCAAATCAGACCAAGAACTCACCAAAACAACAGGAAAAATCTCAGTGTCCAGCTCATCCGATGCTGTGGCTACAGGATATCAGACAACTGAGACACATAGTAGAGAACCTGTTTCCTCTCTTGACTCTACATCATCAAGCACAGTACACATATTAACATCACTGAGTACTGAGCACTCAACGGGACAAACATTCACAAGTCAAGATGCTACTTCACATACAGCAGCAACCACAGTGACTGTTATGGAGGACAAAGAGCTGTCAGCAAAACCATCGGAGTCCACCATCATTAATGTTTCAGAGACTCTTTTCTCCTCTGCTCAGACTGAACATTTAGACAAGATATTATCTGAAAGTACAGTCAGAATGACCCCAGAGATGACAACTGCCAAAGGTTTGCTGTCACCATCAAGTTATTTTTCAAGCTTGCCATCAACAGAGTCTGAAGCATCAGGAGATGACACCTCTGACATTTTTAGCAAGGATTTGTCAACCAGTTCCTCACTTCATACTACAACAAAATCAGACGAAGATCTCACTAAAACGCCGTCTGACAGAACAGAAACAATCACAGTGTCCACCTCATCAGATACTTTAGTTACACAAGATCAGACAACTGAGACACATAGTAGAGAACCTGTTTCTTCTCTTGACTCTACATCATCAAGCACAGTACACACATTAACATCACTGAGTACTGATCACTCAACGGGACAAAGATTTACAAGCCAAGATGTTACTTCACATACAGCAGCAACCACAGTGACTGTTATGGAGGACAAAGAGCTGTCAGCAAAACCATCTGAGTCCACCATCATTGATGTCTCAGAGACTCTTTCCTCTGCTCAGACTGAACGTTTAGACAAGACATTATCTGAAAGTACAGTCACAATGACCTCAGAGATGACAACTGCCAAAGGTTTGCTGTCACCGTCAAGTTATTTTTCAAGCTTGCCATCAACAGAGTCTGAAGCATCAGGAGATGACACCTCTGATATGTTTAGCAAAGATTTCACAACAACTAGTTCATCGTATATAACAAGCAAATCAGACCTAGAACTCACCAAAACAACAGGAAAAATCTCAGTGTCCAGCTCATCCGATGCTGTGGCTACAGGATATCAGACAACTGAGACACATAGTAGAGAACCTGTTTCCTCTCTTGACTCTACATCATCAAGCACAGTACACACATTAACATCACTGAGTACTGATCACTCAACGGGACAAAGATTTACAAGCCAAGATGTTACTTCACATACAGCAGCAACCACAGTGACTGTTATGGAGGACAAAGAGCTGTCAGCAAAACCATCTGAGTCCACCATCATTGATGTCTCAGAGACTCTTTTCTCATCTGCTCAGACTGATCATTTAGACAAGATATTATCTGAAAGTACAGTCAGAATGACCCCAGAGATGACAACTGCCAAAGGTTTGCTGTCACCATCAAGTGATTTTTCAAGCTTGCCATCAACAGAGTCTGAAGCATCAGGAGATGACACCTCTGATATGTTTAGCAAGGATTTGTCAACCAGTTCCTCACTTCACACTACAACAAAATCAGACGAAGATCTCACTAAAACGCCGTCTGACAGAACAGAAACAATCACAGTGTCCACCTCATCAGATACTTTAGTTACACAAGATCAGACAACTGAGACACATAGTAGAGAACCTGTTTCCTCTCTTGACTCTACATCATCAAGCACAGTACACATATTAACATCATTGAGTACTGATCACTCAACGGGACAAACATTCACAAGCCAAGATGTTACTTCACATACAGCAGCAAACACAGTGACTGTTATGGAGGACAAAGAGCTGTCAGCAAAACCATCTGAGTCCACCATCATTGATGTCTCAGAGACTCTTTTCTCCTCTGCTCAGACTGATCATTTAGACAAGATATTATCTGAAAGTACAGTCAGAATGACCCCAGAGATGACAACTGCCAAAGGTTTGCTGTCACCATCAAGTAATTTTTCAAGCTTGCCATCAACAGAGTCTGAAGCATCAGGAGATGGCACCTCTGAAATGTTTAGCAAGGATTTGTCAACCAGTTCCTCACTTCATACTACAACAAAATCAGACGAAGATCTCACTAAAACGCCGTCTGACAGAACAGAAAGAATCTCAGTGTCCACCTCATCAGATACTTTAGTTACACAAGATCAGACAACTGAGACACATAGTAGAGAACCTGTTTCCTCTCTTGACTCTACATCATCAAGCACAGTACACATATTAACATCATTGAGTACTGAGCACTCAACGGGACAAACATTCACAAGCCAAGCTGTTACTTCACATACAGCAGCAACCACAGTGACTGTTATGGAGGACAAAGAGCTGTCAGCAAAACCATCTGAGTCCACCATCATTGATGTCTCAGAGACTCTTTCCTCTGCTCAGACTGAACGTTTAGACAAGACATTATCTGAAAGTACAGTCACAATGACCTCAGAGATGACAACTGCCAAAGGTTTGCTGACACCGTCAAGTTATTTTTCAAGCTTGCCATCAACAGAGTCTGAAGCATCAGGAGATGACACCTCTGATATGTTTAGCAAAGATTTCACAACAACTAGTTCATCGTATATAACAAGCAAATCAGACCTAGAACTCACCAAAACAACAGGAAAAATCTCAGTGTCCAGCTCATCCGATACTGTGGCTACAGGATATCAGACAACGGAGACACATAGTAGAGAACCTGTTTCCTCTCTTGACTCTACATCATCAAGCACAGTACACACATTAACATCACTGAGTACTGAGCACTCAACGGGACAAAGATTTACAAGCCAAGATGTTACTTCACATACAGCAGCAACCACAGTGACTGTTATGGAGGACAAAGAGCTGTCAGCAAAACCATCTGAGTCCACCATCATTGATGTCTCAGAGACTCTTTTCTCATCTGCTCAGACTGATCATTTAGACAAGATATTATCTGAAAGTACAGTCAGAATGACCCCAGAGATGACAACTGCCAAAGGTTTGCTGTCACCATCAAGTGATTTTTCAAGCTTGCCATCAACAGAGTCTGAAGCATCAGGAGATGACAACTCTGATATGTTTAGCAAGGATTTGTCAACCAGTTCCTCACTTCATACTACAACAAAATCAGACGAAGATCTCACTAAAACGCCGTCTGACAGAACAGAAACAATCACAGTGTCCACCTCATCAGATACTTTAGTTACACAAGATCAGACAACTGAGACACATAGTAGAGAACCTGTTTCCTCTCTTGACTCTACATCATCAAGCACAGTACACATATTAACATCATTGAGTACTGAGCACTCAACGGGACAAACATTCACAAGCCAAGATGTTACTTCACATACAGCAGCAACCACAGTGACTGTTATGGAGGACAAAGAGCTGTCAGCAAAACCATCTGAGTCCACCATCATTGATGTCTCAGAGACTCTTTTCTCCTCTGCTCAGACTGATCATTTAGACAAGATATTATCTGAAAGTACAGTCAGAATGACCCCAGAGATGACAACTGCCATAGGTTTGCTGTCACCATCAAGTAATTTTTCAAGCTTGCCATCAACAGAGTCTGAAGCATCAGGAGATGGCACCTCTGAAATGTTTAGCAAGGATTTGTCAACCAGTTCCTCACTTCATACTACAACAAAATCAGACGAAGATCTCACTAAAACGCCGTCTGACAGAACAGAAACAATCACAGTGTCCACCTCATCAGATACTTTAGTTACACAAGATCAGACAACTGAGACACATAGTAGAGAACCTGTTTCCTCTCTTGACTCTACATCATCAAGCACAGTACACACATTAACATCACTGAGTACTGATCACTCAACGGGACAAACATTCACAAGCCAAGATGTTACTTCACATACAGCAGCAACCACAGTGACTGTTATGGAGGACAAAGAGCTGTCAGCAAAACCATCTGAGTCCACCATCATTGATGTCTCAGAGACTCTTTTCTCCTCTGCTCAGACTGATCATTTAGACAAGATATTATCTGAAAGTACAGTCAGAATGACCCCAGAGATGACAACTGCCAAAGGTTTGCTGTCACCATCAAGTAATTTTTCAAGCTTGCCATCAACAGAGTCTGAAGCATCAGGAGATGACACCTCTGAAATGTTTAGCAAGGATTTGTCAACCAGTTCCTCACTTCATACTACAACAAAATCAGACGAAGATCTCACTAAAACGCCGTCTGACAGAACAGAAACAATCACAGTGTCCACCTCATCATATACTTTAGTTACACAAGATCAGACAACTGAGACTCATAGTAGAGAACCTGTTTCCTCTCTTGACTCTACATCATCAAGCACAGTACACATATTAACATCACTGAGTACTGAGCACTCAACGGGACAAACATTCACAAGCCAAGATGTTACTTCACATACAGCAGCAACCACAGTGACTGTTATGGAGGACACAGAGCTGTCAGCAAAACCATCTGAGTCCACCATCATTGATGTCTCAGAGACTCTTTTCTCCTCTGCTCAGACTGAACGTTTAGACAAGACATTATCTGAAAGTACAGTCACAATGACCCCAGAGATGACAACTGGCAAAGGTTTGCTGTCACCATCAAGTTATTTTTCAAGCTTGCCATCAACAGAGTCTGAAGCATCAGGAGATGGCACCTCTGAAATATTTAGCAAGGATTTGTCAACCAGTTCCTCACTTCATACTACAACAAAATCAGACAAAGATCTCACTAAAATGCCGTCTGACAGAACAGAAACAATCACAGTGTCCACCTCATCAGATACTTTAGTTACACAAGATCAGACAACTGAGACACATAGTAAAGAACCTGTTTCCTCTCTTGACTCTACATCATCAAGCACAGTACACATATTAACATTACTGAGTACTGAGCACTCAACGGGACAAACATTCACAAGCCAAGATGTTACTTCACATACAGCAGCAACCACAGTGACTGTTATGGAGGACAAAGAGCTGTCAGCAAAACCATCTGAGTCCACCATCATTGATGTCTCAGAGACTCTTTTCTCCTCTGCTCAGACTGAACATTTAGACAAGATATTATCTGAAAGTACAGTCAGAATGACCCCAGAGATGACAACTGCAAAAGGTTTGCTTTCACCGTCAAGTTTTCTTTTAAGCTTGCTATCAACAGAGTCTGAAGCATCAGGAGATGACACCTCTGAAATATTTAGCAAGGATTTGTCAACCACTTACTCACCTCATCCTACAACCAAATCAGATGAAGGTCTCAACAAAACACCATCTGACACAACAGAAACAATCACAGTGTCCACCTCATCTGATACTGTGGTTACAAAAGATCAGACAACTGAGACACATAGTAGAGAACCTGTTTCCTCTCTTGACTCTACATCATCAAGCACAGTACACACATTAACATCACTGAGTACTGAGGACTCAAGGGGACAAACATTCACAAGCCAAGATGCTACTTCACATACAGCAGCAACCACAGTGACTGTTATGGAGGACAAAGAGCTGTCAGCAAATCCATCTGAGTCCACCATCATTGATGTCTCAGAGACTCTTTTCTCCTCTGCTCAGACTGAACATTTAGACAAGACATTATCTGAAAGTACAGTTACAATGACCTCTGAGATGACAACTGCCAAAGGTTTGCTGTCACCATCAAGTTATTTTTCAAGCTTGCCATCAACAGAGTATGAAGCATCAGGAGATGACACCTCTGAAATGTTTAGCAAGGATTTGTCAACCAGTTCCTCACTTCATACTACAACAAAATCAGACGAAGATCTCACTAAAACGCCGTCTGACAGAACAGAAACAATCACAGTGTCCACCTCATCAGATACTTTAGTTACACAAGATCAGACAACTGAGACACATAGTAGAGAACCTGTTTCCTCTCTTGACTCTACATCATCAAGCACAGTACACACATTAACATCACTGAGTACTGAGCACTCAACGGGACAAACATTCACAAGCCAAGATGTTACTTCACACACAGCAGCAACCACAGTGACTGTTATGGAGGACAAAGAGCTGTCAGCAAAACCATCTGAGTCCACCATCATTGATGTCTCAGAGACTCTTTTCTCCTCTGCTCAGACTGAACATTTAGACAAGACATTATCTGAAAGTACAGTTACAATGACCTCAGAGATGACAACTGCCAAAGGTTTGCTGACACCGTCAAGTTATTTTTCAAGCTTGCCATCAACAGAGTCTGAAGCATCAGGAGATGACACCTCTGATATGTTTAGCAAAGATTTCACAACAACTAGTTCATCGTATATAACAAGCAAATCAGACCTAGAACTCACCAAAACAACAGGAAAAATCTCAGTGTCCAGCTCATCCGATACTGTGGCTACAGGATATCAGACAACTGAGACACATAGTAGAGAACCTGTTTCCTCTCTTGACTCTACATCATCAAGCACAGTACACACATTAACATCACTGAGTACTGAGCACTCAACGGGACAAAGATTTACAAGCCAAGATGTTACTTCACATACAGCAGCAACCACAGTGACTGTTATGGAGGACAAAGAGCTGTCAGCAAAACCATCTGAGTCCACCATCATTGATGTCTCAGAGACTCTTTTCTCATCTGCTCAGACTGATCATTTAGACAAGATATTATCTGAAAGTACAGTCAGAATGACCCCAGAGATGACAACTGCCAAAGGTTTGCTGTCACCATCAAGTGATTTTTCAAGCTTGCCATCAACAGAGTCTGAAGCATCAGGAGATGACAACTCTGATATGTTTAGCAAGGATTTGTCAACCAGTTCCTCACTTCATACTACAACAAAATCAGACGAAGATCTCACTAAAACGCCGTCTGACAGAACAGAAACAATCACAGTGTCCACCTCATCAGATACTTTAGTTACACAAGATCAGACAACTGAGACACATAGTAGAGAACCTGTTTCCTCTCTTGACTCTACATCATCAAGCACAGTACACATATTAACATCATTGAGTACTGAGCACTCAACGGGACAAACATTCACAAGCCAAGATGTTACTTCACATACAGCAGCAACCACAGTGACTGTTATGGAGGACAAAGAGCTGTCAGCAAAACCATCTGAGTCCACCATCATTGATGTCTCAGAGACTCTTTTCTCCTCTGCTCAGACTGATCATTTAGACAAGATATTATCTGAAAGTACAGTCAGAATGACCCCAGAGATGACAACTGCCATAGGTTTGCTGTCACCATCAAGTAATTTTTCAAGCTTGCCATCAACAGAGTCTGAAGCATCAGGAGATGGCACCTCTGAAATGTTTAGCAAGGATTTGTCAACCAGTTCCTCACTTCATACTACAACAAAATCAGACGAAGATCTCACTAAAACGCCGTCTGACAGAACAGAAACAATCACAGTGTCCACCTCATCAGATACTTTAGTTACACAAGATCAGACAACTGAGACACATAGTAGAGAACCTGTTTCCTCTCTTGACTCTACATCATCAAGCACAGTACACATATTAACATCACTGAGTACTGAGCACTCAACGGGACAAACATTCACAAGCCAAGATGTTACTTCACATACAGCAGCAACCACAGTGACTGTTATGGAGGACAAAGAGCTGTCAGCAAAACCATCTGAGTCCACCATCATTGATGTCTCAGAGACTCTTTTCTCCTCTGCTCAGACTGAACGTTTAGACAAGACATTATCTGAAAGTACAGTCACAATGACCCCAGAGATGACAACTGGCAAAGGTTTGCTGTCACCATCAAGTTATTTTTCAAGCTTGCCATCAACAGAGTCTGAAGCATCAGGAGATGGCACCTCTGAAATATTTAGCAAGGATTTGTCAACCAGTTCCTCACTTCATACTACAACAAAATCAGACAAAGATCTCACTAAAATGCCGTCTGACAGAACAGAAACAATCACAGTGTCCACCTCATCAGATACTTTAGTTACACAAGATCAGACAACTGAGACACATAGTAAAGAACCTGTTTCCTCTCTTGACTCTACATCATCAAGCACAGTACACATATTAACATTACTGAGTACTGAGCACTCAACGGGACAAACATTCACAAGCCAAGATGTTACTTCACATACAGCAGCAACCACAGTGACTGTTATGGAGGACAAAGAGCTGTCAGCAAAACCATCTGAGTCCACCATCATTGATGTCTCAGAGACTCTTTTCTCCTCTGCTCAGACTGAACATTTAGACAAGATATTATCTGAAAGTACAGTCAGAATGACCCCAGAGATGACAACTGCAAAAGGTTTGCTTTCACCGTCAAGTTTTCTTTTAAGCTTGCTATCAACAGAGTCTGAAGCATCAGGAGATGACACCTCTGAAATATTTAGCAAGGATTTGTCAACCACTTACTCACCTCATCCTACAACCAAATCAGATGAAGGTCTCAACAAAACACCATCTGACACAACAGAAACAATCACAGTGTCCACCTCATCTGATACTGTGGTTACAAAAGATCAGACAACTGAGACACATAGTAGAGAACCTGTTTCCTCTCTTGACTCTACATCATCAAGCACAGTACACACATTAACATCACTGAGTACTGAGGACTCAAGGGGACAAACATTCACAAGCCAAGATGCTACTTCACATACAGCAGCAACCACAGTGACTGTTATGGAGGACAAAGAGCTGTCAGCAAATCCATCTGAGTCCACCATCATTGATGTCTCAGAGACTCTTTTCTCCTCTGCTCAGACTGAACATTTAGACAAGACATTATCTGAAAGTACAGTTACAATGACCTCTGAGATGACAACTGCCAAAGGTTTGCTGTCACCATCAAGTTATTTTTCAAGCTTGCCATCAACAGAGTATGAAGCATCAGGAGATGACACCTCTGAAATGTTTAGCAAGGATTTGTCAACCAGTTCCTCACTTCATACTACAACAAAATCAGACGAAGATCTCACTAAAACGCCGTCTGACAGAACAGAAACAATCACAGTGTCCACCTCATCAGATACTTTAGTTACACAAGATCAGACAACTGAGACACATAGTAGAGAACCTGTTTCCTCTCTTGACTCTACATCATCAAGCACAGTACACACATTAACATCACTGAGTACTGAGCACTCAACGGGACAAACATTCACAAGCCAAGATGTTACTTCACACACAGCAGCAACCACAGTGACTGTTATGGAGGACAAAGAGCTGTCAGCAAAACCATCTGAGTCCACCATCATTGATGTCTCAGAGACTCTTTTCTCCTCTGCTCAGACTGAACATTTAGACAAGACATTATCTGAAAGTACAGTTACAATGACCTCTGAGATGTCAACTGCCAAAGGTTTGCTGTCACCGTCAAGTTTTCTTTTAAGCTTGCTATCAACAGAGTCTGAAGCATCAGGAGATGACACCTCTGAAATATTTAGCAAGGATTTGTCAACCACTTACTCACCTCATCCTACAACCAAATCAGATGAAGGTCTCAACAAAACACCATCTGACACAACAGAAACAATCACAGTGTCCACCTCATCTGATACTGTGGTTACAAAAGATCAGACAACTGAGACACATAGTAGAGAACCTGTTTCCTCTCTTGACTCTACATCATCAAGCACAGTACACACATTAACATCACTGAGTACTGAGCACTCAACGGGACAAACATTCACAAGCCAAGATGTTACTTCACATACAGCAGCAACCACAGTGACTGTTATGGAGGACAAAGAGCTGTCAGCAAAAACATCTGAGTCCACCATCATTGATGTCTCAGAGACTCTTTTCTCCTCTGCTCAGACTGAACGTTTAGACAAGATATTATCTGAAAGTACAGTCAGAATGACCCCAGAGATGACAACTGCCAAAGGTTTGCTGTCACCATCAAGTTATTTTTCAAGCTTGCCATCAACAGAGTCTGAAGCATCAGGAGATGACACCTCTGAAATGTTTAGCAAGGATTTGTCAACCAGTTCCTCACTTCATACTACAACAAAATCAGACGAAGATCTCACTAAAACGCCGTCTGACAGAACAGAAACAATCTCGGTGTCCACCTCATCAGATACTTTAGTTACACAAGATCAGACAAATGAGACACATAGTAGAGAACCTGTTTCCTCTCTTGACTCTACATCATCAAGCACAGTACACATTTTAACATCACTGAGTACTGATCACTCAACGGGACAAACATTCACAAGCCAAGATGTTACTTCACATACAGCAGCAACCACAGTGACTGTTATGGAGGACAAAGAGCTGTCAGCAAAACCATCTGAGTCCACCATCATTGATGTCTCAGAGACTCTTTTCTCCTCTGCTCAGACTGAACATTTAGACAAGACATTATCTGAAAGTACAGTCACAATGACCTCTGAGATGACAACTGCCAAAGATTTGCTTTCACCATCAAGTTTTTTTTCAAACTTGTCATCAACAGAGTCTGAAGCATCAGGAGATGACACCTCTGAAATGTTTAGCAAGGATTTGTCAACCAGTTCCTCACTTCATACTACAACAAAATCAGATGAAGATATCTCTAAAACACCATCTGACACAACAGAAACAATGTCAGTGTCCACCTCATCAGATATTTTAGTTACACAAGATCAGAAAACTGAGGCATATAGTAGAGAACCTGTTTCCTCTCCTGACTCTACTGTAACTAGCATAGAACATACATTTACATTGAGCACTGGGGTCTCAACCAGACGAACAGTCACAAGTCAAGATATCACATCACAAAAGTCAACAGCGACTGTGTTGGAGGACAAAAAGCTGTCAGCAAAACCATCCGCATCCACCGTCACTGATGCTTCAGAGAGTCTGTTCTCCGATGTTCAGACTGGACATTTTGTACAAAGTACAATGCTACCAAAGAGGACAACATCCAAAGATTTTCTGTCACTGTCAAGTTTAGCTTCCATTTTGCCATCTTCAGAGTATGATGGTTCAGGAGATGACACCTCTCATACGTTCGGTAAAGAGTTCACAACAAGCTCATCGCTTCATATTACAATTAAATCAGATGATGAAATCAGCAGCAATACAGCTTCTGTAAAAATGCAAACAGAGCAATCTGCCACACCAACCCTTTCCACAATACCTTCTATTGACATGACAAATGCAAGCTCAGTGTGGACTTTAACTCATGCAGAGATCCCAAAAATTCAGCCAACAGAGAGACATCAAACAGAATCCCTCTCCACATTTCCCTCTACCATCTCAGAGAAAACAGTTCAACAAGAGGTTTCAAGTGATGAAGACAGGATTACACCGACAACAAAATCAGATGATCATTATATTGTAGGCACTGATGAGGCAGAAATTCATGAGACTGACCAAACATCAGAACCAGTGAGGTATGAAAGTTCTTCACGTTCCACATCATCCACAACAGAATTGTTTTCTAGCACAGTCCAAACAGTGGTTACACACTCATCTTCTGAACAAGGCAGTGGAGACCTTTCTGAAAATGAAGTGGTTGAAGATGGTGGCTCTGGTGAAATATTGTCTGCTGTTGTAGAATCAATTCCTCCCCAAGTTACACCATCAGAGGACAAGACAACTGTTGTTGGTTTTGAGTCAATTTCTGATTTTGGAGTGCAGCCATCAGAAAATATAACTGAAAGTATAGATGTTAAAACAACTGTGAGTGGTGAAGCTAGATCAGTCACAAGTCAAGAGGTCATGACATCACAACAAAAAGAGATTGTCTCCTTAACAACTGAATATGAATCAAGTAACACAACAACACAGCCTGTTAGTATAAGATTCACAGAGTATGTTATTGCCACCCAGACAGCCCCATTGTCTTCCAGACCTTCTCATACTATTACAGAATTAACACAGTTGACTAGTCACACCACAGAATCAATTCATACTGCAATTGGATCAAGTAAACCTAGCCACTCTTCAGTGGCAACAGTTGAATCTGGCCACACTGTACCTCCAGGTATCCAAACAACACCTGGTTATTTTAAGCACAGCCAAACATCAACAGTCACTGAACGTTACGAAGCAACTTCAGCTCCTCTCAAGACAAGAACAATGATTACCCCATCTTCTAGCAAAAGCCTTAGCAAGCACACAACAATCTCATCTGTAGATTCAGAGGATGACACAACAGATGATGAAGGATCAGGGGAGTCCCCTGTCATACATGTTTCATCAGCAGCCATCAAAATGCAGACTGGTTCCCCTACAGTTCTTATAACCAACACTGGCTTTACAGAACTTGACAGGGACATCACTATAACACAAAGTTTGAGCTCCATTACATCTACCTTTGAAGACAGAGAGGGGTCTGGTATTGTTGAAGATGACCAGGAAACCACTCACCAAGAGGGTTCTGGTGAGGAGGACAGAGTGAGTCCAACAGCTGAAATCTTTGATAATTATACTGTGGCCACAGATAAGGTTGAAATCAGTGAGGCTAACCGCACGTCAGAGCCAGTGAGTTTTTCTGGTTCCTCCCATTCCACATCCTTTACAACTGAATCAACATTACTGTCTAGCACAGTCCAAACAGCAGTGAAATCCTCATCTACTGAAAGTATTGAAATCACAGCTGAAAGTGAAGTTGATGAAGATACTGGCTCTGGTGGTGAAATATCCCAAGCAGCTCTTGAGACACAAACACAGAGAACTGAAGCTGCACCTGTTGCAGTAGTGTCAAGCACATCTGAAGCTTCATCAGTTTCAGAGACACAAAAGAGTTCCTTACAGTCAATTACTCCAGAAATCAACTTCAGTGGGTTTTCATTATTAACCACAGAATATGACAAGGAATTTTCCTCACCTGAAGATCCTACTGATGAGATATCTAAAACAGCAACAACTAAGTCATATGAGGACCTAACTGTAAGAACTGATGAGGCAGAAGTTTATGAAACTGAGGATAAAGCAGGAATCTCAAGTGCTGCATCTTTCACTGGCAGTACAGACTTCATACATCAGTCAACTTTATCCCAATTTCCCTCATCCCTGAGCTCCACTCTGTCAACTGTAACATTTACAACTTCACTTAAAGAGGATGGCAGTGGGGAAGACTCAACAGAGGGGGATGGAGAAGAAGAGTATGAATCAGGTGATGACACAACTCCTGTGACATCGTCACCTTTGCTCTCAAAAATGAAAGAAACAACCATTAGCATTACATCCTTTAGCTCAGTCAGAGGTGGACAATACAGTACATACAAAGTTGTTTCACAAAGAACCACAACACCTCAAATGCAGAGTGTGTTCTCAAGCTCAAATGCTGAAGGTTTCACTCTGGTCTCAGAGACAGCACAGACAGAGAAGGAACCTTCTGGTGGTTCTGTCTCAGAGTCAACAACCACTAGCTTTACTGCTCCTGAAACACATTCTGATGTGGTAACCAGACGCACTGTATTGCCTTCTTTAGTGACATATCAAGGTCCTGTGTCCACCCTTACTCCATCTGTCTTCTCTAAGGACAATGCTGATCACCAAGTCCCTCCAACAAGCCCAGTCTTAATATTCACAGGGGAGGAGGAAGATGAAGATATGCTGTTTTCAGCTGTAACAGAGAGTATGAGAGATCATAGCATCCAACCAGATGTTATCACTAAGGATGAAATTATCCTTGATGCAGATACTATGTCTGTTTTAGAGCAGTCTTCACCTTTTGCCCCTACAATTGTAACAGAAGAAGCAGGTGGAGCAACCCCAATTGTCATGATGCCACATCCCTCAAGCATTATGACAGAAGAACCAGAAGGATCTGGAATAGATGGCACTGAGTTACCTCAGTTACATGTGCCATTTGAAACCTCCACAGATGAGATAATAGTTCAACAAACAACATCAATCCCAGACATCCTGCAGAGCAGTTCAACATATGTAGATGAGGAAACACAAACAACACAAACAGAAACTCCTGAGGCTACTGATGCTGATGTAAATGAACACACAATAGATTGTCAGACCTCCACACAATCCAAACAGTTTACAATGGAGACACTGACTGACGACTTCTTGAGAGACACCTTGTCTACTAAAGATTATAATGTGAAAACATCCACGTTAACCCCCAAATCATCTCAAGTGTCCACAGACAGAGTCATAGACATAGTTTCAGCTGAAGAGCACCAATCTGAGGATGTTTTAAACATTCAGACCCTATCAACACAGGCTTCCAAGACCAGAAAGAACACAATGTCACCAACAGCCCTAGAAAGAAAGACAACACCTCTACCCCTTCATACAATATCTTTAGAGGTGGAAGCTTCAAGTGAACTAACAGACCTATATGAACCAGTTCAAACAACTATGTCCAGTAACCATTTCACTTCATCCATTGCTGTTACAAGTAGTTCTCTATATGTTGATTCTGTTTCACCTGAAGAATCAATTTACTTTACTGGAAATGATGCAGCATCTGCCTCATCAATTTCTGGTGTGGATGTTTTTACTCAACATTCAGATGAGATCACAGACTCTGAACAGTCAGTCTCTCCAGTATCAGATTTAAAAAGCACTGCATCCTTCCACACTGAATCAGATCAAATGTCTGTCACAGATTCAGTAACAGTACTTATGGATTTAGAAAGTGTTAGCATGGCTGAACCTGCCAAGACCACTTCAAGTACACACACTGAAACAGCAGTTGTTAATGATTTAACAGCTGACACAGAGGAAACATTAGACATAACAAATGTTTATTTCACAAATGACATTGTATCAAGTAGTCCCACTTCTGATAAGGTAATTCAGGGAAGTGAATTAACAAACACAGATATTACATCTGGTATTTCAGAAGAAACCACAGGTGCATTATTTTCTTTAACAGATGATGGCTCAATTGATCAAACTATTGAAATGTTTACAGCACTGTCTGATTCAACAGACTCTCCTTTATCAGCTGCAGATGATTCAGTTTCAACATCTGTGGAGGCTGATATTGTGTTTGTGACCGCCTTGCCTGAAGCAATTACAGTAACTGATGAGGATCCATATCAGCAAGCTTTGTCTGAGATGACAGTGACACATAAGCCCGACACAGACACTATGACGGATGAAGATATGCCGTTGCCATCAACAACCATTCCCACACCTCGTATATCTGCATCAATAATTAACATGACTACGGACATAGTAACATTAGTGGGGTCTCCTTCATCTACATCCATACCAGGTCTGAGTGACAAAACAGAAACTCCACTTTTCTCTGAGGAAGGGAAAGACGATGTAATAGATTATGACACAAAAACTGAACCTTACAAAGTTGAGTCCATACCAGATTTCATGAACAATACAGACATTGAGAATAAGACTGCCTTAGACATTAGCTCAGAAGATGTGACCAGCATTGATGACATCACCAAACCTGTAAGGGTGAAGAGCTTCACCACCCCACAGCTTGATGTTGCGACTGATTTTGAGACCACATCACAGCCTAATTTTGAGACAAGCTTTGAGACCACCTCACAGCCTGATGTTGAGACTGGTTTTGAGTCCACTTCACAGTCTGAAGTTGAGACTAGATTTGAGACCATTTCACAATCAAACATTTATATTGGCATTGAGATCTCTACAAAACCTGAGAATAGTGCAACAAATATTGATGGAAGCACACAAGCAGAAGTTTTGAATACAGAGACCATCTCTTATCTTGACATTGAAAAAAGCTTTGAGACAACCATGCAACCAGATATTGAGAGTGTCTCAAGAACTGAGAGTGATGCTTCACTCACCAGCTCACCAACCAGTGGAACAAGTGGTTCAGATAGAAGCATGCCTGGGGAGGTAAACACAGTTTCATCCAATAAGCATCTCATCACAACAAGACTTTTTGATGTCACAGATAAACCAAGTTCTACTTCTTTAAGTGAAGGAAAATCATTGGAAGAAGAAAGAGCCATACAAGAGGAACATACAACACAACCCGAACAAAATGACACAGACTTCAGGACCACCACACAACCTCACTATGATGGTTCTGTAACTTCCAGTGGCTTGAAAAGCAGTTCAGAGGATGTTTCAGTTATCACAGATATCCCATCATCTCATGAGGTTCAGGCAGGGATTATGTCCACTGCAACAACCTCACCTATACCTCTGACACCTGAGACTGATGTAAAGATTGTCAGTAAGGAAACTGCCTCAAGGAAACAAGAGGCAGCTGGTCAGATTGAGGAAGCTGTAGCTCTTGCAACTGAGATTCCTATTCAAGAAACAAAAGATCAGATGTCATCATCAGTGCCTACAACTCCGAGTGAGACTGCAACACCATTTGCTTCTCATGAAGATGTTTCTGAGGCCACTTTGGTTGAAAGCTCACCCCCAAGGTCACAGAATGAAAGCAGTGCAGCAGACCTTGCATACACAATGATCGGGCAAACAGTAGATATTCCAGGTAAACACTGTTTTAAAAAGAACTTTAACATAATTTATATTATGCTACTTTCTATACCTATATCAATATACTTGTTTTTCCTGTGCACAATGGCATGCCTATATCTTCCCTCTTACTGCAGGTGTTCACTCCTGTTCTGATGATGTCTGCTTGAATGGCGGTGCTTGTGCAAAAATAGGCAGTGCTCAGATCTGCAGCTGTCCACCTGGATACAGTGGTGAACTCTGTGAAATCGGTACGCTGCAGTGATATTTAATTTATTTATTAAAAGTGCACTGCATAACTTTGGGCTCTCTGTTGCCATCTGTGGCCGAAACATGAAATTGCATGTTACTTGCAACCTTGTTTATTTTTGTATTTTTGTATCCGCTGAAGAATCTGATAGTTTGAATAAATAAGTAGTATATATGTCGCTATAATGCTGAACCTTCTTTACTCTGTTTATGGACATGGCATAAATAGGCCAAGGCAAATGATGTAAACCATTAATTTCCCACCAAATACATCCCAACAGCTATTTTTCCATCCAAAGTTGCATACATTTTCTTATTGGATAAAAAAGGTATCCAACTCAAATGAGCGCATATGTTTTTTATGCGCATTTTTAGAATTATAATAGCATAAAAATAGGTGGATGGAAACATAGACACTGTTGTGAATCAAGGTTAGACAACTTTTAAACTGTTTCAAACTGATTTTTTTAAATGTACTTAGTCAATAATCGGATTTAGTTCATTTTTACAGAAAAATATTTGGTAGCGCATCTTTAACTTATCATCATCTGGCTTTTTGAACTTATCTTATTGCACTTCCGTACATTATTTAATCATCATATACTTTTATTTATTTATTAGACATTGATGAATGTCACACAAACCCTTGTCGGAATGGAGGAACATGTATTGATGGCCTAAACTCATTCACCTGTGTATGTCTTCCGAGTTATGCAGGAGCACTGTGTGAGCAAGGTAAGATTATATTTATCAAATAATCACTTGTTCAATACCTAAGAGAGGTAATCAATCAATGTTGTCACAATACTAGATCTTTCAACTTGCTGATATTGCGTGACGCTACTGTAGCCAATCTGGGTTGATGTGGAAATGTAACAAGTGAACCTCTGAACCTTCATATGAGGTCATTGCTAGATGACATATGCATGTGACTCGCAGTTTGGTAGATTGTGAAAGTTGATAGATTTTGATTTTATGTAAGAAACTGGGTGTGTTCCAAAACCGTTTTATGCTAGCAGACAAAGTGATGCTGCACTTTCCACTATTTAAGAGGATACCATTTCTCACAGGTCATTTGAGCACAGCTGTTAAGACCATCAGCCATCACTCTTTCCCTTATTACACTGTAGACGTTGATTTACACTTTACACGAGTGAGATTACCTTCTTGAGAGTTTTATCCCCGTCAAACCATTACAAGTGTTTATACACATTAAAATGCTTCATAAACTAAAATACTAATCGTATCAAAATCTCTCACATCTGACTTTTGTCAGAATTAAAACAACTGTAAACTGTCGTCATGAATGCATTACCCTCTTGAGTACGCTGAACAATCTCTTTATCTTAAACTTGAGATAGCATCAACATTACAGATATGAAGAAGTGTCTCTTGTAGAGGAACTGCCTCCTGTTACTACTCAGTGATTCAGAAGTGACTCAGAATGTAAGTGGTTCAGTCTCAGGGGTCGTTCACACAGAACGAATTTTTGCATTCCTCTGTGCTTTTTTTCCATTGCTTTTCTATGCACATGCGTTAGAAAGACATGTTTGACCATTGCACTCACGTCAGGCATCTTTTGCAATGTCTCGCACATGACAGTGTTTATAAAACACGTTTTTAATTCCTCTGACCAGTGTCTCTTGTTTTAAACTGTAAAAAGGAGTTCTCTGTGAATGCCCCCTCAGAGTGTTAGTGCGCAGACAGCTGTTTACAGAGAAAGCAATCTATGCAAAATTAAATAATTATATCATTCAAGTCATTAGCCAATTATGGTTTGTGTATTTTAACATATATTTTTACTGATGCATAATATATTGGTTAATAATTTGTTAATGAGAGTTTGAATGATTTTACTGTTTATTTCAAACAAGCAATCAAAGCTATCAGCCTGATGTTGAGCAGGGCTGGTCCACAAACAGTCAGTAAGTGCGTTTACATGCACATTAAAAGTTTGTTTTCAGCTGGGCTAAAACAATAATTTTTCTTTTCAAAATATCATGTGAACGCTTTAGTCTGACTGAAGTTGTACCAGTAGAGACTGTGGCTCAAAAAACAGCTGTAGCTTGATTGTACCGGCGTACATAAACATACTTTCTGTTATTGAAAGGACACACTTTATTTGCAAATTTAATGCAACCAAATGCTGATCTAGAAGACTAATATCTTGCTGGGTTGATAATATGTTTACTTTAAAACTCTTTGAGTTTCCCAAGCGGTTACAGTGGCTATTTGTTTGACAGAATTTACTTTGTTATAATATCTTTCTTAAACAATGCCTCAGAGCAAAGCATCCAATGTTCTCCACAGCACTGCAGACATTCGTATGCAAAAATGAATTGGCTTCCTGATTTGATAGACACATGGGAGTAACTTTTGCTCTAAGTGATATTGCTGAACTGGCATGTAATTTAAAATGAGGATGAAAGGGAGTTATATCATATTCCCTCTGGTCCAGTGTGAGTGGGAAATCATTCTCACTTGAAAAGAGTGCCACTGAACAAAAGAGGTTTGATTTATTGTACTGATAAGAACAGCCTTACAGTGTAAGCCCAAAGGTAAGGAATAATAAAAAGAAATTGACAGCAGACAATATGAAGCACCTTTTTTCCGACTTGCAACAACAGGATTATCTCAGTTTCAGAGTCTACATGCCAATCTTATGTGTAGTAAATCAACAGTAATGCATACATGCTTTTCCACAGACACCGAAACATGTAACTACGGCTGGCACAAGTTCCAGGGCCACTGCTACAAATACTATCCTCATCGACGTAACTGGGACACAGCAGAGCGTGAATGCCGTCTCCAGGGGGCACACCTTGCTAGTGTTTTGTCCCATGATGAGCAGCAGTACATCAACCGTGAGTATGCATAAAACAAGTTATGGACATTCTGTCTATCATCAGCTCTAATTTACGCCTTCAGTTACATTTCCGTGCAAAAATAATGATGGTTATTTATGAGGAAGGATACTTTGCTAGTGAATTTACCTTTGTTTCTCTCTCCTCTTGTAGGCCTCGGCCATGACTACCAGTGGATCGGTCTAAATGATAAGATGTTTGAGAACGATTTCCGGTGGACAGATGGTAGAGTTGTGGTAAGAACATTCTTCAAAACGTACTTATTAGTTTCTAAAATGTGTTTTGAAAGAATGGTGTTGATGCAAACATACAAAGTTTACTTTTTTTCTTTAAAAAGCTATTTCTATAAAAACAATGGGAACTTTAAGCAATAATATGTAGATGTGAAAAAAAGGAAAACAGAAGATATATTATGCTAACAGCTCCCTGGTTCTAGAGGTGTTCCTCCATTGAACATGAAAGTGGCCAATTACAGTCGTTTAGTCCTGACTGGGCTCTCACTTCAAAGATAATGGCAGCATTTTGTGGGGAAGGGCCAAAAAAGCCCTGGGGGGTATGAGATAAGAGTTTTCAGCTGTGGAAGTCCTCTCCGGACTGGAGGATAAAAATAAAATGAGTTGAGAGGAAGCTTACAGGTGTGGACAGGTAATGAAGGTGTGAAGGATGAGCAACACCTGGAACAGGCTGCACTAAAGATAATACAGACCTAGAATGTGAGTGGGTGACATTTCAATCCATTTGGTATCAGTGAGGTACTATAAACAAATCCGCTGGAGTTTGCTCTACTCTTTTTCTATTCTGTTTACAGAAGAGTTACTCTATTAAGAGTTTGTTTCTTCATGAATTTAAGTATGTGCCATTGGAGTTATCCAGACGGTCAAAAACTGCATTACGTCAATTTCCAAGCAGGGAGCGCACATTCCTTTTGTAAGAGGATGATAGCAGGACGTTATTAGAAGAAGGTAATATTCACAGGCTTGCTGAAAGATCGTAGCTCCGACCTGCGTCGCTCAGATATAATTAGCCTACGCTATTTTGAATATATTGTAATAAACCTCAAAACAGCCCTACGGTGGTCAAAGAACAGCCAGCCGGTTTAATCAAAGAGAACACTTTATTTCAAATACAGCGGCTAAAACTCATACGGGCACAGACAAGGTATGGAGTTAGCCAGGGAAGAGAAACACGGGAAACTCCGCAAAGCACAACACTTCACACAGTGAGTTTTCACGCTCAATACGTCACACAGTGTTTAATACTCAACATAGCACCCCAGCCTGCACAGCACACCGTGAACACACGTAAGGCGTGTTTCCTCCGTTCTAAATTCCCCAACCTCCCTCTCTAACCCGCTGTCCGTTACACAACACACAGTCACACAATTCATGTAGGAATAGATTAAAAACACTTCCCTCTCGCGGGGCAGAGAAGACCCATCTGTAGGGGGTGAGTGCGAGCAGCAACCCGTCTTCCCGCCGAGGACGTCACTCTGCCGTCCAGATGCGGAACTTACAGTTCATTCATAAAATCCCTCCGTCGTATGCATCAAGGCATTCATAGAGTCTCGGTAGCACGTGGGCATTCATTCATAGAACCTCGGTAGCACGTGGGCATTCATTCCTAGAGTCTCGGTAGCACGTGGGCATTCATTCATAGAGTCTCGGTAGCACATGGGCGTCAACCGAGAAATATTCTGAGGTAGTCGGTGACACTAATTCCCCCCCCTCTACAACTCAACTATCTCAAACAAAGGCAGCTAGCTAACTAGCTATCTTCATCTCCGGAGGACCTATTGTCCCCGAGAGACAGCCAAAACGTTCTCAACTAGTCACCACCTCAGCCCCGCTCGGTTGCACCACACCTCTTTTTTAAAGTCCCCTTTGTCCTCCATTCACAGGTGCATGCCATCAAAGCAGTCATGTAATCAGCCAATGACGACACACTACACTATTCCCCCACTAATCCAGAAGAACTCGTCCTCGAGTCAAGATGATAATCTTTAGTCCAAACCGGTAACTTCCTCTGTCGTGGAGCTCGACCCATCTCTGCAGAAGTTGTAATGTTCTGCGCAGAGCCTCCTCCATCATCCAAAGGCTTAACTGTAGATCCCGGGCTATGCTCCACCCTTGACCACGTTGAAGGCACTGGCGAGCCCTGTTGAAGGTTTCCTTCCCTTGTTCCCACCGGGCAAGATTGTCCCTCTGCCAACGGCGGTCTATCGGCCATGACCGGGGGCAATTGTTGAAGGGTCGACGGGTCAACCAATTTCTGCGGTAATTGTGCCGACTCATCATTCCCCTCCAGCCTCTCTGAAACAGATTGAGAAACATATGGTTTTAACCGATTGTAATGAACAACCGTAGTAGCCCCTCCCTCAACTGACTGTAACTGATACAGCACATCAGACAACCGCTCGATTACCTTAAAGGGGCCCTTATAACATCTCTGCAATTTAAAGCAAACCCCTTTCTTCCGAGCCTTATTTCGAACCCAGACTAGTTCCCCCACTGAATAATACTGTACTTGAGCCCGAAAATCAAAATACTTTTTCTGCTGGGAAGAAGCCTGTAACTGATGTTGCTGTACTGCCCCAACAACAGTGGACAAAATCCCTGCCATACGTTGCACATATTCACTTGGAGACTCAAAAGCCTCTTCCAAGTTCACATTCAACATTATATCCACCGGTAATACCATTTCCCGCCCAAACACCACTTTATGAGGGGTAAAGCCAGTAGTGGCATGGACACTACTACGATACGCCATCATTACATAAGGTAATAAAGAATCCCAATTCTGTTGATTCTTATCCACGAACATTGATAGCATAGAAAGCAAAGTCCTGTTAAAACGCTCAATAAGCCCATCTGACTGAGGGTGATAGGGGGACGTACGCGTTTTATTGATCTCCAATAATCTGCAAAGTTCCTGAAAAAGAGTAGACTCAAAATTTCTGCCTTGATCAGAATGAAGGCTGCGAGGGACCCCATAACGGCAAACCCACTCCTCAACTAACACCTTAGCAACTGATCGTGCTTCCTGATTTGGTAAAGCAAAAGCTTCTGTCCACTTAGAAAAATAGTCTCCCACCACCAACACATACCGATTTTTATCAACAGTTTCGGGAAGTGGGCCCAAAATATCCAGAGCCACACGCTCATAAGGGCGAGACATGACAGAAGGACACATCGGGGCCTGTGGAGTTCGAACTGGAAGCTTCCGTGAGCCGCACTCAGAGCACTCACTACACCACCTCCTCACATCGGCAAACCACCCCGGCCAAAAGAACCGATCTTTAACTTTTCCTTGTAGTTTTTGCACCCCCAGATGGCCACCTGTAACCACATTGTGCAACATGGCTAACACTTTTGGAACCAAACACTTTGGAAGCACCACCTGTACTTTATTAGCTGCATCAGAATTTTGTGGAGGGACTCGCACCAATAACTGGTCCTGTATCTGAAGCTGATCCCACACCCTTCCAAATTTCTGCAGCTCAGGGTAGTTTCTTACCTCCCCACACTCCTTTAATGGCTTAGTTAGCAGCTGAAATAATTGCCCCAACTCATTATCCTCCCTCTGCAACCTAACCATATCATCTTCCAATCTTTCTCCAGGTGGTAGCCCTACATTCGTTTTAGCCACTTGCACTACTCTCACAGGACAACTTTCCTCAATCGCCACACCCCCAATCTGGTCTGACACATGACCCGGAATTACACTAAGGCCCGGCAATCTCGATAAAGCATCTGCATTAGCATGTTGTTTCCCTGACCTATGAACGATCCTATACTGAAAACTTGCTAACTGTTCTAACCAACGGGCCAACTGTCCTTCAATCCCTTGAAAATTATGTAACCACCGCAAGGAATTGTGATCTGTACGCAGCACAAACTCTGCACCTAAAAGGTAATGCTTAAAATGTTTCGTAAACGTCACCATACTCAACAATTCCTTTTTGGTGGTGGCATACTTGCGTTCTTGTTTTGTCAGGGCTCGACTTGCATAGGCCACTACGCGTTCCATCCCCCCCTCTACCTGGGATAATACAGCCCCTATCCCAACATTTGACGCATCGGTATCCAAAATAAATTGTTTCAAGGGATCGGGATAAGCCAAAACTGGGGCTGATATAAGACATGACTTGAGTGTAAAAAACGCTCTTTGACAATCTTCTCCCCAGTGAAATTTCTTTCCCTTTTCCGTCAATTGGTGCAAGGGCCTAGCAATCTCCGCAAAACCCTTCATAAAGCGACGGTAGTAAGAGGCCAGTCCCAGAAAACTACGAACCTCTGTCTGATTTCTAGGGACCGGCCACCCCCTCACCGCCTCAACTTTAGAAGGATCAGCCTTAACGCCCTCCGCTGAAATTACATGACCCAAATAGGATACCTGTTTTGCAAATAAATTGCATTTGGAGGGTTTCACCTTCAAATTGGCCTTATACAAGTTCCCAAAAACTTGTTCCAAGCGCCCCAGATGTTCCTGAAATGTTTTACCAAAAACAATTATATCATCAAGGTATACTAAGCACGTGGTCCACTGAAGGTCTGCCAGAACCAAATCCATCAACCTTTGGAAAGTGGAAGGGGAGTTACACAGGCCAAAGCTAAGAACATTAAATTCAAAAAGACCTTGTCGGGTAGTAAAAGCCGTTTTAGGTTTATCTTTCGGATCAACCTCAACCTGCCAGTACCCACTGGCTAGGTCGAGGGTTGAAAACCAACACGCGTTTGCCAGGCTATCCAACGCATCATCTATCCTTGGGAGCGGATAGGCATCTTTCTGTGTCACCTCATTTAGTTTCCTATAATCAATACAGAAACGCAGACTGCCATCTCTTTTTCTAACTGGTACCACTGGAGCTGCCCAAGGACTACACGAAGGCTGAATAATGCCATTGTCTAACATTTGTTTTATATGATCAGTCACTTCTTGTTGTAAGTGAAGCGGAACCCGGCGAGGGGCCATTTTAATAGGTTTAGCAACTCCTGTATCAATCTGATGGCGAATAAGATGTGTCCTACCCAAATCAGTATCACCTATACTAAAAAGTTGGTTATAACGCTCTAACACTTGACGAATGGCCTGCATTTGTTCTACGCAAAACCCTCTAGAGTCTAACCCAAAGTGAGAAATCAAAGCATCCGCCGACCACAAGATCTTACCGTCACACCCTTCATCTACTTCCTCTGCACCTTCCCCCACCTCTACATTTGTAGCCAACACCCCAATTTTCATTCCATCACGTAAAGTATGAGCTTCCTTGGTTACATTAATAACACGAACTGGCATAACACCAGCGGTGACTACACACACCACACGTGCCACTAATACATCACAATAGCGAGACAGAGAAGAGCCGGGCTCCAGCATACCTACTATTTTTCCTGGCGGCGCTCCCTCCACTGACCCCAAAATGATCACTTCGCTACGTGGTGGTATCCTGGTATCCCCGTAAACTACAACTGGCATGGAAGGAGCTAAAAAGTCAGTTTGCAATTGTACAGAAATTTTTTTTCCCATCAAATAGCAGCATAATTCTTTCAAATCCAGTTTTGCACCGAATTTGACTAGAAAATCACTGCCCAGTAACACTTCACCAGGGCTAATATCTGCCACTACAAAATCAACCACTACTGTCAGAGAATCAAATTGACAAGTGGTTTCCCACTGGCCTATAACCTCCATCTGGTCTCCATTAGCAACCTTCAATCTACCCCTATACTCTACTAACTCACCCCCTCCACCGGTTGCCTCCAGCCAAAACGATTTAGGTACGATTGATACTTGTGCCCCTGTGTCCACCAATAAGCGGGTCTCCACCCCCCCAACTTTACCAAACACATAAACTCCACCTGTTTCTAATTGGGACTGACATACTCCCCCAGACATAGACGCAACAGAGAGAGGGGCGGGCTCCTGGTCTACCGGGCCCGCCCCCTCCCTTTTCCCGACACATATGGGCAATCTTTCTTGAAATGACGAGTACACCCACATTCCCAACAAGCTTCAGTCTTATCTCGGTTTTGTGAGTCTACTCGTGCACTATCAGTTTTAAAAGTCCGTGCAACTCCTCTATTTATAGAATAATCAGTCTGATGACTAAGCGGAGCAAACAAATTCCCTGTTACTTGATCTTGTAGTATTTTAACAGTACTCTGCAAAGTCTTTACTTCTTGACGGAGCCCTTCTACCATGCCCATTAAAGATTGAATTTGCCCATCTCTAGCTGGCCCAACATTATCATTTACCACACCACAAACTTTTACATTTGGGAGAGCACTATTTCGTTCCAAACTCCGAATTAATTCAAGTTCGGACGCCAAATTAATAGCCCCCTCTATCGTGGCTGGTTTCACACTACGCAGATGAATACGCGTATCCGCACAACCTATATGGGCCACAAAATGATCTCGAGCCAGTAAATCCCTTGTGGCATTATCCACGGACGGATATGCCTTCGAAATTAAACGCCTCAAAGCATTTCCAAACTCGCGCACGGTTTCATTTGGCTGCCTCTTGCGCGAGGAGAAGCTCACGCGATTCCAATCAGTACTTTCACAGGGCTCTAAACATCTACCCATTGCTACCTTCAGTTGACTGAAATTTCGCCGAGCCTCATCTGGCAAGCCGCAATAAATATCCCGCGCACGACCTGACAATAACAAAGACATAAATTTAAGCTTTAATACATCATCCCAGCCGTTAATCTCCGCAGCCATTTCGAACTGTTCTGCCCAATCAGACCACTCACGCCCTGTACACGTAAATGTTTCGGGCATAAAAACAGGACGAGGCGCAGCATTTATCTCCCCCAAAGAAACACCTGCCACCGGCACGGCATTACTACCGCTGGCCGCCTCTTGCGGTTCTAACATTCTGACAAACCGTAGGCTATCAACAAAAAAAAAACAAACAAAAAAAAAAATTCAATGAAGTTTATAGGATCCGCAATCAGCGCTGATCTCACCGCTGCCACCAGTGTAATAAACCTCAAAACAGCCCTACGGTGGTCAAAGAACAGCCAGCCGGTTTAATCAAAGAGAACACTTTATTTCAAATACAGCGGCTAAAACTCATACGGGCACAGACAAGGTATGGAGTTAGCCAGGGAAGAGAAACACGGGAAACTCCGCAAAGCACAACACTTCACACAGTGAGTTTTCACGCTCAATACGTCACACAGTGTTTAATACTCAACATAGCACCCCAGCCTGCACAGCACACCGTGAACACACGTAAGGCGTGTTTCCTCCGTTCTAAATTCCCCAACCTCCCTCTCTAACCCGCTGTCCGTTACACAACACACAGTCACACAATTCATGTAGGAATAGATTAAAAACACTTCCCTCTCGCGGGGCAGAGAAGACCCATCTGTAGGGGGTGAGTGCGAGCAGCAACCCGTCTTCCCGCCGAGGACGTCACTCTGCCGTCCAGATGCGGAACTTACAGTTCATTCATAAAATCCCTCCGTCGTATGCATCAAGGCATTCATAGAGTCTCGGTAGCACGTGGGCATTCATTCATAGAACCTCGGTAGCACGTGGGCATTCATTCCTAGAGTCTCAGTAGCACGTGGGCATTCATTCATAGAGTCTCGGTAGCACATGGGCGTCAACCGAGAAATATTCTGAGGTAGTCGGTGACACTAATTCCCCCCCCTCTACAACTCAACTATCTCAAACAAAGGCAGCTAGCTAACTAGCTATCTTCATCTCCGGAGGACCTATTGTCCCCGAGAGACAGCCAAAACGTTCTCAACTAGTCACCACCTCAGCCCCGCTTGGTTGCACCACACCTCTTTTTTAAAGTCCCCTTTGTCCTCCATTCACAGGTGCATGCCATCAAAGCAGTCATGTAATCAGCCAATGACGACACACTACAATATGTACAAAGTTTACAGTTTTAATTTAAGCTAAAAATTAGATACCCTAGATATAGAAGAATGCCAATATACATTGACACGAATTGGTCGTGAGATCATGTTGGAAATACATATGTATAATCGTCCACAGCTGAGAAAGATGACTGCGGACATCACATCTGCACCATGTGGTGTGAGCAGGTGGAAAATATAGTAGTTGGACAAGAAAAAAGAGGATGCAGAGAAATATAGCAAATAAAGTTTGTCCATGATAGTAAAATACTCTTACCGTGACTGTTGGCTGTTTTTAAAATGTCTTTCAAATGCATTACACTTCTCTCTGCAGCTCCATATTGCAGTTTAGTAAATGTACTCAGCGCCCCCTACTGATGTGTCTGTATCATTGTCATTTTAGTGACCTCCTATGACCTATGTGTTCCAGTATGAACATTCTCTGCTTGAAAGCCTTTGAAGGCTTTAACACTGTGTTCAGTGACTTTAATGTAACAGTACTGTATATTACTGTTTTTGAGCCAGATTGAATTTGAAGTGGTGCGGCTGTAACAATCAAATACTTTTTAAACTCTGGCACAAGTGTAAATCATATAATTATTATAAGATCTAAAACTAATTTCTTTAGGTTTGTTGTCTCCCTCACCTTGCCGTTCTCATCACTAGCTGTATGCTTCCCCTACAGCAATATGAAAACTGGAGACCGAACCAGCCGGACAGTTTCTTCTCCTCAGGGGAAGATTGTGTGGTAATGATCTGGCATGAGGACGGCCAGTGGAATGATGTTCCCTGCAACTACCACCTCACCTTCACCTGCAAGAAAGGCACAGGTGAGGTTTCAGCTTCTGGATGAAGCTCATTTATAGAATAATAGGGCATGTAAAGATATATGGTTATTTTCAGTCAAGGTTTATCTGTGGTTGTGGTTGTGGTTGGAAAATCTAAAACTGTTCTCATCTTACAGTCATAGCTATAATGGTTTAAAGCAGCTAACATTTTAAAAGAAAATTTCAGATTCAGTGCTCCACTGATGGTTTCTCTGTTGTCAATAGTGTCCTGCAGTCAGCCTCCTCTTGTCCATAACGCCCGCACATTTGGCCAGCTGCGCCCACGCTATGAGATCAACTCCCTGATCAGGTACCAGTGCATGGACGGCTTCATCCAGAGACATGTTCCCACCGTTCGCTGCAGAGGTGACGGCTCATGGGATTTGCCTAGGATTTCCTGCACAAGTCGTAAGTATTCTGTGAAAATCCATTGTCAATTTTTAAGAAACCATCCCAATATAAATATTGTTTTCTCATATTTGATCAAAAATACAGTAAAAACATTAGTATTGTGGAAATATTGTTAAAGTTTTCTATTTGAATATATTTAAAAGTGTAATTTATTCCTGTAATGCAAAGGTGAACTTTCAGCAGCCATTACTCCAGTCTTCAGTGTCACATGATCCATCAGAACTCATTCTAATATGCTGATCTGGTGGTCCATAAATAAATAAATACATTTAAAAATGTATTATCATCAGTGTTAAAAACAGTTGTGCTGCTTAATATTGTAGAAATAGTTGGATTTTAAGAAATTTTAGGATTATTTGACTAAATAAAAAGTTTTTCTTTAAAAAAAAAGAAAGAAAACTAATTCAATGTACTTGTATTTACTTTCCAGCCTCCAACTTCCAAAGGTTATATACACAGCGGCATCAGACATTCAGGGGAGTCCTTCGCAGTTATCAGAAGAGATCTGCAGAAAAATCAGTTGATGTACTACGACGACACCATCGCCATGGTGTAAAACACAACCTTACACAACAATAGTTGCTATGGTGACACAACCATAATGTAAGGGCCATTTTAACGTATTTTGATAACATGTGACGGACCTGCCTGCTGGCTGAAAGGAAAAAAAATTAAAAGAAAAGATTATGAAAAGGACCTGAAATAAGTTCAACATAGAGTGGAATATCACTGGAATGAAACAGTGCTTTTTTTCCTGTTTTTATCTTTTAAGAGAGATGTTTTTTTATAAACTATATAAAGGACACATTCAGCTGGCCTCTGAAAACACAAAAAGATTCTCTGACCTGCCCTCCATCTGTTCTGCTTCTTCTTGGGAATACGCAGTGCCTTCATACATTATAACTCACAATCCAGATATAGTGAGCTATAGTAGTGCAACCAGAATAATAAAGTTTATGGCATTTTAGCCTGCAAACATAATGGTACATTTTTAACACACTAAAAATTGCCGTATGATTCCGTTCAGTCTTTCTTCAAGTTTACAAGAACCACAGGTGTATGCAGACATCTTGCTGAACAAATGAGAAATCATACATATGAATGTGAACGAATATATTTATATAGAGAGAGTGAGCAATGGCTCACATTGAGTTAGTGTTTGTTGTGGTAGAAAAAGGTCAATAATATCATGAAAACACCTGTATGCACAATGCAGTGGATGGTTTTGATATCTGAAAGTCAACACAATATGGTTAATACTTTGACTTTAAGGTATTCAATATTGAAAAGCCATGTAGATTTTAGATTATTTATATTCCTCTGTTTGATGTCTCTTTCAAGTGTTTACAATGCAAACATTGTTTCTCATACATTTAATTCCACCATTTTAAACCAAAGAAACTTACTGTATGTATTTCACATAATTTCAACTTTCATGTGTTTTTTTTTTTTTTTTTTTGGACTTCTTAAAACTACTTAAAAGAGAATGTATTTTGTGAGATGCTTAAAAGACTTGAACAAATGTCTTTTTAACAAGATGCCTATAATTTATTTCTTGAGCTGCTCATTGTCTTCTCATTGTTGTAATAAAATACAACGTACTGAGGATTTAACTTGGCCAAACTGCACATTGACAGAATTCAGTATATTAGAGTAAAGGACAGTGTGTCAATAGCTGGCGTTGATGTGAGTAATAGACGACATTTGCAACTCACAGAATTTAGATGGATCTCATTATGACATTTGGGGTGTATCAATGGACCAAAAGAAGAGGATTCATAGTAACAGTTTGTTGTTGAACTGGTCATCCATTTGTTTATTCCCAAGCATTTTTTTCTTTAAGATTTACTTGTTGTCATTTTTATTTTATTTTATTTTATTTTATTTTATTAAGTGCACATATCTTTTTTATATTTATAGTTTAACTTGTTTATTGTCAAATGTGATCGTCTAGAATGTTTGTGAAATGGAAAAATTGTAAGGAACGTTTTTATGCTTTCTATGTAAACAAAGTTTATTATTAATCTTGTGTTCCTAGTCTTTTTTTATTCTGATATATAGAGTGAGTTTTGGCTGTGGGAAAGGGCTTAAGGGTAGACATATAATTCTCAAACATTAACTGAGGCGACTAGCATGTTAATATGGGATGCAATTCGATTTCTTTTAAAATTTACATAAATCTAATATATGAATCTATATATCAATATAATGAAATGCACTGTGACAGGAGTAAAGACATTGCACTTCATGTGTTTTAGTATAACTATAAAAATAACTTACTAAATAACTCGAGTAATGTATGTGGTTCATCGGCAGTGCCTAATGTTGACCACCAGATGGTATCAGTTCACTAACACAAAGACACTTGAGCATCTGGATAGAATCAGATAGCAAAGTTATGTAAAATATGTTTTGTGAAGCTTAGTTTCTTTGAATCATTAATGATAGTCAATATTTTTTTTAAAAAATGTTTCACAAAAAAATAAAAAATAAATAAATGTATGATAAAATAAAAAATCAAGGTTTCTTAGTTCTTAGTTAAACAGTAAAGTGTTCCTAGTGTTTCAGTCTTAGTGTTCCTTAGTAAACATTTTGAAAAAAGTTATCTTAAAGTTAAATGTTAGTTCTGAGGACACAAAAAAAAAAAAAAAAAAAAAAAAAAACATCTTGCATAATTTGTTGGCAGATGCCATTTGGTTAGATATTGTAATTTCTATTGTAATAACAGTCACTTAGGATCTGTTGTCAAGTTGCATACCTTTGTGGATTATAGTTTTATAAATATGTTGCATTTAAAGTCGTAATGCAATGTAGAAGGAAAAATAGACTTTTGATGTGCCTTGGGTGTTTGAGGTCCCATTGCTATATTTTCAGTTGACATGAGTGTATTTCCCTGCAGGTATACCGCTGTTTCATTGTTCATTAATACTTGTGGTTTTCTCATTTATGTCTTGGAAGACAACCATTTTCCATTGCAGAATTTATTTATTTATTTATTTGTTTATTATTTATTTATTCATGTTAAACAACTGGTATTAATTTACATGTAAAAAGGCTGAATTAGTCTTAGAGTATTGTATAATCAGAAATTTTCCCTGCAAATGCTTCCCAGACTTCTCATAGAGATTCTCATATATCTAAAGTTTACATAGAGCAACTCTGAATAAAGTATTTAAAATCATATTATAGGCCTACACACACACACACACACACACACAAAAAAAAAACAGTAACATGATGAGAACTCTCTGTTCCCAAAAAAAGTAGAATATGTGGTACTATGCAATCAGCTTATTTCTTGTTGTTTTTTATGTTGTTTTAATGGTTTTTGTTGGGTAATTTAATCCATGCCCAGCCAAGCTGGCATTCATACGGCAACAAACATTGCATACTCAGCATCTGGACCTTCAACATCCATGGTTATAGGCACTGTAGATTTACAACACAGTTTAGTGGAGAATAGAACAAAAGCCATTTCAATTTTTATGTTTTTTTATTTTTCATTTAAAATTTATTTCATTCATAAACCGTACACTGCACTTCAGATAAAAAAAAAAATAAAAAAAAAGAAGATATTTTGTGCATAGACAAAATCAAACAAAATATAATGTATGTGCACTGTGGCCTCTGCAGTTCAAAGCTTAAAGGAGGAGAATCTTTTCCCCTCCCAACCCCATAAACAAACAACATCTATCAATACAAAGTGACAAGTAATAGATGTTACGTTCAAAAGATCTCATTATCTGAAGTCAGCCACACTTTGCTTGTCATACCATTCCAATGAATCTATTAGAATCAAACTGTATGTATGTGTATGTGGTTTTTAGTGCTGTGTCTCCCTTTTTACAGAGAACAGTGGCATTACAATATCATAAAATTGAGATTTACATCTACACTTAAGCAACTAAGGCTCAAGCTAGTCTTGAAATGTTGTTGCAAAAATACAACTGGGTCCTAAACGATTCTCTCAGAGTAAATTATGTGTGTAGTTCTCTGCCATATAGCAAAGTTCAATGCATCATCAGCAGTTTGTCAAATTCTGTCAGTCTCTGGTTAAATACTTGTCAAAATTCTGTGCAGGGATGAACACATTTAAAATCTTCACCAAGGCCATCAAGTTCAAAACTGTGAAATAGCTTCTCTCATGATTGACAAATAAAAATAAAAAATAGAGCAAGTAACAGGTGAGAAAGTACATCACAATATTGCAAACAATGGGTAGACATGAATAATGAAACGATGGAATTATTTATGAATATAAAGCCTTAACACTACAGGCCAAACACATTATTTTGATATTTCAAACAGATAAAATAAGGTCACAGTTCAGAGCATTGGATAATACACCAACACAAGAAAAGAAAAAATGTATAGCTACAGTATATAGTTTTAAGGAAATTAGAATTTGAGTAAGATCACAAAAGTGTTTCCTTTGCTTTTCTGTTTGGGGATATTTCAAAAACTTTCTGTCAAGTTGATACTATTTGTTATGTTTAAATATTTTATTACAATGTCACAATTGAGATTCTTGACAAACTCACACTTACTACTTACTAAAAGGGGTTTTCATCAAAATGGTGTGACTTCAACTTTCCTTCCAACTGGATATACTTTCTGAATGCAATTTGTGTTTGTTTTTCATACATATGGTTTAAAAAACTATATAAAATGTAAATAATAGATAAAATAACTGTTTACAATAATATTGTGATGTGAATGTTGCAGTACGGTCTTTACAGTATGCTTTCTATAATAGTTGTCACAGGATGAATGTGATTTTACCTAATGCAAGATGTTCCTGGAGCAACATCTTTGTTGGTGCTGGAACAACATTCCAATCAACCAATCAGATTTGACGGACATGTTTACAGTTTAGTTTAGGCTTTACATCAGTGTTATTCACCAGGGTGTTCACTCTGATTTTACGGATAACTTATGGGGGTAGGGTTAGGTTTAGGGGTAGGATTAAATTTTAGGATAAACAAACTATATTGACCCAGGAACATGTCTTACTTGGCAAAATCACAGTGACCATTGTCACAGTTAAGGCTAGTTCATGCAAAAAGTCCTTCATAAGTTTGGAGGAGGAAACCGATGTATTGCTGCTCTTTGGTTGGTGACAGGTAACGTGACATGAAGCGCTTCACGGTTGAGGTTTGTAACAATAGACACCATACAGCTTCTGCTTTTTGTCGGGGAAGCCAACAAAGCGAACCGCAGCCTCCGTGGGGCTGCAGTTCTTCCTGGGCCTGGAGATAGGGTAACGAACGCTACCGTCGGCCAACCAACCGGCATCACAACGGTCGTATCCATGCAGCTTCCAGGCAGCATACATATGGCCCACCTTTGCAATCTCAGCTCCTTCTCTCTTGCACGCATTGACAGCCTCCTCATAGTCCAGCTTCTTGGGCTGGATCAGGTAGTAAAAGCGGCCTGTGATGTCAAACAAAGAGTTTCAGGGTTGTGGACAGACACTGCTAAATGTTATACAGAATTTAACTGTTTAACTCACCTTTAAGGCTGGCTGTGAAGCAGAACACATCATAGCGGCTGTTGGACTTGTCCCTCCTGCCGTAGTTTCTCAGTCCGGCTGAGGTCCTTGCGCCTCCACAGGGCTCTCTGGGTTTGGTGATAGGATACTGCACGGTTCCGTCATTGAGCCAGCCGGCATTGCACCAATCCAGCCCACTTCTCCATTCCTCATAGAGCTGCTCGAAAGAGGCGACCACAGCGTCCTGCTCCAGACACGCAGCCTCAGCATTTTGGAAGTTGAAGTTGTACCGCCCCAAACGAGGGGAGTATGGGAAAACAACCCCTGTGAATGAAAGTGAATTTTCCCCTGAGGAAAAGTTTGACTGAGTTTAACATTAGGTTGATTTGATGAATGTATTTTATGACCGCCCAAATGAACGAACGCATAAGAGCGATATTAGTAAAAGCCTTAGTTTTATAGAGTTCCCTGCTTAGTTAAAACGATTTACATGGTACAGTGTTAGGAAAAAAAAGCTATTCAAAAAGAGAGAAAATTACTTGCAGGGTTTAGGCTTTTCAATCTTATACTCCATTGTTCCAAGGTAACAATGGCTAGTTATGCCAGCCTGCTTCATTATGCTCATGCACCGCACTTTTCTGTGTAAAGATCCCCATTGTTTCTCTGGAACCAAGTCTGCAATGGTGGTCTTGGCCAAGAACAAGAACTACAGGGTATTACAGGAGAATGAGCTAATGATAAGTGGCAAATACAAAAGTTGAACGAAACATAAGATAGCATCTTCACATTTCAAGTGCTAATGTGTAGCTCTGTGGTAATGTTGATGACTGTTTACTAAAATTACCTGTTCAAATACAAATTCTGAACTATAGAAAGTAAATAAAATATATTTGTAAAGTAATGGCAATGTGTTTTAGATTACAGTCAGTTCATTTGTCAAGTGTGCTGCACACATCCTGAAAAGTGAAGCCAAAACATTTCGATTCCGGTGGCTAACTGCAGTATAGGTCATAAACCCACCCTCTCCATGTAATCGAATAGGACATGAGTCAAAAAAACATATACATATATAAAATAAAATTCCAATTACTCTTAAAATATTTTTTTTCCCTAAGATGGTTTCTGTCATTTTAGGTATTTCTTATCACGCCGATGTAAGTGTTTTTGTCCCCCAAAAAGTTTGTTTTTAGTTAGTTATTTGATGCTATAAAATGGGGTGTAACATCATTATTGACAGCTGTGCTTGTGATTGAATGTGCGGGAGAGGGACTATGGGCAGGACCTTGACGCAGACTTGTGCTCCAACTGATGTAATCGGCAACGACCATTTCTGGGTTTCTATTTTGGCTTCATGTTTCTATACAGTGGAAGGAACTGGAGAAGCATCTTTTTTTTTTTTTTTTTTTACAGTCTATTATACATGTCAATGCAGACACATATATGGAACATATCTGCTGTTTTATGACCAGTTGACTATTGATTGTTTAATTTTCAATAGTAAGTCACTTTGTTGTAAAAGAGCCTGCTAAATGAATACAGGTTAAATGATTACTTATGTGACAGCATAAAAAACTAAAGTTACCTTGCAGTTCAAGGTCCACTTCGACAGTCTTGTCATTCAAGCCATTGATGATCTCACACCTGTATGTGCCATAGTCCTTCAGATCTAGGTTTGTAATAACCAAGGTAGCATCATTGTCATCCGCCTCCAGCAGGTAAACGCGGCCATCGAAATTTCCGTATTTCTTCTTGTGGAACCCCATGGACATCAACACGTCGGTCTCAGTCGAGTCATCCTCAAGCTTTGTCCACTTGATTCTGTTTCCGAACAAATTGGTCAGACCTTCCAGTCTGCAGGGCAGAGTGATATTGTCTCCTCTGTTGGCATAGACCTTGATTCTTTCATCTAAAATGAAACAAATAGAGGTTTCTCTCTCAATAGAAGATACTCAAAGAAATACACAATTTAATGGAATCAGATGGTGCGCTTGCTCACAAACTGGGCTACCACAGAAATTATTCTCCCATTTTGTGTCAATAAGGACATATGTTCCCCTACCCCTCTAAAACAGTTTGCTAGCTGATGCTGTGTCTGTATCTCTGGTAGTAGTTGCTATGTCTGCTTGTGGTTAGGGGCATAATTGTCTCGTTCAGTTCCACAAGATGTTTCCTGATCTCTGCTTGAGCCTTGGGAGGCCCTAATCCATCACAGCTCCATGATGGAAGATTTGATAGATATCAAGGAAACTAAAACCGACCCAAGAGTTCTCCATGCCAGCTATACACCGCTATCAAAGTGTCGATTGCACAGCAGACTTAATTCGATTTAGTTTAAGGCACAATTCAGTCTCTCTTTTCCCTGTGGTTTAAACTGTCCACAGATGTGCTTTGCCAAATCATTTAACCCATAATATCAAGTAAACTCAAATCCTTTTTGTTTATCTACACCATCAACTGATTCGTGCAAGCTGTCAATCTAAAAAGATTATGACAGAGACAAAGGCACTTTTTCTGCTAAGCCATGACCAGCATGTTCTACAAATAACCTTTACACTCAGGTGAAGTGTATCAGTAGGAAAACCTTTTCCATATGGCCAAAACAAATATGGGACTCATTAGCAAGACGTTCTGTCTTCTGCATCAAACCATTTACTTCACCGTAGTCCTTTATTACTCCTCACTCGACTAAGCTGGAAACTTCTTAACCATAATAACATGTGCCCAACCTGTGCTCAGAATAAATGTATGCATGTTCTTAACATCTAAGCGTTTCATGGATCATAAGCCATGTTAAACTGTACTGTTCTCCACCTTTAATTATACAGCACTTAATTCACATTATGACCAACTGATGAAATATTCTCCTCTTTCCAGAAGTAATTAAATCCTAGCCCATTTCTTACAATCATTACCACATCTGATCCCTTTTTACACATTGTGAGTCATTCACTCTCTCACTCTCACTTTCTTCCAATTAAACTCTCTCTTAGGAGACAGTGTGCCAAAGTGGCATGCTGTAACCAGAAGGAACAGATGAATAATCTCTCATCAAATGATCAAGTACACCCTCCAGTAATGACAGCAGCTACCAGTTTTGGAAATTTATAACTAAGCTTTTTGGATTAGGGCTCCAGACATGCAAGAGCTCTCTTTGTTGGCTGACTATCTGTACAGCATTGCTGGTGTGATTTTGTACCAGTTTTGCACAACTCTCAAATATCATCTCAAATCCTCTAACCCATAATGTTCTCCATATACCCAACTCCCACTAGTTCCCGTGACACCCATCCCCCATCTCCACCCACCCTTTATTCCTGCTCTTGTAAGCAAACAGAAGGAAAGTGTTTACTCTTGAACGGCAGAATGGAAGTGCCGTGGTGGTTTAAATATTTAAGTGCCTCTTTCCCACCCACCAAGAACTCAGCTATTTGGTATAAGAAAGGATAGATATTAATTTAACATAAATGGATTTTTTTTTTTCAGAGAAAACTGTAATTGAGGTCAGTGACTAAAGGAGTCATAAAAATGTAGTAATAATCTAAATTATTATAATAATAAATAAAGTATTACAAAATTATAACAACAAAAAACAATAATAAATATACATTTTAATATTATTAAAAAGTTAATTTAATAAAGAATAGAGCAAGAGAATAAAAAAATATTAAAATGTTGAAATAAACACATGCAAATAAAACAATTCTTGACAATTTATTAAAAAGAAAAAGTAAAGTAAGCAAGCAGACTCCAAATAATATTTCAAGTAGTTAGACAATAGGTTATATAACCAAGTCATCAGAGACATTTGCAACCTGAAGTATAAACAGAGATATTTTTAAATTAAAACAATCATTCAACATTGCCATGTAATACACATGTTTGGGCCCCATTGGCATCTTGTACACATCTGCTGCATAAATGGGGTTGGAGTCCCACAGTTTATATGGTTGTGAGGTACACAACACTAAATGCATAAAAGCACACTGATTAGAGCTTCACATCTGTGTATACAAGTGACATATGGAATCGCTCCTTCACAGTCAGACAGTCTTGATGGCTAAACTTCACTTCCTACACTTTGCTGAGCAAGCAGAGGTCAGTGGGGTATGAACATGAATTATTACACACAGCTGGACAGCACTCCCGCTATCATAACCATCCTACTTGTGCACTGACATTTAGATTCTGCCTCTTTCTCCCCGTCTGCATGTGTTATAGTGAGTTTATTTGAAAGTCCTTCCTTCCTTTATCTCTCGTCCATCACACACAAAGCTTTCAGCTTTAAGCTTTTCACACTCTTTCTTTTTCACACACCCCTTACTCAGCCATGCCTGACTAATGGCTGAATTATGTCTTGAACAGAGCCTCCTTGAATCAGGCCTGTCTTGAGCAGTCGCTAAGTGCCCAAAACTATAAGAAACTTTTACTTCTTCATCCAGTCCCTACCTTCTCTCCATCAGCCCCAGTCCAGCCCAATCGATACACACCCATAAATTTACAGACCATTACATCAGAAGGAAAATAACTGCATTCAGAGAGGGGCTCTTTACATTTTCAGAGGCTGTTAATCTTGCTGTAGCTCCTGTCAGATACATACATTCAGTGGCTTCACTGTAAAATGGACTTGGCAACGGCCAGCATACAGCTGGGAATATAAAGGTTCACTGTGTGGCCCTTCAGCCACTAATATGCTACTGACATCACTGCCTGTCAGGGACTGATCTTGCATTTACCCTCAAGAAAAGGTAATAGCCGCTTTCCGCGGTCAGTTCAGTGTTGGCTCACATCCTCCACTAACTGTCAACAACTGTAAAACAACTGTTAAATTACCTGCAGCAGATGTTTTAGAGCTTATGAAAGTCTGTGGTGAGCTGAATCTTTATGTGTGTGCGTGTGTGTGTGTGTGTGCATGTGTATAGTGGGAGGAGTCTTGGAGTATTTTAGAGATGAATAGTGGAGTAATACAATTCAAATCTGGTGATAGCATTGATGAAATTATGTTCATACATGGTACATATTTTTTGTCTCATCCCTCATTCTTATTAGCGTTTAACTTTGATGGTCTTATTTCTATAAATGATACTGTGCAGTTTTTGAGTATTACATTTATCTTACCACATTTTCATATGCACATAGACAGATGCATGCTGAAACGTAAATTAATTAATTCATTCATGCACGAAGGGATCAACAGTGGTTCTTACCTTGTGCTTCAACATGTAGACTGCTTGCAAAGAAAAACAATGCCAAGGAAAACAGAGCGATCATCTTGTCTTTTTGTTTCTTTGCCTAAAGGCCTCTTGACTAGAAAAGCAAATTACCAAACAAAAAAAAAAAGCGGTGAAAAGAAATAAATACAATTGGGCAATAAAACTGGAGAGTCCAGACAAATGCTTTCTTCCCGTTGTTGTCGATGTAGGTGTTGGTAGTTGTGCCACAAGAAAGATTGGGCTCCTAAGAGGTCCATTCAAAAGGCTTATATTGAAGCCCTGGCCAAATGTAGCCACTCCCCCTCCCCTTAGAGAGAGATGAAGCCCATCACCCTACATTGTGTGTGTGTGTGTGTGTGTGTGTGTGTGTATGCGTGTGGACTCCCTCATTTAAGAACAGCTTCCCTTTCTGCCATGCATGGCTCTCCGTTTAGATTTAAGGGGAGACGTGCGAACTACAATGTGTTGTTTGTGCTGGCTACAGTATGGCTAACAGGATTTATATAAGGACTATTATGTAACCATGTCTTTAAAATGAGAAGAAAAAAAAAGCTTTAAAGAATGGATTTTTTTACAGGCTTTTGTGACATCACATTGGTTTAGATACGGTTTATGTTCTCCAAATGTTGATTGATCAACTTTATACAGGCATCTTGTCTAATAGTATATTAGTACCAGAGACCCACTTTAAATATTTCTTTCTCAACATTTAGTCTAAGGTCTTCAAAGTAAATCTGTCCAACAGTGAGCATATCTCACTGGAAACAATAGACTCCCCACTAAGAATTCAAAACCTTGAACACAATTCATGCTTTCCAAATGCTGAATTACACAACCTCTCCACATGCTTGTAATACATGACTAGTGCAGTGTGACTTTGCTGATTGTTTTTGCATGTGTTTGTACCTGCTGTGTTATGATGTTTTACATCAAGAACTGCCAGACATATTTTTGATCAGCCAAGAAATCCAAAAAACATCCACTTTCCCATCTGCCCATCTTCTTGGTTCCTCTTGAAACCTCTTCTTCACCTAACATAACTCCCTTTTCAGATTACTTAATGGAAGCTTGTACTGATAAGTAAATATATGGCCCACTTCACCTAAACAAAAGTATGTCTGGACTCTAAAAAGACCTTATCACAGGAGAAGAGATAGGATGGGGATGTGGAGGGAGAATGTGTGGTCCATCAAGTATGTTTTTCTTAGTGGTCTTGATGGAGTGATGGTAAAAGGGAGTAACCTGTTCAACGCAAATGATGTCCCATAGTTCTTTCAGCTGTGATTTACAGATTATAGGTGAGAAGACACCCTTCATCCCCTCAAGGCCTTGTCTTAGACTAAAGCTCCATCGAGTCATATGTTCCCCACCCTGAAAAAAGAAAAAACGCTCACAGAAGACAGAGGCCATTATTTCTTATTTCTATGTGTGTCACACACACACACACACACACACACACACACCTACACACACACACACACACACACACACACACACACATACGCACGCACGCACGCACACACACACACACACACGCGCACACACACACATTATGGAAAATGAGGAAGGGTCTCTGGGTTGAATGAATCTATGAATGACTTGATAAAAGAGAACAGTTTTAAAATATACTGTACAAATCTTTAAAGGCTTTATGAAAGTAAGGAAACCAGAATATTTAACTAATAAATGATTTTGTTATCTCTATCAACGACAAAAAGTGTAGAGCTCATCAGAACACTTAAGTCTGGACTAAATCCTTCTGCTTTATTGAATTATGAACCCAAAGTCTTATTTGGAGCCAAAGGCTAGGGAGTTGAAACCATGTCTAGTTGTATGTGGCTATAAGCCATAGTGCACATCTGGAACATTTGTGGTACATGTAACCATGCAGTTCATTCGGGTTTATTCAACAGACTCACAGTCTTCACCAGAAGTGTCTAACTCATTTTTTAGACTTGAAATGCCCCTAATTCTGCCTAGTGATGGCAACATAATAAAAACACAAGCTTTTATAGCAACACCTACCAAACAAGCTTCCCAGTGTTTAATGGATGGCGCATGGAGGTACTCACCTCATAATACAGTAAAGGAAAAGTTCACCCAAAAATCATTTACTCACCCTCATATGACTTTCTTGCATGAAACATGATAAGATTGAGAAGAAAATCAGAAGTTTATAGTGGAATTTCTAAGTTGCTATTTGTCATACATTGAAAGTCAATGGTGGCCATGGCTATCAATAATATTTAGTAAATACTTAAAAAACTTAAAAACATTTATGTCACTCAAACAAAGCTATCATGTGGCTACTGAAGATTTAGTACATGGGTTATATGAATACATTTGATGATGTTTTTCTGATCAGGAGCTTTCCCTGATGAACATTCTGTTATTTATTGTGTCACTGATGCAACAACCTCATCAACATCAGACCCTTCACCACAGCCACTCATCAACACACCACCTGTACAACTTACCTGGCTCCTTACCTGAATTACTCACCTGGCTCCTTACCTGAATTATTCACCTGCTATGATCCCTTCTCTTCATCATCTTTCGTCTTCCTCATCTCACAGCACAGCACCTGCAAGGAACACACAGACTGTTATCACTCAAGTTAAGTCTACTGAACGATCTGTGTGCTGAACACTCACCTGCTTATCTCGGCTGCTCTCTGCTACCTGTAAATAAATCACAGTTACCAAAGTTACCTGTGTTGTCTCCTTCTGTACGTTGACAGAAGACCAGACCACCAAAATGCAACAAGGGACAGAGACGAGCGAAGATGGCCCGCCTGAAACGTTCAAGGAAGTGGTTTACGCTGTTCGCCAATCACTGTCATCCACCACCATTGTAGCTTCTTCTTCTGCCTCGGTGAGTCCCATGGCCGTGAATTGCAGCGGGTTTCTTCTCCAATGTTCCTTATTCTTCAAAATGCAATCTCAACTGTTTCCCACTGTAAAGGGGAACATCGCCTATATCATCTCACTACTCTCCGGACATACATTGCAGTGGGCATGGTTGATTTGGGACACCAACGGACCAGCGACCAGCTCACTAACGGCCTTCACCAACCATTTTAAGGAGGTATTCATTCCTACTGCTACGTCATTATCTGTGCATGATGAATTGTTCCATGTATGTCAAGGAACAGCCTCAGTGATCATGCCCTCAGATTTCACATGCTGGTGGCCGTTAGAGGCTGGAATGAGACTGCTTTGCTTACAGCCTACCAGAGAGGTTTTAATGCAGAGATCCGCCGACAAATGACCAACTACAATGATGTTATAGGACTTGAAGCCTTCGTCCAAAAATCTATTTGCATCTCCCAACGTCTCACTGCATGCACGCTGGATCTTCCTGCTGCACATCTTCTTCCTGCCACACCATCTGTCGCCCTTCCAGCACCAGAACCGATGCAGAATGATTCCTTTCATCTTTCCTGTGTGGAGCGTCAATGTAGAATACAAAACCAACTGTGCCTCTACTGTGGATCAGATGGATATCTGATTCCTAACTGTCTGGTCCATCCGCCATGCCCAATGCTCTGGTTCAGCGCAAGCCCTCATAGATACTGGATCAGCTGGATCATTTCCCTCAATCTTCTTCACCAACTCCAACTGAAAAGGAAACCCTGCTCACACATAATTAATATTCACTCCATCCTGGGAACACTGCTGGGCTATGGCAGCATCAAGTACTGCACCCTCACCGTGATGCTCCACATTGGCTGCCTGCATCGAGAAGATCTCTTTTCTGATTCTGGAAAGTTCCACCACGACACCATCGACTTCCTGGAGAACATCATCACCCGGCACGGTGTACAGATGGACCAGAGGAAAGTGGATTCCATCTGAAGTTGGCCTCAGCCCACTACCATTAAGGACCTTCAACGCTTTCTTGTCTTCGCCAACTTCTACCGTCGTTTCATCTCAAACTGTCCAAGACTCCAACAACTCCAAGAAGCCTTCTGTTCAGCTCCAACCCTGGTCTACCCCGATCCAGCATCACCCTTCATCGTGGATGTTGAGGCCTCTGCGACTGGGGTTGAAGCCGTGTTATCACAGCAGCAGGGTGATCCACCAATACTCCATCCATGTGCCTTTTCCAAGAAACTGTCCTCAGCAGAGCGGAACTTTGACATCGGAAACTGTGAGCTGTTGGCAATCAAACTCGCCTTGGAGGAGTGGAGACTAGGGCTGACTTCTAATAGTCGAGGATTCGACGATTCGTTTCGGAGAGGTCTGATTCGACTATGAACCTCATAGTCGAATACATGGGCGTCAGTTTGGTTTGAAATGTGCTGGGGACAGAGACGCATTCGCATTTTCAGAAGGGCTGGGTACCATTTTTATTTTATTTTTTCGCTTTCGCGCAGGTCATGTTTTGAAAGACGATGTCCTGTAGCTTACTAATGTAAATAAATAAAAATGTATTCAAAAACCTGCTTCACGTTTTCAGCAGGGCTGCGGAGCGGCTGTGAGTTGACTCCACACGGTTCTCATGTGCGTTAAAAAGCTTTACGTGGTTTAATGTACCTAAACAATGATTACCAAATTCCCCTCTCATGTTGCTCCTCATAACCACTTAAAATGGTAAAAAAAATCGAACCCAGAGTCCAATTATTATGGACGTTAACAGATATTAAGCGTTTCTGCTTCACATTTTCAGCAGGGCTGCGGAGCGGCTGTGAGTTGACTCCACACGGTTCTCATGTGCGTTAAAAAGCTGACTCCAGACGGTTCTCATGTGCGTTAAAAAGCTTTAAGTTGTTTAATGTACCTAAACAACGATTACCAAATTTCCCTCTCATATTGCTCCTCATAACCACTGAAAATGGTCAAAAAATCGAACCCAGAGTCCAATTATTATGGACGTTAACAGATATTAAGCGTTTCTGCTTCACATTTTCAGCAGGGCTGCGGAGCGGCTGTGAGTTGACTCCACACGGTTCTCATGTGCGTTAAAAAGCTGACTCCACACGGTTCTCATGTGTGTTAAAAAGCTTTACGTGGTTTAATGTACCTAAACAACGATTACCAAATTTCCCTCTCATATTGCTCCTCATAACCACTGAAAATGGTCAAAAAATCGAACCCAGAGTCCAATTATTATGGACGTTATCTGATATTAAGCGTTTCTGCTTCACATTTTCAGCAGGGCAGCGGAGCGGCTGTGAGTTGACTCCACACGGTTCTCATGGGCGTGAAAAAGCTTTACGTGGTTTAATGTACCTAAACAACCATCACCAAATTTCTCTCTCATATTGCTCCTCATGTTTATGAAATGTTATGATATATGTGTGATATATATGTGTTTTTTAGCTCTTTTGTTTGAAATGGAAAAAATCTAGCTGCTATCTAAAAAAAAAGAAAAAAAAAAAGGTTCGACTATCAGTCGACTACGGCAAAATCTAACGAATCAGATTCGACTATGAAAATCCTTAGTCGAAAACAGCCCTAGTGGAGACACTAGCTGGAGTGGGCTAATCATCAGTTCGAGGTGATGACCGATCATCGCAATCTAGAATACATCCAAGAGGCTAAGAGGTTAAATCCTCATCAAGCACGTTAGGCGTTTTTCTTCACCTGATTCAATTTCATCGTCACTTACCATCCAGGAGACAAGAACCTCAGAGCAGATGCCCTCTCTCGCCTACATGACCTAGAGCCAGACTTGTCAAAAACCTGAACCTATACGCCCTCCAGCCATCATTGTGAGTCCTATCCAATTGTCTTTGAACGAACAAATTGCAGAAGCCTCACAATAGGAACCCACTCCACCGGGAGGTCCAGAGCGACGAGCCTACGTTTCACCGGCTATATGTCTGTCCCTCATGGACTCAGTCCATACGTCTCTGGACATCCAGGCAGCCAGCAAACTCTCTTGCTTCTCCAAAACAAGTAGTGGTGGCCAGAAATGTCTCCAGATTCATCAAGGCCTGTTCAGTCTGTGCCATTTCACAAACTCCCCGTCATCTTCCTGCCTGTAAACTGGTTCCATTACCCATTCCCAATCGTCATTGGTCCCACATCGGCATTGACTTCGCTACTGACCTACCTCCCTCCGAATACTATACTTGCATCCTGGTTGTCGTCGACAGATTCTCAAAAGCTTGCAAACTGATCCCTCTGAAAGGGTTACAACCCACAGCATTGGGAACAGCAGAATCCCTATTTCAACCCATTTTCTGAAATTTCAGATTACCCAAAGACATAGTCTCCAACCGTGTACCCCAGTCTTACTGCCACCAACACATACTCTCATGGATGCAACACCCTCATCAACACCAGACCCTTCAGCTCCACCCACTTGATCAGCTTCACCTGAGTATTTACCCCAGTGCACCTGCACCCACACATCAACACACAGTTCTTACAGATGGTGGTCAACCAGAATGCCTATTACCGCCGCGCCAGCCGCCGCGGCGAAATTACCGCGGCGAAAATAAACCAGCCGCATTTCAAAGTCGTTCCCGAAATGACCGCCAGGTGGCGCAAAGGGACATTGTGCAAAACAGCAGCAATTGCCGTATTTTAAAATGTAAGTGGGTTAAATAATAGGCATATTTTTCATATATATAAATAGGCCTATTAGGCTACAACAGAATAGAACCAAAGATAGATTCAATTTTACAGCTAAAAAAATAGAATCAAAAGTTAAAAATAGAGACGATGTTAGGAGCAATGACGCTGAATATTTTTACTATTCTATTGAGGAATTAGATAAACGAAGAGCTATCGTGAGCGATACAATTGCACAGTAATTTATAGTGATTTCAAAAGCAGTCCTTAAAAAAAAAATTACATGGAGTAGTGTGGCATAATTTTTGAGAGATTACGCGGAACACGTTTTAGTTAAGATCCTGGTTTCAATGCCCTTAATGTATATAGGCTAGGCTTTAAAAAAAATTCACAACGCGTTTTGAGATTGTTTTGAATTAAACATTGAAGTTTAAAATGTAGTGTTTTGGCACACCAGGCCGAGTGGCGTTACGCATTGTTCAAAAATCAGGTTTTATTCTGGCATGTTGAATTGGCGTTAATATTTTTTATTTTTATTTATTAGATTTAGATTTTAGGTTTTGTTAGATTTATTTTTCTCATAACAGCTAAAATAACTTAATATATGCCTTGTCTTCATATGATTTTTATCAATGAACTAGTGTTTTCTGACAGTGTCGACTGCAAAGATGAAGTTGACGATCGCCATATTTGTAGTGAACGCCCCTAGAGAGAAATGCACAAAGACATAATCAGAGAGTAGCCTTTTTCTTTTTCGTTTTGAATTATTTCGTTTGAAGACATTTCAAGCTTTGTGTATTTGATGTATTTATCATGTCTGTGTGAGGCATACGCTGAGTTTCGTTAAATTAGGAGGATGAGATGCGCTCCAGCTGACGTGCAATGCAAGTGACCTCACGGGCGCCTCTATGATTAGTGTCTGTTTGCTTCTCTTACTTATTGAATCCAGACAATTGGGTGATGAAAAAATGATTAAAATTAAGATACAATTTATAGAAAACGAAATTCACTTTAAAAAAAGGTTTCTACTAAACAAAACTTAATGAAGTGGTCAAAATCATGTCTGACCCACTCCATATCCATCTCTCGATATAATGCATCTTATCTTACTCATGCTGTTCACTTTTCATATTCAACATAGATTGAAAAAACAACATTATAATATTTTAACAAATATGATACTAAATGAGATTATTTAATGTCTACAACAGTATAGTAGGCCTATAGACTCTATTTGTACAAATTGCTGCACGTTAATGTAATTAAATGAAACCTTGTAACGAATTCACACTGTAGACTGTGTACAGTTGAGACACCTTAAATAACTTGCGTTCGCAGCAAGCACAAGTTGTGATTTTTGCTGTGCACTTGCATATTAGTGTCAGCTGGGAAGGAAATATAGAGACCAGACCTCTTGGAACTTTAAATTGAATACATAGCGTTGGTAAAGCATACTGAAATTACATCCCTACAAATGTATTAGGCCCTACTGAAAATAAATGTATCGAATTTAAGCAAAGTAGCCTAAATGTTAAGACTGTAAGCCCTTTACTTTTTTACGTAGCCTAAAGGACTCTTATAGCCGACTTTGGGTTAATTTAATTTGTAGAGGATTTTTTAACTCAAACATTAACACTGAAATAAATTAAACTAAATTATTGTAATTTTTTGGCACACCACGACGAGTGGCACTATGCATTGTTCTAAAGCCAGGTTTTATTCTGGCATGTTGAATTAGTGTTCAACAAATGCGGCGGCGCGTTCATTTGAATGAAGAGCGTTTCTCGCTCGTGTGAGCGAACACACACTGGAACGTTAGGCCGTATCGCAACGAGTGAATAGTGGCCGAGTGGTTGAACTTACGTTACGATCATTTAGATGACACGGGTTCGAATCCCGAACTAACTTGGACTACTGGTGTTTTTATATTAGCCTATTAATGCATTTTATAGTCTATTGTTGATGCAGAGAGATTTGTCTTCTAAAACATTTTTTTTTGCCTATTTACAAAATAAAATCGCCATGCATTTCCATTTTACACTAAGGAACAAATATTATACAATGACTTTACTTCTGTAGCCTATAATAATTCATATATATGACGTTTAAACGACAAACAATAAAATCAGAACCAGTATTCTGTTGCGTTCATGGTTCCAGTGGCAGTAATGCATCCACGGCTTTTCAAAATGTCACAAAGCGTTTTGAGATTGTTTTGAATTAAATATTGAAGTTTATAATTTGTTTGGCAAGACGAGTGGCAAACTCTTTGTTTTGTTTTGCAAACTCAGCTAGCCTGTGGGGGGTTTGGAGAAGGCAATACTTTGCTTTATCGTGGGGGTGCAGGACAGAGGTGTTAATGTTCCGTCTTTCATATGGAGAGTGTCGGAGCCAGCCTGATGAGGCAAAGGCAAAATTCTTTTAAGGATTAATCTCCAAATCTCCAAAAGTCCATAGCCTATGTACAGTAGGCCCTATATCTTATTAAATTATATATTGTAGTTTTATTGATTGTATAGGTTTTCCACAAACAATTTAAATTTAGCAGATACAGAGCTCTTTTATTGGCGACCCACCTCCTTTTATTGTAAGGTGAATTCAGCAAGGCATGTTGTATCTTTGAAGGAACAAAAGCTATTTGTTACAGTTTTTTCTTTCGTGATTTGTGTGGATGACACACAGCGACATATACAGTATTATCAGCTGTATGGTGTTTTTTTACGCTGAAATGCTTAATTTCGAGAAAGACCCACCGCGCGCAGTGAGGGAGACCAAACTTACTAAAAAAATATCCAGCGCGAGAGAGGCAAAGAAAAACGCCTGTTCTTAATTTATGTTGCTTTGAACTTTTTCCGTTTTGTACCGTTTTAATTTTTTAATTTAGCTGCAATTTCTTTGACAATAGAAATTTAAAATGTTGCAAGAATAGGCCTAAGATTCTGTGTTTCTTATTTTGCATCACAAAGGGAATAAACTCTATCGATGCAACCCTGTTTGAATAAATAAACTGTCCCGACACTTTATTCATAACTTAAAATGTGCGATGGGTTTTCAAACTTAATTAATTTTATTTTTCTTTTACATTTTCATTGTTTATTTTTTAATTGAAAGCAATACTGTATTGAAAGTATTTTTCTGATTTGTTCGATCTGTTTTGAAAAATGTCTTCCGTTGATATGGCCGGGTATACTGTCAGTCATCTCAATCTCGTGAATGATTCACACACACACAAAAAAATAATTTAGCCGATTAAAGACGAGCTTCATCATCTTCATTTTCTGGTGCGATCGGCTGACAGTCTTCCTTCATCAGATGTGTCGTCTTTGCAGCGGGAATGTAGCAAATTTATGTTGTTATGTACAATTGATAATTAAACAAGATGATTGACTTTAATAAACAGATACATATTTAAGCATCAACAACACTGTCGGCTACACTGAGATTCGATCTCAGATCGTTTGAAGCTCCGAGAGGCTCTTGTTAATGCTTTGACCACAGAGCTACCGTCTGAATCGCCAACGTCTACTATTTTCTCTGTTTTAAAAGTTTGTAACATGTAAGGCTATATTTAGTTCTGAATATAACAAAGAATGCTTAAACCGACTACATCGGTTAGGAGCTGCAAGTCCTGAAAATGTTTTAATTTCACGGTAAATTATTTTAATTTATTTCACTGTTATGTTTCAGTTAATAAATCTACAAACACATTAAAATAACACGAAGAAAATGACAAGTAACCTATTGACATAGCCTTTCTAAATTATAGAAAAACTGGGCACACAATGTTAACGTGTGTCTACTTTGTTTGAATTTAATGAATTTGAATTCGTTTAACCACAATATTTATCTTGAATTTATCTGTGACCTCAGCTCAGATTACTGCCGCGGCAGATTACGTCATAAAGAGAATAAACTGACACTTTTCAAAGTCTGTGATTACAGCGCCACTCAGCGGTAAAAGGCAGCAAATACACATCCCAATTTTGCCGCCGCGGGAACGGCGGCGGTAAAAGTCTCATTCTGGTTGACCACCATCTGTAAGTAATTACCTTTCACTTCCCAATCGTCTGGCCTTGTTGTTACCACCCGTACAACTTACCTGCCTCATTACCCGAACCACTCACCTGCTACGATCCCTTCTCTTCATCATCCTTCGTCTTCCTCATCTCCAGATCATCGTCACTGTCACAGTGCCTGCAAGGAACACAGACTGTTATCACTCAAGTTAAGTCTACTGAACGATCTATATGCTGAACACTCACCTGCTTATCTCGGTTGCTCTCTGCTACCTGTAAATAAACTACCGTTACCAGAGTTACCTGTGTTGTCTCCTTCTGTACGTTGACTAATTAGTCTTATGTATGTGGATTCATCAATGTTTATATGTTAATAAAAGCCTAAATTAAATCTGTTTATCGTATAAAGTAATCATGTCTCTTAAGAAGACTGAATAAACTGTTCGATTCATATGGATTACTTTAACGATCTCTTCATGAACTTTTTAAATCTTCAAAGGTTTATTGGAATGGACTTTTGATAGAGCGACATAAATCTCTCAGGTTTCATTAAAACTATCTTGTGTTTTGAAGATCAATGAAAGTCTAATGGGTTTGGAATGACATGAGGGTGAGTAAATTGTGACATCATTTTCATTTTTGGGTGAACTGTCTGTAACATAGGACATTCGGAAGGAAAAATATCAAGCAAAAATAAACCTTACACTGAATGACACATCAAAAATAAAGTCTGAAGGCTTAAAATTACAGTCTTAAACCTCTAATGTTATTTGTTTCAGCAATGATTAATGAATAATAATTACACAACAGCAACATGTGAGTGATCTATTATTTTAAAATCGTTAAACTGATCCCTTTTCCCTTAGAAGCATTAGTGTCCTTATAGTTAAATTGCCTCTGTATAGAGATTAATCTTGATAAGCAATGGCAAGAAATCCCGATTTGATATGCTGCGTGGTGCTTTGCAGTGGGAAAGCTCCCAAAACAAACAAGGCACTCAAATCTGTGTGTGTTGGCTGAGCCAACAGTAGAGGAAAATTATGTAGCTTTCCCATGTAACATAGGGTTCCTTTTGCACCAGTACAGTTATTAAATGACTCATTTGTGCATGTGTTTCTGACTCAGAGTGTGAGTAAGCGTGTAAGGGAGTGTGACCAAACTTTTGTGTAGATGCAGTGATACTGTGCATAAAAAAGCAATGAACATCTATTACATAAATCTCTTCTGCCCCACCCAGGACCCTTCCCCAAACTTGCACCATTTCAGAGCCAAGTGTCTGAGGTGCTGAGCGTAATAACAGCTGGCCAGCAGTTTCAATATCATGCAGATGCTTTCTGCATTTGGCAGGGTGGTACAGTTCCCATCACCATCATGCTGTTTTCTGGTTGCCTTTAGGAGCTCTGCCAAGACAGCTAAAAAATGAACAATCCAGAGACTTCTTATGTAAAACAGTGCAATATCAGGTTTGATAACATTCATAGAAGGTAGAACTACAAAGACAAATGTGCATTAATGACATGAATAGATTTATGAATGAGATAAGATAAAGAGATAAGATACTATTAAGAGATAGTAGACATTTTCGTGCTGCACTATATTTCCTTTCAACAGCTACGTAGACTAGTGACCCATGAAACTTGAGCTCATACGTGTTACCTATACGTCATAGTTTGAGCGTTAATTAGAAACACAGGCACTGCTCTCAAGGGTAAGTTGTGTGACGTGCAAGCAGACCTAAAAGGACTTTACTGGCGCATGAGAGACAAAGGCCCTATTGTGATTTTTATTGCTCCAGATTTTCCTGTGACTTCAAAACACAAATAATGAGATATCAAGACTGATTACCGTTAAAATGGTTCTCAATAGTGAATTGTATCATTAGTAAAAGCTCTCCAGAGGAGGAGGAAAGCAGCACAGAAGGTGCTGACTGATTGTGGGAGTGTGGGATGATGCAGTACTCTTGTCAGCATTAAAAGATCATCAGATCAGAAGAGATGAAGGGAGTATCTCTTGTGATGTCAATGTGGATTCACTGCATCCCCATATGCATTTCATTAGTTGTGCTTTTACATGATTGGCAAAATTGTGTGGCATTGTGCTCAATGCCTGGCATATAAGGTGGTGATGGCATCAAAGGGCCTTCATCCCTTCCATTTACTTGTCATTGTGTGAGCCCAAAACCATCATCAGGGTGGCCTAGACACAGTTTGGCTGGATGATAGAAATGTGATCCTACAGCTGTAAAACCACTGGGGAATTTGGGGTTATTAAACAGTTGCATTGTGCCATCAAGTACAGACTTCTTTGGTAAAAGAACAAACAATGGGAGAAATCAAAACTTGATCTTCAGATTAAGAACTTTTTCCCCCTTCACAACCTCAACTCGCCTATGACCATTCAAACATACTGAATATACACAAGTCTTACAAAGCCAACCCCCCCCCCCCAATAGTAAAAAGTATTTCACAGAAAAAGGCAGAAGGCATGTAGTAGCAAACTGTTGAAATTTTTTATGATTTTGAGGTCTTAGAATTTTGCACATCAAATACGATAAAGCAGGCTTTATAGGGTTAATATTTTAAAAACATATATTGGTGGATTCCCTGAACGGTTCAGACAATTCATTTGGGTCCATTTTATGAGAAGGCGTGACACGCAAACATGCTGCATTAATATAAATTCATCAAAGGTAAAGGGAACTTTGCAGAGTCCCCCCTCCCCCCTTCCCTTGCCTTTCTCCAGCCTGGCTCTCCATCTAGTCTCTAGGAGCCTGTGTCAGTACGCAGGCTGCACTCCATGACTTGCCTATAACTGTTGAAGCCCAGAATATGCTATCATGCCTCTGATAACCCTTAATACCTTTAAATCATGCATTCATGTGATGCTCATAATTTGGCTTTCAGCACTCACTGCCAATTCTTACTAAATGCTTTAAGCCTGCACTGAGAGCGCAAGCATAACACTATATTTCTTTTCATGAGTTTATTGAACATATTTGTTGTAGTTATGTAACTGTTGGTGTTGAGAGTGAAGGTTGGCATGCACGGTTTGGTGCGAGTGAAATAATGAGATCATTGCCAGGCTTACGCTGTAAAGTGAGGCCAGTGAAATAGAGAGTGTAATTGAGAGGTAACCGTCCAGAAACATGCTGTGACGATTGTCTGTGCTTGCCTGTCACTGTGGTGCAGAGTCACTAAATTGTGTTCTTTGTGGTTTTGGTGCAACAGCCACATAAAGACTAGGTGAAATCAATACAGCCTCTGCCTGAATGAAAAACAGATGGGTCAAGCAAGATTTTGCAATAAGTATTCTAGAGTAACACTAAACTGTTATGAAAGAGTAACACTACAGGAAATTATACTTAATATTTATTGTGTTCCCATTGCTTGTCACATCCAAGAGAAACTAGGGCACATTTCCTGACCAGCCTAAGGGCTCGCTTAAATTGACTAATGCCCACATACTGCTTTCTGCATTGAGTTGAGTTTTCTTTGCCAACTAAAACATTGAATCTAAAACATTTAATGACTGTAAATATTAACCATCACATTTTATTCCGCTTTTTATTATTATAAATATTATTTTATTATTATTATATTGAAGTCTGACATTAGTGAAAAATAGTTTCACATTATGTGAAAAAAACACCAAAAACTCTGTATCAAAAAGGTTTAAAGCCATTTAAAATATGCACACTTAGCTGTCTGTAGTTGAATTTTCTCATACTCATACATACTCTTTCTCATACTCTTACATAGTTTCTTTATACTTTTATGTGAATTTTAATATTGCATAAAAATACTTGATGAAAATCTCACCGTGAGAATTAGTGACAATCATCCTCTACATGGTTGTGCCTTTTCAGAACATCAAAAGCTGATCAACATCTATGTTTGACCTTAAGAATGACCCTTCTGGTGACACAATTAGACCCACCATCTTTTTCCTTCACCTTTCATTCATTAGTGAATGCAATCTGTTCTTCATGTTCTGTTTCGTTTTCCTGTCCCTCTAAAGTTTAAACACAGATTAAAGACAAGGGCACAGATACTGGTATACATTACATTCACTAGTGCTCTTCTGGATCCCCTTAAAAAGATCAAAAATGGCCCTTCAAGCCATGAGAACAGCTGCTGTTACTGTATGGCGCCAAAAGCCAACAAAGCAAAAGATGATGACTAACCGGCAACAGACTTGGTTCCTTGACGTCTGAAATAAAGAACATGATGAACAAGATAATGCTTATGCAGATGCCAAGGAGAACAGGAATACAAGTTTGGAAATTGATTTAGATTGTGGTTTCACACTAGATGATGCTCTCACAATCAAAAAAAAAAAAAAAAAAAAAAAAAAATTGGCCAATTGCGTTGGCTGAGGGATAATTGATGACCAGGGATGTCAGGATTAGGAGTGTCTGCTCGAGTTATTAGCAAGGTTGGCTAGTTTGGAAACAGAGCAAAGACATGTGAGAAACCAACTGAGGTGAAGAAAGGAGTCACTGTTCTGCTTGGCTAATGCTACGTTGAGTGAAGAAAATGGACCATGGATGAATGAGAAATTGGGTGGACCTAATGGTTGATCCAGGACCCCTGAGCCCCATCCACATTTATAGTCACAAAAGTTTTTTTTTTTTTTTTTTTTGCATAAATGCTGTCATAACACTTCAAGCAATCTGTTTATCTAATGAGCCCAACTCCAGTGTCTGCCAAAGACATGGGCGGTGGTCTGCTCCACCACCTGCTTTCTTTAGCTAAACATCCAAACCTGTAAATGATATCCAGGCTGTCCATTGTTCTCCTTTTGTTTCATATTGCTGTTGTGTCATTTAATTACAAACTGAGATTAAATTGAAAGCAGTAGACAAATGTGAATCATCCGAACAAACAAAAAAATCATTAGGCATGTTTGCGTGAAAAGAAAAACATGTGTGCTCTTTTTTTGCAGTGTCACACTGATAGATGAAATGGATAGATGAATATAGCCTACTGTATGTGAATCTATCTATCTATCTATCTATCTATCTATCTATCTATCTATCTATCTATCTATCTATCTATCTATCTATCTATCTATCTATCTATCTATCTATCTATCTATCTATCTATCTATCTATCTATCTATCTATCTATCTATCTATCTATCTATCTATCTATCTATCTATCTATCTATCATCTATCTTCAAACTAGGAACTCATATACTCTATTGCTTTCAATTGCTTGCCTTATGTCAAGTAATCATCTTTATTTATAAAGTGCTTTATACAATACAGATTATTTCAAAAAGCAGCTTTATAGTGATAATAGTATACCATAGTAAACAATTATTATTCAGTTCAAATCAGTATTGATTCAGTTTGGTTCAATAACTGTGTAAAGTTAATCAATTATGGAATTCATAAAGCAACTCTGGAGAAAAAAAGTGATGTCATCATCCAACTCAGTTCAGTTCAGTACTGTGAAAAGTTTTAGGTACTTGTGTAAAAATGCTGCAAAGTGAGAATTCTTTTTAAAAGAAATGTCATAAATATATTTTTCATTTATTAATGAACTTCTATTACATTTAAGCCCACCAGCAACTATAGTTGCCGCAGTGTATAGTTGTCATTTTCCTTTTGTAAGTATTTTTCAAGCTCTTCAAGAAGGTTTCTTCAAACATCTTAGAGACGTTCCCGCAGTTCTTCTGGATTTAGTTTGTCTCAGTTTTTTCTGTTTCTTCATGTATATATATGAAGGTCTGCTTCGTCTCAAGGTCAATCAGAAATGCATCGCAGCTCTGAAACCTTGGAAAGCAAACGACTGGTACCGATCAGGTGTAAGCCTGGGGACTTCCTCGAGTGTGAGGGTGGTGTCTACGGACGCATCCACCTCGGGATGGGGAGCGCTGCTCGAGGGCAGACCGTTCTTCGGCCAATGGTCAGAACGGGAGAAGCTTCTGCACATAAACTGCCTCGAAATGTTGGCAGTAGACAACGCGCTGACGCGTTTTTGTCCCCAAATAAAAGGACACCACGACCTGGTCCGCTCGGACAACATGTCTGTGGTGTCCTACATAAATCGCAGGGCGGCCTCAGGTCCCGAAACCTGCACAGGCTGACAGAACGCCTCCTGGTGTGGGCTCAGCGCAACCTGCTCTCGCTGAGAGCAGCGCACGTGCCAGGGCTCCTAAACGTAGGACCAGACAGACTGTCCAGGAACAATGTTCCGACAGGCGAGTGGTCTCTACACCCACAGACAGTCCAGCTGCTGTGGAAGAAATTCGGCAGAGCGGAAGTAGACCTGTCTGCGTCTCAAGTAAACGCTCACTGTCTGGAATTTTTCTCCAAGAGCAGGGACGTGCTGGACCATCAACGGGTACCCGCTGACCTCCCAAGGGGAGTGTTAAACACGATCACGCAGGCTAGAGCCCCGTCTACGAGACGGCTCTACTCCTCGAAATGGTCAGTGTTCTCCAGCTGGTGCACAGCTCGTGGCATGTCACCCCCAGACTGTGGGGTGACGGAGGTTCTCTCCTTCCTACAAGAGCTGCTGGATAAGGGCAGGACCCCTTCCACGCTCAAAGTTTATGTGGCGGCCATAGCAGCGTTCTCTAAAACAACGCTTGGTCAGTCAATAGGAGGGAACGATTTAGTCATCCGCTTCCTTAGAGGAGCTAAGAGACTGAATCCTCCCAGACCTCCCTCAGTCCCTGTATGGGACCTTTCTACGGTGCTGGAAGCCATGAAAGGTGACCCATTCGAGCCTTTACAGACGATTGATCTTAAACACCTGTCTTTCAAGACAGTGTTTTCTTCTGGCTCTCGCTTCGGTGAAGCGCATAGGGGACTTACACGCGCTCTCAGTAAGCGCGACGTGCATGAAGTTTGGGCCAAATGACTCAAGAGTTATACTCAAACCTAGGTTATGTTACAAAATCCCTCAACACACCGTTTAGGGTGCAGGTCATTTCCCTGTCAGCCCTACCGGTCTCTGACGAGGAAGGAGACGCGAGCTTCCTTTGCCCAGTCAAGGCATTAAAAGCTTATGTGTCTCGCTCATCTGTCCTCAGACAGACGGAGCAGCTCTTTGTTTCATTCAGCGGGCGTTCCAAGGGACTAGCCGCGTCGAAACAGAGCCTATCCAGATGGATAGTTGACGCCATTGCGCTGGCGTACACTTCCAAGGGCATGCAGTGCCCGTTGGGTGTCAGAGCGCACTCCACGAGAAGCATGGCTTCATCGTGGGCCTGGTCAAGTGGGATTGCCTTGCAAGATATATGTATGGCGGCAGGTTGGGCCTCCCCGTCTACATTTATAAGGTTTTATAACCTAGAGGTTCCCGCCTTACAGGCCAGGCTGTTGTCGGTCTAAATAAACCAGTACTGTCTATTCTGATGCTATCGGTTCAGAATACTGTGTCCGCTGAGCACTGCTCGCTGATTGACCATAAAATGCTTATGGGCAACATGAATAAGACCCACAATTTTCCATCAGTTCAGGCCGAACTCCGCCCTGTCTGTATGATGTAATTTGCGTCTGAGGGACGCTGCTGTATGTGGAAGAGCGCGGCTTCGCCCCTCCCTCTTCCCGGACTCCCTGTGAGTTCCCTTGGTGATTGTGCACTATATGAACCCCGGGCACTTGCCGTTGGGTCTTTGGTGCTGGATCTTAGCATGCACGGCGTTTTACACTGTGTTCCCCTAGCGTAAGACTTACGCAGTACGAGAGAACCTCTCGTAAGAGAATGTACTCGGTTACTAACGTAACCTCAGTTCTCTCTAGAGAGGGAACGAGTACTGCGTATCTTGCCGTGCCTGCACACGCTCTGGTTCGCTCCGGCGATGAAAAACCAGTGAGCTAGCCTCTCGAAGCTATATTTATAGCCCTAGGCCACGCCCGTCTCGGCGGGACGTGACGTATTGGGCGCGAAGCGCCCCCATTGGTGCTGACGTCACGATAGGGCCTTATCGATAGGCTGCTGCAGTTGCCGCAGGGCAGCCAATAGGCGCGCGAGCCGTCTCGACCTGTGTCTGCATGCTGTCGCAACGTGTTTTACATTATTTCAAAATTAAGGATAATTTTTTGGCTTCAGTATCTCGCGGAAAAGAGATTTTCCCCTAGTGTAAGACTTACGCAGTACTCGTTCCCTCTCTAGAGAGAACCGAGGTTACGTTAGTAACCGAGTACGTTTGTTCATCAGTTATTACCACCTGCAATTAAGCTAGAAAAATAAGCACACTATGCACAGATAAATCTAAATCCCACAAACAAAGTAGAACAGATTGGGAAATGGATACCCTTATTACATATTGTCTCCATATGAGAAAAAACCCAAACAACAACAAGAGGTATCCAGAATTAAAAATAAATAAATAAAGATGCTACCTATGACAAATAGGGTAGTCACTAATTGGGCAGTGAAATAACCTTCAAAGAGGCATCAAAGCCAAATGCTGAATCAAAGCCAAATAGCCTACTGTATTGAAAACTCAAGGACATAATAGTCCTTTAGCCAGACATGAAGATATTTGTTAAGATTTTAAATTTGTATTGTATCTGTGAATCCACACACACACACAAAAAAAAACCTTAGGAACATGGTCTTCACAAATACTCTTTGTAGGTACTTTCTCCTTTTTGAAGTCAAGTTGCCTCAGGTTGTTTGCCATTACTAACTCAATTATCCTCTCTTAATAAGTGGTCTGAAAATTACACACAGACTTCAAAACTAAGATGTGGGTTTGTATACTAGGAAACCTTTAGGCAACACATGGGCTCACTGAATATCACCAAACTCATTTTCAAGCTTAAAAACCATGCCAGCACCAGTATATATATACCAATATTTATACCAGCACCAATATATATTGTGTGTTGGAGTTATTCAAAGGCTTTGAATGGATTAAAACCATTCCCATACTGGCAGTTCTACACTTGCCTCAGCTCATTACAATTTTATAGCCAGGGTGGACCTTTTCCTGGCAACTGAAGGGTATGTATTAATGTATTAGACCTTTTCCTGGTAACTCAATAACTACATTGAATACTGAGCTGAGCTGAAGAGCTGAGGACCCTCATGTGTTTTTGGATGGGTTCAGAAGGATGAACCACCAGAACAACGCATATTGTTTTAGAGGGTCAATAACATATTCGCCCACTGATGCAGATGCATTGTGATTTTATAACCATTCAAAACCATTTTTTTTGTTGGCAGCTCTTATGAAATAAGAGGTACCAACAGGTGGGTCCACAGGTATCTCCACTCTTCTCTTCCACATTTACATGATATTACTAGGATCTGTCATTCAGAAACATGGCTTTTCCCATCACTGCTATGCTGATTACACACAACTACCTCTCGTTCCACCCGGATGATCCGACGGTAGCTGGCCACATATTAGCCTGCCTAACAGACATTTCTTGCTGGATGAAGGACCATCACCATCAACTCAACCTTGCCAAGACAGAACTGCTTGTGGTTTCGGCCAACCCAACACTTCATCACAACATCTCCATTCATCTAGGCTCATCAACCATAACTCCTTCCAGGACAGCCAGGAACCTCTGAGTTCTGATTTATGATCAGCTAAACTTCACAGACCACATTACTAGAACTGCCCGGTCCTGCAGATTTGTCTTTTGCAACATTAGGAAGATCAGGCACTTCTTATCTGAACATGCGACACAACTTTGTCCAATTCAGAATGGGCTAATGTAATGCTCTCTTGGCAGACCTTCCAGAATGTACTGTCAAACTTCTCAACTGATCCAGAAGTATAGCTGAATAAAGCGCGTCACACCTCTTGTCACCTTGATTTATATAGCGCTTTATACAATACAGATTGTTTCAAAGCAGCGTTACAGTGATAACAGAAAAATGATTCAATGATGCAAACAGAGTTAAAGAGTTAGTTCACCCAAAAATGAAAATTCTGTCAGTAATTACTCGCCCTCATGTTGTTCCAACCGCGTAAGACCTTCGTTCATCTTCGGAACACAAATTAAGATATTTTTGATGAAATCTGAGCCATGTCTCACTCCTCTATAGGCTTCTATGTGACCGAAACTTGCTGGCCCAGAAAAGTTATTAAAGAGATCGTTAATATAGTCCAAGTAACTCCAGTGGCTCAATCTTAAGTATATCAAGCGACGAGAATACTTTTTGTGCGCAAAAACAAACAAAAATAACGTCTTTATTCCACTATTCATTTCCTTCTCTCTGGACCTCTAGTTGGTTCGCGTAGTGTTTTTGCGCAGCGCGTCGTGTTACGCGTCACCACGTAGGCTCACTATTGGCCGACGCCGGTCATGTGTGTGATGCGTGATGACGTGCAACACAGACGCGCAGCGCAAAAACACCACGAGGCCCAGAGTGAAGGAAATGAATAGTAGAATAAAGTCGTTATTTTTGTTTGTTTTTGCGCACAAAAAGTATTCTCGTCGCTTGATATACTTAAGATTGAGCCACTGGAGTTACTTGGACTATATTAACGATCTCTTTAATAACTTTTCTGGGCCAGCAAGTTTCGGTCACATAGCAGCCTATGGAGGAGTGAGACATGGCTCAGATTTCATCAAAAATATCTTAATTTGTGTTCCGAAGATGAACGAAGATCTTACGCGGTTGGAACAACATGAGGGTGAGTAATTACTGACAGAATTTTCATTTTTGGGTGAACTAACCCTTTAATTTCTGCTGTACAGCAGCTCTAAAAGAAAATAGTGTCATTGTTCAGCAGAAGTCAGTGCAGTGTTGATTCAGTTCTGTTGTAAAGAAAATCAGCAATTATTAAAGGGGTCATAAAATGATAAAAATCCATCCAGTGTTTTTTTTTTTAATCACCTTATATGTTTGACCCTCTCTGAAATCAAGCCGTTCGATTTTGTGACGTCACAAAATCGACGTCCCTCCCACGATTGTGATTGACAGCAGCGTTTCAACACAGACCCACCCTCGCTCGTGAGCGAGCTGTCTTTTATCATAGTGCATTGATATGCTGGAGAAGAATGGTGTCTAAGCGATTGTGGCGCGTTCTGTTCTTGGGTGTAATAAGGAACACAGCAGTCGTTTTGATGGAATATTCCCAAAGCATTGACGCGGGGATTCCCTCGCGGGGATTCCCCACGATCAACTGTCCATGCTTTCATGTTTGCGCAAATCATTTCACACCTTACAAAGAGGGTCAGTAAAGATGGTTTTGCTAAGAAGCTGTTCCTGAAAATAGGATCGGTACCAACTATTCGTGTTCCTGCTGCACCTCCAGAAGAAGAAGTGAGTGTAACGTTTTATTAACCTTTATATTAATATTTATATTAATCTTTGCAAATCGCTTGCTGCACGCTTCACGATGAATGCGGTTTACACTCAGGGTACATTACGGCATGTTTTCTATGTACGACGTTCTCAATATAATTCATAATCCCACGTTTATAATGAACACCGCATTATGGTTATTGTGTTACTGTGTTAGAAACGGTGTACGCACAGAAAAGAGGGGCGGGGTGAGCAAAGCTCATCATCATTTAAAGACACATGCACTTAAACGGCGTGCTGAAAACAGAGCTGGTTTTGACCAGGTAAAATGAGAGTTTTCTTACAATACTAATGAGAATTTTTAATTAAAGTATATTACAAACTTTTAATTTATACCCTAAAGAATCATATTAGCTTGTACAAAAATGGCATTATATGACCCCTTTAAATTAATTAATTTAATCTATAAAGAAGCTCTGTGGAAAACAGTGGCAAGGAACCCAAACTCCATCAGGTGACAGCTGGAGAAAGAAAAAAGAACCTTGGGAGAAACCAGGCTCAGTTGGGGGACCAGTCCTCCTCTGGCCAACGAACAAACACAGTGTGATTATGATCAGAAATCATAAACAAGTTTGAAATCAGATTGTAGATTAGTAGCATTCAAATATTTCAAGGCCTTCACATGGGATTGTCTAGTTGACAGGATCTCTGCTGACATTCCGAGCTGCGTTGTGGTCTGACTATGGTAACCTCGGGATAAACTGAAAGACTACTGTTAGTGTAGATGCCATTCTTCTTATGATGTAACAAGTACATTGTGAATGTGATGTGTTACATGTATGCCAGGTTAAAGAGATGTGTTTTTAGTCTAAATTTAATGGTGACATATCATGTAAATCTGACTTTTTCCATGTTTAAGTGCTATAATTGGGTCCCCGGTGCATATACCAACATAGAAAACGTGAAAAGTGACAACCCAGTAACTTTGTTTGGTAAGCCTTTCTCTGCAAGCATGTCAACAAATAAGACGATCAGATTTCGCTCCCCTTCTGATGTAGGAAGGGGATCTTATTATAATATTACTGCCCCTTAATCTGCAAGTTTCCACCCACAGCGCCGCCATTTGGTTTTTGCAAGCAACAACAGTGAAACAAGTTATAACGCAATGGCTACAATTCGAGCAAAGCATGAAAACTGTTCTTCAACTTGCCCGCCACCTCTTCCTATGGAGTCAGAAGCATCTGAGGTCCCTTCACTTATATTCCCGGCCTGCTCAATTGTGCCGCCGACGAGCTCTCACGAAAGCCTGTGGCCCAGGGAGAGTGGAGACTCCATCCCCAGGCGGTCCAGCTGATCTGGGACCACTTCGGGGCCGCACAGATCGATCTGTTTGCCTCTCCGGACTCGTCCCATTGCCAGTTGTTTTACTCCCTGACCGAGGGGACCCTCAGCACGGATTCGCTGCACACATCTGGCCCCGGGGCCTCTACAAGTATACGTTTCCCCCAGTGAGCCTTCTTGTACAGACACTGTGCAAAGTCAGGGAGGAGGAGGAGCAGGTCTTGCTAGTTGCCCTTTATTGGCCCAACCGGACCTGGTTCCCCGAACTAATGCTCCTCTTGACAGCCCCTCCCTGGCCCATTCCTCTGAGGGAGGACCTTCTCTCTCAGGGACGGGGCACCGTATGGCACCCGCGTCCAGACCTCTGGAAACTGAGTTAAAAGTCCTGTCTTTAAAAACAGTTCTCCTGCTTGCTTTGGCCTCCAACAAGAATGTAGGGGACCTGCACGCATTTTCGGTCGAAGAATCGTGCTTGGAATTCAGGTAGGCTAACTCTCACGTTACCCTGAGACCCGGCCTGGATATGTGCCCAAGGCTCCCACCACTCCCTTTCGGGACCAGGTGGTGAACCTGCAAGCGCTGTCCCCGGAGGAGGCAGACCCAGCTCTGGCCTGTACGTGGACAGAACGCAAAGCCTCAGGACCTCAGACCAACTCTTCATCTGGTTGCTCAGATCTTCAAGGCTGTCTCTAAGCAGAGGTTGGTCCACTGGATAGTGGATGCCATCGTCTTGGCGTATCAATCCCAAGACGCACCATGCCCCCCTCAGTTGCGAGCCCACTCCACTCGGAGTGTAGCTTCTTCCTGGGTAGCTATATATAGCCTACGTGTCCAGCCAGTAGCTTCCCGTGTGCTCTCTTCGCATAGAAGCCAGCCAACACCGTAAGCCCCGCTCGAAGTGTCGGCTTACTGCGCCATTTCCCTCCTATGGACCGGATACGTGTGCCATCCTCTTTAGCCAAACCCTGATGAGTTCCTCCACACCCCTCGGCAACGGACGTGGTGGAGTGTCTGTTGCCAGGCCTATCACTGGTATACACTGTGAAACCCGTGTTAGGCTGTGTTCCATATGTTGTGATCCCTACGGTGATCCCATATGTGTATTCTTCCACGGTACGGCTCCCTGCGGCGAGCGTGACCGAACTGAAAGGAAATGTCTCAGTTACGTATGTAACCCTCGTTCCTTGAAGGAGGGAACAGAGACGTAGTCCTGTCACCACTATTGCTGGACCACCGCTGACTCCGGGCTCCGTTCGGCTCCTCAGCGAAAAGCAACTGGTGCGTGCATCCACTTCCGTATTTATACCTGCGCTGCGGGGTGGAGTGTGAGATGCAAAGGCTCGTTTTATCAATACTCGAAGATGACAGGCTCCCTAGGCGTGATCCTAATCCTTCAGGGAACGAGGGTTACATACGTAACCGAGATGTTCTTCATACTGAACTAGTGATATGATATGATACCTCTTTTCATTTACTGCTACAAATTGATAGTGGTCAGATAAGTATGATTTGAACTATACCAACGCAATTCCACTAAAGCCAATGAAATCTATTCAAATCGAATCTATTCAAAAGCATGGTGTGGTCAATGTTCAAAATAATGTTTTCTTCATCAATTTGCACTAGCTGCACTTTTTTATTTTTAAGAATGGCTAAAGATGCATCTTTTTCATCAAAATTGGACCTATTAATGCTAACACTTTCTATTCTATTTTTATCTATGTATCATATTGTTGCTCTTTTGTTGATTCAACTTCAGTTTGGACACATGTATCTGCTGCTAAAGATTAAATGCAATTGCAATTGTAAACAATTTTTCATTTACTACTTACTGCAATGAGACAAATTGCTTTCACAGTACGCTTAACCCTTCTAGAGCAACAAAGGTTTGATAACCTCTAAACAAAAAAGTTTAGTTTACACAACAATTTATTAGACTCAATCTTTCGTCATCTTCGTTTGGTTACAAAGTTCCTCAAAGGAAATGAAGTTAAACACAGCAGGGGTAGGGCTGAGACTACCCCAATATCTTGAAGAGATTCAGATGAGGACCACAGGGGTATAGACCACCCTACAACTCCATTAGCTGTCAAATCCTCCCTGGACAAATTTGAAGACACCACTGCCAAGAGCTGCTAGGACATTTGTTTTTAATTATAAAGTACGATAATAGGGTGATTAGTAGATTTTGATGTGGGACTCTGAAGACTCAAGAAAATTGTAATCATTATTACATTACTGCCATTAAAACACTATGCCAATTTTCTGCCTCAAAAGTTCAATGGCATTTGTGTGTGAACACACACAGCCTACTGTAAAATACTAGTTAAGCTTTGTGTTAAGATTGCAGTGCAAAATGCATTAGCATACTAGTAAAAGACTTATTGTTTCAGGCAAATAATAAATGTATTTGACCTAAAATGTCATCCATCACTAAGCAAAGAAAACTATTGAGGCCTCATTTTGATTTATGACATGATAAGCTTCCTTCCTCTAATATTACATAACACCCATCTACATTGACTGTCCCTCCTGCTCTTTGCTGCTCTTTGTCGAGCAGCCGAGAGACAAACGCATGTACTGAGAAAGCTGGTTTAAATCAGCTCTTCCCTGACTGCCTGATTGTGCTGCCATTACAACAGCCCACAGCTGCCCCCCCCCCCTCTATGTCCTGTTCCCATCTAACCAGGAGTCCTGGAGAGCTACGTGCAAATAATTTCCACATGTACAGTGCGAAGGGAGGGCAGTGGGAAAATAGGAGAGGCCATGAGGGGGTCGTCTTTGGAGCCTGGGTGCCGTTATATGAAAGCCCTTTCATCAGTCTTGTATAATGAGCCAGCTGCTCCAGTCGGTTGTTCGGGGGGTGGGGGGTGGCGGGGGTGTGTGGGCGCAGGGGCTTTATGATGGGGTTACTTCATGGAACCTATTACTTATGTGTCCCATATGCACAGTGCTCTGACCATGTCATGTGAGGCGGACGGATGCAAGCAGGTTGTGCATACTGGAATACTTAATTTCCACTTTGCCAAACCTGAGGAGTTCGGTTTGGCCATAGAGTCTATTTTATCCCTCCCAGCAAGCTAATACAACCCATTGGCTACTGGAGAGTAAAGCTGTCTTTCATCCATTGTCTCTGTTTTCCTACCAGCAGGCCACAAAGAGATTACTGAAGTAAACATATTTGAATTAAAATTGTACAGCTGCACTATTAAAGAGTTACTGATACTGTCCGGGGGAAAAAAGAGAAAGGGGAGAAGGAGGGGAATTTAATGGGGTTAAGAGAAAGGAAGCAAAATCCACCAAAACCCCCTTTGTGCATCAGCATGCTGTGGGCCTCTTTTAGTAAGACAAAACAGAAAACTCCAACATGTTTTACAGATCCCTGCTCGTCTAAAGGGAAAATGCAATATGATCCTATGTGTTTAAAATGTAAAACTGAAATATGTACTTTAACACATTGTCAGTGGTCATGTAACAGACTGCAACGGTATTGGTGTTTGGTTCTAGTGAAAATGGAGAAGGTCTTTAATATTCAGTTGGATTTTGACCCAGTGTTACTGGTGTTGGGTATACCTAATGGACACATTGTTTCATCTGCTAATAAGAAATTGTACAATATTCTATCCTTTGCGGCCAGAAAAAAAATATTTAACTTAATTGGATCAGTGATACATCTCCACCTCTTAAAGGTTGGCAGAAGGTTATTTTTGAGTTGATTCCCCTGGAGCGTCTTACCCATGAATTACATCAAAAAACATGCCAGTTTTATAAAGTCTTGGCCCCATATCCACACTATTTGTAAACTCATCTTTGCACTTTATATAACAAGGAATTTTGTAATTGTATAACTCTCTGGACATTGAACATTTGTCTTCTGCATCTTTTTGAAATCTGTTATTGTTTTGTTTTTATTCTTTAATCTGTTTATTATGGTGTAGTCCTGTATTATATACAAATCTGAGCTATTGGTGTTCCTTTATTTTTATTTATTTTTATTTATTATTATATATATTTTGTTGTTGTGATGTCTTGTTATATTTGTATTATAATGAAAAATTCAATAAACATAACTATTAAAAAAAATGCAATATTTCAAGAAATCCAATGTGTGTTGACACAGAGACCTAAATAACATAATGCAGTTCGGAAATGGATTTAGGGAATCTCATAAAGCCTCAAATTTTGACATTGTGGCCCTCAAGTTTAGCTTATATGATCAATTTGTCTTATGCACATTGTTTTATAGAAGCATGTTTGTATATAATTCATAACTTGCCTCCTTTTTCATTAACATTTTGTGATGAAAATCTATGAGTCACTGCCAGTGCTTCAGACAAACCATTGTTGTGTGTCCTTCAGAATTGATTTGAGAATGTCTAATTGCTGATTTTTTAAAATGATTTAATTCAATAAATAAATAAATTAATTATACATTTTGGAATTTGGATTGAGAAATTGAAACATACAATATTGTAATTCACTTAAAGGGAGTTAACATTTTGTTATTTTTGTTTGTCTCAAAAAGAAATTTACTATCCATGCAATTCCCCTTTTGTGCAATTCCATTGGAATTTCAATTCAGGTAATTCCTCATTCTGTCATTCCAACATTCCAGTTCCCTTTCAAGGGAACTCGAGCTGCATCAAAATGCTGCGGGAACGCCCCTGCGTGAGTGCGTCATGAAGCACGTATGGAATCAGTCCAATGGACCAGGAAACTATAAAGCACCCCTGAATCACAACGGCGCTAGCTTCTGTGACTTCAGCAAGTGCTCTGTGTGTGAATCATTGTCTGAAAGCGTTTTTGTCTGTCCTTAGTTGAATCTAGGCAGGAGTTTTATCACATATATCTATATATATAAAAAAAATACATAATGGTGAGCGAGCAGCATTATAGGAAGTGTGTTCATCCTTGCACTCAATATCTCATGGGTGGGCATACACACCAATTACGTGTTGTTTGTTTGGGAGTGCAGCATGCCCAGTCAGCTATCGAGGGGGCTGACTGTGAGCATTGTGAGCGTTTACCATTAAGAAAGCTGCGCTCCCGCCGATCGCTCTTCGAGGAGGGCAGTTCGGTTTGCGCTCCCCGCGGCTCGGGTCCTGCTTCTGCCGAGGCAGAGGAGCGAATTCAGTCGTGGGGTTCGCAAATGGATCTGACAGAGGGGTTTGAGACGGGCCCAGCCCTATCTCAGCCCTCACCTGTCAGATCCAGTGCCTCAGTTCAGGGTTTGGAAGCACGCTCTGCGGTTTCATCCACCCAGGCTGAGGCTCCGGTTCTGCAACTATCCAGTTCTGAGGAACGGAGGTTCTGAGGAACTGGATGTTGTTAGTATTGAAACAGCAGATACTGAGGACTCGTCACTCGAACGCTTTCTGCCTTCCCGTATGTAGCTTCCACGCCAGTGCTTACCGTTTTTTCCAGACCTCCACATTGAGGTGTCGAAGTCCTGGAAAAGACCGGTATCATATCACATTTATAGCCCACAAACATCTACATATTAAAATATAGTTGGGGCTAAACAATATGGTAAAGCATATTCCGCTGCATGCCTGCACACTATGTACATTCTGCAGGCATACCAGGCCGACGTGTTAAAAGACATGAGCGAGAGTGAGGAGGTCAGCACTGACGTGATTTGAGAATTACGTCAGGCAGCAGATTTATCTCTCCGTGCCACCAAGGAGACGGCCAAGTCAATGGGTTGTTCTATGGCAGCCCTGGTGGCCACGAAGCGGCATTTATGGCTGAACCTCTCAGGTATGAAGGAAAAAGAAAAAACCTTCCTTCTGGACGCCCCGCTTTCCCCTTGCTGGCTTATTCGGTGACTTAGTAAACACGGTCATCGATAGGTTTCAGGAAGAAAAAAAGCAGGCGGCGGCATACCAGAAATTACTGCCACTCCGTGTTCATGTCTCAGGGACTGCTGGACGGGAGCAGTCCCAGCCGTCTACCAGCTCCTCACACTGGGCACAGCAAAAACAGAGTGTCGCGTTTGCGCTCCCCCACAGAAAGAATGGGACGTGGAGCGGCACTCTCAGGCAAAGTCTTCCAGGGGTAAAACTGATCTGAGGACAGTTATTATTGCTAAGAAGGCTTTGTCTAAGAAGAACTCCTGACGCCACTGGTTGTTCCCTGCCGGTGCGCCATTACAGGGCACTGTGTCTATGGCTTGAAAAAGGCGAAAGGCTGGTACCCTTAGTAGATTTTGGAGTCGAGTGGAAAAGTCTTCCAAATATATCTCAGTGGGTCCTGCAGACGATCCAAAACGGTTACGCTATTCAGTTCAGGTCTCGTCCACCTCGATTCAGAGGGGTTCTGCCCACAGTGGTGGGCCCCGAGCAGGCTCTGGTAATGGAATAGGAGGTAAATTCAGAAGGAGGCTATAGAACTGGTTCCTCCTCCCAGCAGGGAGGTTATTACAGCCGGTACTTCATTGTCCCAAAGAAGGATGGGGGGTTGGGTCCAATCTACAGGATGCTTACTTCCATGTTTACATCCTTCCACAACACAGGAAGTTCTTGAGGTCTTCTTTCGGGGTGAAGCGTACCAATATTGTGTTCTTCCGTTCGGTCTAGCTCTATCTTCCCGCACATTCACAAAATGTATGGATGCAGCTCTGGCTCCGCTGCGACTCCAAGGCATCCGCATTCTGAATTATATCAACGATTGGTTGATTCTAGCTCAATGGGAGCATCAGGCGGTTCGGCATCGAGATGTCGTTCTCGCTCACATTAAGAAGTTGGGATTGAGGTTGAATGCCAAGAAGAGTGTGCTATCTCCATTACAGAGGACCACTTTTCTGGGTGTGGTTTGGGCACGTCTTTCTCCTGCTCGTATTACTTCGATTTTCTCAGCCGTAAAACAAGAAAAGCTAAGCCAGTCGCTCACTGTAAAGCAGTTTCAGAGACTGTTAGGTCTGATGGCAGCAGCATCCAACATTATACCTTGCGGCCTGTTGTCCATGAGACCGTTGCATTGGTGGCTCAGAACCAAGGGGTTCTCCCTGAGGGGAAACCCGTTCCGCATGATCAAGGTTATGTGGTGCTGCCTACGTGCCTTAGTCATGTGGAGAGAACCTTGCTGGGAGCTCCCTGTCGTCGCGTCACGCTAATGACGGATGCTTCCCTCATGGGTTGGGGGGTGATCATGAATGGTCGCCCAGGCCAAGGTCTGTGGCAGGACCATCATCTCTCGTGGCATATAAATTGTCTAGAAATGTTGGCAGTGTTCCAGGCCCTGAAACACTTCCTCCCAGACCTGAGGGGCTATCATTTGCTTGTTCGGTCAGACAACACATCGGTGGTCTTGTACATAAACCATCAGGGGGGTCTGCGATCGCGCCCCTTATACAAACTGGCTCACCAGATCCTCCTGTGGGCCCAGGGGAAGCTACTTTCATTGAGGGCGATTTATATCCCAGGGTATCTAAATCAGGGGGCAGACATCCTGTCGAGGCAGGGGCAGAGGCCCGGGGAATGGAAACTCCACCCCGAGGTGGTGGAGCTCCTGTGGAAGAATTTCGGTCGTGCCGAGGTTGACCTGTTTGCTTCCAAGGAGACATCACACTGTCCACTGTGGTTCTCTCAAAGCCATCCAGCCCCTCTGGGGTTGGACGCTATGGTGCAGGCGTGGTAGAGCTTAGATTCTCTACCCGAGCCCGAGCCCGGACTCGACCCGACCCGGGCCGGGCCGATATTTAACACCACTGTCCTCGGGCCAGGTCGGGTCGGGCCCTTGATAAAGCACGTCACGTGTCATGCGCAGCGTCTCGTCCACTCGCAGTCTCGCACACGAAAAAAAAAAAACGGGGACTGACAGACACATGAAGCAGTCTTGCCATGACAGAAATTATTATAGTAGTCAGCCTCAGCCCTCAATGTCCTCTTTTGTTACTTTTCCGATCCATTCAATTATTTCTGAAAAAACAAACGCAGTTTACATGCTTCTTCCTTGTCGCATTATTCATTAAGATAATAATTAATAAATGCACGCACAATTATGAACGTGATAAATGTTACAGATATGTTTTACTATGCACAAACAAATGCCTTTCAACTTACATGTGCAAAATTCAGAATTAAATGAATGAGCTGCAATTTGTACAAAAAGAGAGTCTACGTGTTTTAGCCATTGAATTAAAGCACATTTAGGCACAAGTTTGTTAAGTTTTGTTTCGAAGAAAGCTTTTCTTTAAAGTGAATTTCGTTTAGTATAAATTGTATTTTAATTTTAATACATTTTTCATCAACCAATTGCATAGATTTAATACATAAAAACAATTTAGCAGACAAATATAATCATGACATGGAGTCGCCGGCGCGTCGCGGTCACTTACACCATTAGAAACTCGCGCTGTCACCGAATTTAACAATGCACATCTTGCTTGTTGCTCACACACATATTATGTTGAAAGAACAATATGTTGAAGTAACATTATTAATAAAAATTAATCTTTAAGAATATTTGATTGAATGCTGAATGTTGTGCTTGTTTAATTTAATAAAATTAAAACTTTAATTGTGATAATTAAAATAATTTAATATTTAATATTGAGTGGCCAATTTTTGCTCATTTATTAATAGTATTTATATAATATATAGGCTATAACTGCGCAGCTCCCCCTGTAGCCTAAATGAGCAGCACCTGGGTTAAAAACAATTCTGGCGCAGCCCCTGGTTATAACAGCCCACATATTAAAAAAGAATCGGGTTTAAATCGGGCTCGGGCTCATAATTACAGTCAACGTGTCGGGCCGGGCCGGGCTCGGACACAACTGGCTCGGGCTCGGGTAGGGTCGGGCTTGATTTGTTGGGCCCGATCTAAGCTCTAAGGCGTGGTCACGTCTGTACGCGTTTCATTTTGACGCATTTCCCCAGATTGCTCTGTTCCCAGGAGTTCTGGAAAGGGTTCGCGGGGACGGGGTCAGTCTACTGTTGGTAGCCCCGTTCTGGCCGGCCCGAGTATGGTTTGTGGATCTAGTGACTCTCCTCAACGGCTCTCCTCTGGAGATTCCGATCAGGAGGGACCTACTCTCTCAGGTGAGTGGGACAATCCTTCACCCCCGCCCAGAACTGTGGAAACTGTGGGCTTGGCCTCTAAGGGGGCCCAGCTCATAAGTTCTGGTCTCTCAACTGAGCTTGTTGAGACCATCCTCCACTCCAGAGCTCCGTCCACAAGGAAGTTATATGCCTTGAAGTGGAGATTATTCACTTGGTGTGGAGAACACCAGTTGGACCCAGTTAACTGCCCATTGGGTGCAGTGCTGGAGTTCCTGCAGGAGCGCTTCTCCGCAGGGTTATCCCCCTCCACACTGAAGGTGTACGTGGCAGCACTATCTGCTTAACATGTTCCTTTGAGTGGAGTCTCTCTGTGGAGACACCCATTAATAACACGTTTCCTTCGTGGCACTTTGAGGCTGAGGCCAGCAGTCCGCACAAGGGTGCTGACGTGGGATTGGAAGGCCTCTCACTATATCCGTTCAAGCCCATTGAATAAGTTTCTGAGAAATACATTACTCCTAAGACTATCTTTCTTCTTGCTATCTCATCTCTCAAAAGAATTGGAGACATTCAAGCACTTTCGGTTTCTCCCTCGTGCCTGGAATTTTCGACTGGCATGGTAAAGGCCTTTCTCCATCCTAGGCCGGGCTACGTTCCTAAGGTCCCTACTAATATTGTTAGACCAATAGTACTGCAGCTTTCTGTTCTCCTCCTTTTATGACGTCAGACCAAGAGAAACTAAATCTGCTCTGCCCGGTTAGGGCATTAGATGCTTATGTCCACAGAGCTGCCCTCTGGAGGAAATCTGAACAGCTGTTTGTTTGTTTTGTGTCACCCAGGAAGGGGTGTCCTGCATCTAAGCAGAGGATGAGCAAGTGGGTGGTTGAGGCTATCTCACTTGCTTACGAATCGGCTGGTCAGCCTTTACCTTTGGCTGCACAAGCTCACTCAACTAGGAATATGGCTGCTTCTAAAGCTTTATTGTCAGGAGTTTCACTACATGATGTTTGTGATACGGCAGGCTGGTTCTCACCGCACATTAGGGTATTAGTGTTCCCGCAGTGTTTCGACGCAGCTCAAGTTCCCTTGAAAGGGAACATCTCGGTTACGTATATAACCCTAGTTCCCTGAAGAGGGAACTGGACACTGCATCACCCTGCCATACTCACGGCATGCCCGTGATCGACTTGCTTCAGCCTATCAGAAGCTAGCGCGGTTGTGATTCAGGGGTGCTTTATAGTTTCCTGGTTGATGACGTCACCCATCTATGACATTCCGTCTCGCCATTGGACTGATTCCATTGGTGCTTCATGATGCACTCACGCAGGGGCGTTCCCGCAGCATTTCGACGCAGCGTCTCGTTCCCTCTTCAGGGAACTAGGGTTACATACGTAACCGAGACGTTCAACATGGATGTGGCCAATAGGTCACCCAAAAATGAAAAATCTCTCATCATTTACTCACCATCATGTCATTCCAAGCCTGACTTTCTGTGTAAAATTACTTTTATTTTGAGAACTGTCTCAATGTCTCTTTTTTTATTTTTTTTTTTCAGAAAAAAGCAGTGGTCACCAAAACTATTTGGTTACCAACATTCTTCAGAATATCTTATTTCATGTTCCACAGAAGATAATACAGTTGTGGAATGAGATGAGTAAATGATGACATATTTAGTTTTCTCCCTAAACTACCTTTTGAAATTCAAATTAAAGAACAGAATTGGAGCCAATTCGGAATTCTGCTCCATCCTCTTATGAAAACACAATGCAAACACATGCACCTCAACACCAATGCAGTAGTGTCTAGACACCACTCTTCCTATGTTCTTATCCAAACAAAGAGACCTCAGTGAGGCTGGCCAGAAAACCATACCATGAGCTCAGATCTCCATAACGGTTGGACATCAGCCATTCTTTAACTAAAGCCAGTTTATTTTTCTTTTTTTCCCCAAGTTACTTCCTGCTAAGAATGCCAAGACAGTCTAGTATCCTGAATCTGCCTAATAATTTGACATGTGCAGTTCGTCTTGTTCACTGCCCCCACAGAACTCATCTGACTTATTCTCTCCCTCTTTGTGAGTTTACCCCTATATTTCCGATTCTTCAAAAATTTGTATCAAAGCCTCCTGGACACACATTCCCGCATCCAAACCTAGAGCAGGAGTAGCAATTTCTGCTTTGAAACTTAAGATGACTCGCAGGCGATAGTTTTCATTTGAATAAGAAAAAAAGGAGGGTAATGATTTTCCGATTTCATAAAGTTTAAGCTAAAAGAGCCCTTGTCAGAGTGTGAGACCTCCAGTCCAGGCATATATTATCACTCTACATTACAAGATGACTCAATATAGCCACAAGCGACAGTCATCGGGTTCCAAGCAGATTGGGAAATAATAATAATAATAATAATAATTAGCAATTGCAAAATGTGTGGATGTAGTGTTATACATGTAATGTAGTGTGGTAAATGTAATCTTCCTTGATCAATGTGGCACAACTGTGGATTTTCTAACCCCCTAATTAAATTTCAGCACTGACATTGCCATGAGTACAAAGTTTTGTGAAATCTGGAAATTACACTTACAATATATATGTAATTATTGTAACATGTATGATTTGTTCTGGTTGAGTTTCATTGTGTTTTGGATCTGTTTTCCCTGTTCCTGTTTGCATGTATGACTAAGGCGGCGTTCACATATCGCGCCTAAAAACGCATAGAAAACGCTAGGCGCGCCGCGTTCTCCTTTTTCCAAAGCGCTCGGTTGTTGCGCTCCGGAGGCGTCTGTCGTTGCTAAGCTTGGTTCTTGTCACGTGACCTGCGGTGCGCTTGCGGCATTCTGAAAAGTTGAGATGTTTTTATCTCGATGCGGCGCGGACGCGCTTGGAAAAAAACGAGCGCGTCGCACCGCGATCGCTTCCATTATGAGCACGCATACTGCGCGCCTACATTTGAAATAACGAACTTGCGCGCGCAAAAGACGCGATATGTGAACAGGCCCTAAGGCTGCATCCAAAATCGCATACTTCCCCACTATATAGTAGGCGAAAGACAGAAAGAAGTGATGTGACAAAAGAAGTATGTCCGAATTCACAGTACTCGTAAAAGAGTGAGCAAAAAGTACCCAGACCTACTACTTCTGGCGAGATTCTAAAGTGAGCATACGATGGACACTTTTCTATCCCATGAGGCCACAGGAGAGGATTTGTGAATGACAGTGAAGCAACGCAACTGACACTGGTAATGACAACATGGTGAATGTAGTACATCCAGATAATATTCATACTATACACATTCATGTAGAACATACTTTTTCAGCACTCGTGAAGTAATTACTTATTCAAAATAAGTACCTACTCAAGAGAGTATGCAATTTCAGATGCAGCCCTAGTTTCCTAGTGTATGCCAGTGTGTTCCCTTGATTAATGGTTCCGTTCACCCGTTGTTCAATTAAATAATTTAGATAACCCATGATACTAGATTTGGGCTGACTAATGGAATAGGTGTAAATAGTAATTTAGCTTCTATTCAGTATGGTTTGTCATCATTTTGAAGCACTGTGTGTGTCAAACTTGTATATAATATTTTAATTTTACTTTTTAATTACCTTATCTTTTAATTGATTGTTTCATAGATAACCTGCATGCATACACCAAATTTCATAATTATCAGACATTCACAATTGAAATGACTGGCAGCTTAAAATTAATTTACTGAAAAAAAGTTGGGCTGCACATTACTGAAATTAGGGTTCTCAGTTCACCCTACATTAGGTTTATTTAACTACAGAAACTGAATAATCAAATATAAAATAAAACGTTGCTTAGTCTTCATTGTATGAATAAAAAATATATATATTATAGTATTATTAGATTCTCATTCTTATTTAAGTTTCAAAAGTTTATCAGTCAAGAGCAGTGAGTGATTTTCTCTTTGTCTTTTGTTGTTTGATTAACATTAAGCACACAGAAGGAAGCAGTTTTATTAGGCTGCTGTTACTTTAAGAGCTGCATGAATCCAATATATTGTTACACGCGCACTTTCTTTCTCAACTGTACAGTACACTTAAGTCATATATAACTGTTTACGTAAATATACGTAAATATATATAATATAGTTCTAGAGTTATAAAAAAAAAACACTACATTTTCTTATTATAGCACCACTTAGTGTCTAATTGTTTTTGCGTGTACGTATGAGTAGTGGGTTTGCTTTGGAAATATCCTAGTTTGAGGACGGTCTGCATAAAAATAATGAAAAATAAAATCAGAACAAACACAACAAGGTTCCAGGGGCTTTGATGGTCATTTCCACTCTGGAGCTGTTATAGGATCTCAGAGACCCACGCTGTCCAGCAAAAAGTTACATAACATATCAGGGAGTCCCTCTAGATTTTCAGTCTATTCTGCTCTTAATACTAATGTAAAGAAGAGATTTGCCTATACGATGAAAATAAATGGCTTAGTAATATTATAGAGAAAATGTAGACTTGAAATAAAAATGCTTTACATTACTATGTTAGCTAAATGAAAGCAGTAGATATATGTTTGCCTTTCAATTATTATTACATTGTTTTTATTTGATTCCAAACTATGGTCACCAAAGACTAAAATGGAAAATGGAATTTTTATCTCAGAAGTGAAATGATTGTACAGCATATAGCAATTTTTTTCATGTCTTCACAATGGCAATGACTCAAGTCATCACTTTCAGCTTCTGAATAAAACAACAGTCAAGAAACTCACAGGAGGTGACTGTAACTAAACGTATTCAAGACATAACATTTTTCTACATTAGACTTAACCAAACTCAGCCAATTCTGGTTTGGGTATACAAGAAAAAACAAAACAAAAAAAAAACAGTGCTTCTTTGTTTGTCAGAGAAACATTTGGGATCACTTAAGCACTTCACTGTGTGTGTGTGTGTGTGTGTGTGTGTGTGTGTGTGTGTGTGTGTGTGTGTGTGTGTGTGTGTGTGTGTGTGTGTGTGTGTGTGTGTGTGTGTGTGTGTGTGTGTGTGCAAGCTTGTGTTTGTGTGTGTGTGTGTGTGTGTGTGTGTGTGTGTGTGTGTGTGTGTGTGTGTGTGTGTGTGTGTGTGTGTGCAAGCTTGTGTTTGTGTGTGTGTGTGTGTGTGTGTGTGTGTGTGTGTGTGTGTGTGTCTTTAGATACACGAAAGACAGTCAGAGGCTACTTTTGTGGTAACAGTTATAAAATCTCTGGTGCTATGAATGTTTGTTTTTAATTCACAAACATAACACAAAATTAAAATGTCTGAATAAAAATGTCAAAATGCCAATACTTTTCTGATATTCTTTCTGACAGAAAAAGGAGCATACAGTAATACAGAAATGATTGGATTTTTGAATAGGCCTATAGACATGAGCGGAAATAAATTCTTGATTGACTAAGTTGACATTGTATGCTTATGTCTTTAAACAAGATGTCATGTTCTTTTCAGCACAGTTTATAAGCACCTTATTTTCATGAATGTTTTCTCTCAAAAGTATTAAAACTCCATTGCATTCTCACGTTTTTCAACTGCATCCCTTTGAGCTCTGGAAAATGGAGATGGATTTACTCGATTAAATGGTAAGCCCCATGTATCCGATAAGCCCAACAAACAGCAGAGGCATGAAAACAGTCATGCTGTACAGCACTCTTAATGGCATGGTTCCAAATGCACATTTTTTTGTCCATGTATAGCATGTATCATTAGGGAGCTCACTAGTTTCGGAGACAGACACTATGTTCACATCCCTCCACACATTGTTCCCATCCAGCTGTACTTTACGCCATAGGCCATTTATCAGTTGGCCACACCATCCGGTTTTAGTGTCACTAAGCCCTCACGCCCTTTAGTTATTTTTCCCCACCGCAGAACAGTCGATCCATTAGTACAACACCATCAGTTGGGGAAGAAGTCATCATCTCTCAGCAGATATATCTAGTCTTGAATATACATATGAGTAACACTCGTCTTCGGTTAGAGTGATTACCTCTATGTATTAGTATTGCAGACCAACCAGAATATTATTTATCTTCTATTTTACTTTTTATTTGGCCACAGCTGTTTCCCTAGGGAAATTAAAAATGGTCAAGCAATCAACTTTGCAATTCTTGTACCACTTGAGATGACCCACTCTAATAGAATGATGGAAAAATCTACTAGTTGTTTTGTGGAAGACTACTATTTTGGGTAGTATAGCCTACCTGTACAAGTTATGCAAATACATTAATTTTATATTGTAAAGGAAAAAGTAATCAAATTATTCTTGTCTTTCAAACTTTGCAAATTCCTACTCTAAGTGTGTTCTTTTCCCCTAAAGAAAAATATAGTTGTCAAAAGCTAACCTATGACTGTTGACCTAGTGTGAAGCTCTCCCCAGGGCAGATGTTTATGTGCCCTTTTGGGTCATAATTTAGGCTACACATCTCTTTAATTATTTCCCTCATTGTGTACTAAAACAAGGTTTGGGGTCACATTAAGTTCAGCATTGAAAAAGTGCTGCCTTTCCTACCCATAAATGTTGCCTTGAACCAACACTCCTTATTAGTCCATAAATAATTGCCCTATTAATTGTATTATTTAAACCACAAATCAAAACAACATGCATGTTTAACACTTAAGGATATTGCCATAATTGCTTACATTAACTTGGTCTTTAAAAAAGGGTGGATGAAGGTAAAAAGATTTGATTATACAGCCTACTTGAAAGGTACTCAGCAGATGTGCGTAAAGCTCTTCTCCACTGTGACATCTCAATCAACATTAGAAACTTAACAGACTAGAGCGTATCTAAGAATAACCTCACTCTCAAAGCCATCATTTGGGTTTGTTGATAACTACTAAGGAGTTTAGAGTGGAGGGCTGTAGTTGATTGGAACATGAGGGTTTATTCTCAGAAATGAAACTGATTGATCACTGACTCTAATTATACCAGACCTTCATCTAAATGTTTAAAGTGATGAGTCATGAACACCCACAAAGTCATCCAGCACTCCAAGAGCAGACTTGGTTTTATCAGCCTAAGGTCTTATCAGCCTAAGATGTTCCCATTACAGTTTTAAGTCCTATTCTTTGAAGAGGACAATCCACTGTACCTATACATGGACTGGGGAAAGAGTGGGAAAGAATTTTAAGTGAAACACATCAGAACTTTCCTTTTTGAGCATGATGTGCAGATCTTTTCCAGGCTCTTGACATCTCAAGACTAGACTACTGCAAGATTCACTGGCCTTTAGTTAAGACACTGATTGCTCTGACAAACTGTTTGAGCTCTTTTTTGAGGCTTTGGAAAGAGCAGTATCAGTTTCTAGATTAACTAAAAACAAATGCATTTAATTGGATTTCCAAAAGCACAACTTAACCGGCTTAATTAAAGACACTAAGGGGGTATTCACATTGGGCATGTTTGCTGCAAACCGAATATGAGTGTGATAGTCCCCCGCAGCATTGATCTGGTTTAACACTCATTTGATTCTATCGAACCCGGTGCATTTGCGTTCATCTTACATCATCACAAATATGCACAGCCAGGGCCGTCCCAAGCATGGGGCACGGCCCAGTGCGAGTTTGAGGAAGCGGTTGATTCATTCATGATTGAATTATTGGGGAGATTCTTCATGGGGCGTGGGGCACCAATTGTACCACCCTAAGAACAGCCCTGTGCACAGCACATAATAGAAAACAGATCCCATGTCAATATATTGTGTTTTTTTCTTCATTAATTTGGTGCTATTATGTGCAGCAAAGTTAACGACACCTGTGTCTACTGCATGTACGTCGCAGGAAAGTGGCTTTCTGCTGCTTGCAAATTGAATCTTGAGGAGACAGCTGATTGTGCTCATTTGCCACTCACTATACACAATGGACCACTTGCACTGAGCTTTGTGACGAACTTCAGCTTGGAATTAGTACATCTCACTTACTTAAAAGAGCGGGTGTTAAAAATTCGCCATTATTTCACCACGGGGTGTCAGTGTTTGTAGTGACCGCAATGCTGACGTGTATGAGAACAGATGAATAACATCAGTAGGAACCACGAACATTTATTTATTTGGATTAAATATTTTAACCATTCTGTGTATTTTTTCAGAGTCAATCTTTTCACTATCTACATGTTTATGCCCCAAATGCTATAATATTCAAAGTAGTTGACTGAAATTCTCCTCTACACTGTGTAGTTATTGATTAAATAGCCTAGCCTATTTAACATCATTACAGGCACCTCACGAGCATTCATTCATTCAACTATTTTAAAAGACTGGAATAAACACCAGCGCACACATGCAATCCTTTTAATTTAAACCCAACAGGTATGAAATGTCAGAAAGAGAAAAAAAAAAAAACTGTTAATGAGAAGATGAGCATATAGGACTGCTGCAGCTTAGTGGATAAATTAGCAATTTTTTATTCAGAATACACAGTTGGAAAGAAAATATATTTATAGGAACATATCAGCAGGCTCAAGATAATTAATACAGAGATGCATTATTCATTTTTTTAATCAATTGGCAGCCATAAAACAGTGATAATCTGCATTCTCATGTATATCGGTGCGCTGAACGCTCTAACCGGAAACTGCTGATATGTAGGCCACTAGAACGCGGAAGTAGTTGTGCAAGTAATCCATTACACTACACTCTAGCTGTGTCCGAAACTGCTCACTCCTTCACTCCTTCACTAATCCTAGATCTGCGCATGCTAGAGTTCTCAACAGGTCGGGTCGGCCCGACAAACCCGACGGGACCCGCGGGTTCGGGTCGAAAATATAAGCAAATGACTCGGGTCGGGTCGGACCTCGGGCTTAATCTTTTCCGCTCAGTGAAAAACAAAACAAAACAAAAAAAACATTTATTAATCATCGCTGCTGTTCACCGTAAAGAAAGTCTGGCTGCTGCGTGCAACGTGCATCATGGAGAGGGGCGGGGGCAGACTTGACGCCACTGCATGCACGCCTTTAGCCTGGAGAAGAAGATGGAGTTGGTGAAAAGTAAACTTGCCGCAGGTGAATTTACCGTCGCTACTACAGGAGTGGGAAAATCAGAGGTCTGGAAAGTTGTTTGTATTGTTTGTATTGTTAAAAGGCATGAACATTAAAGGTTGATTTGAATTCCCGTCTGCTGGTCATGATAATACGTGTATGAGAGAAAAAAAATTATCGTCCGGCCGCGGGCCGGGTTCGGGCAGATAATTCATGATGATGTGTTGGGTTACATCGGGTCCGGGCTTTAAAAGCCACGGGCCGGGTCGGGTTGGGTTGTAATTTTCAGGCCCGTTGAGAACTCTAGCGCATGCGTCGCGTCTGAACGCGTTGTTTGTATTTGGAGCTCCATCGATTTGATTCATAATCCGTGATTTTCTCTTTAAACTCACTTACAACGAACATTTTCTACTTTTCCTCACTGAGAAGCACTGCTGCTCAAACCTCATATACCCCTTTTCCACCAAGGCAGAACTGGTGCTGGTTCGGAGCCAGAGCCTAGTTTCAAATCGGTTCTTTGTTTTTCCACCGCCAAAGCACCAGCTCCGAACCAGTGAAACTGGTTCTTAAGTAGCACCAAATCATTGCAGGGTTTAGAACGGAGCCAAGAAAGAACCGCTTGATAGCGTCACTGGTAGCGTCGTTGCTAACTTACTGTCCATCTGTTAAAATGCCGAATATATCAGATGTATGTTGTCTACCTTTTGGTGCAGGTGAAGACTCACTCGAGCTGCACGCGGTGCTGTCTGAGCTGAAAGCTGTAGAGAAGCAGATCCGCGACCTTTTAGAGAGACAAGCCGAGCTGATAGACTGGCGTTTAGCTCTTGAATCAACACGCGCCGATGCATCGATTAGAGACCGGCGTTTAGCTCTTGAAACATCACGCGCCGATGCACACAAATCAGCGACTAACATTAGTAATCTGCTGACCCCGACCTCGTCTACTCCGTGCGTTTTTTAGCATTGGTCCCGAGCGCCCAGGTCACGATCAGCCATGGTTTTGTTCACTCCGGCTCCGACACACCACCACGAAGCCTGGGTGGTTCCGCAGCGGAAGACGCGAGCCAGGACCAGAGCAAGAATCTCTCCGCCCCTCCCGGTTTTCGAGATCTCCACCCAGAACCGCTTCTCCCCTTTTCGCGAAACGGAATGTGATGCTGTCATCATCGGCGATTCCATCGTCCGGCACGTCCACGCTACGTTAGGTAAAAGTAAGGTGCGCAGTCACTGCTTTCCTGGTGCTCGTATTTTCGATATCACTGCGCGGGTACCCGAGATCTTGAACGGTGACGAGCGTCTCGGAGCCGTCGTGTTGCACGCGGGAGTGAACGATATCAGGCTGCGGCAGACGGAGGTTCTGAAGAAAGACTTCAGGAGCCTGATTGAGACGGTACGCAGAACATCGCCTGAAATAACGATCATTGTGTCTGGACCACTTCCCAGGTACCGACAAGGGCATGAAAAGTTCAGTAGATTATTCGCGCTAAATGAATGGTTAATGTCATGGTGCAATGAGCAGAAACTGCTCTTTGTAAATAACTGGAATCTGTTTTGGGAGCGTCCTAGGCTTTTCCGCGCTGATGGCTTACACCCAAGTAGAATCGGAGCAGATCTTCTGTCTGATAACATCTCCAAGACGTTAAATACCATTTGACTAGTAACCAAAAGTCCAAATTACAGTCTCTGCTGCACCAACTTAATTGATATAAATATTAGTGTAGAACATTGCATAGAAACTGTCTATTCCTCGTTTAGTGAGATCAAATAATAAATCTACTGCAGTATCTAGAAAAAATCTAATTGTTATTAAAACAGAAAATCTCGCTATTAGTGAACAAAACAATTTCTAAAGCTAGGTCTTCTAAACATTAGATCACTCACACCTAAGGCAGTTATTGTAAATGAAATAGTCACAGATAATAGCATCGATGTACTTTGCCTTACTGAAACCTGGCTTGAACCAAATTATTATTTCGGTCTAAATGAGTCTACGCCATCAGGTTACTGTTATAAGCATGAGCCCCGTCTGATTGGTCGTGGCAGTGGTGTTGCAACAATCTATAAAGATATTCTTAATGTTACCCAGAAAACAGGTGACAATTTTAATTCGTTTGAAGTACTTGTACTAAATGTTACGCTCTCAGATGTAAGAAAAAAATCCCTATTATCTCTAGCTTTCGCTACCGTATATAGACCGCCAGGGCCTTACGCTGATTTCCTAAAAGAGTTTGCAGATTTTCTCTCAGATCTATTGGTCAACGTCGATAAAGCATTAATTGTTGGAGATTTTAACATACACGTAGATAATTCAAATGATGCGTTAGGGGCTGCGTTTACAAAATTATTCAATTCCTTTGGGGTTAAGCAAAACGTCACTGGTCCAACTCATCGTCTAAATCATACACTCGATTTAATTATATCATATGGAACCGATCCAACCGATATAGATATCATTCCACAAAGTGATGATGTCACTGACCATTACATGGTAACTTGCATATTACATACTGCTGTAATATGTCATGCGGCGCCGCGTTATCAACAAGGCAGAACAATCCTTCCATCCACCATAGATAATTTCTCAAATTGCTTCTCTGATCTGTCTCAGCTGCTGCCTGAACCCAAACAAACAGATGAACTAGATAAACTAACTAGCACTATGAGCACCATTCTCTCTAGAACACTGGATATTGTTGCACCCATTCAATTAAAAAAGGTCAGAGAGAAAATTAAAGCACCATGGTACAACAATACTACACATGTTCTAAAGAGAGAAACCCGTAATTTAGAGCGTAAATGGAAACAAACAAATTTAGAGGTCTTTAGAATCGCGTGGAAAGACAGTATGTCATGTTATAAAAAGGCCCTAAAAGCAGCCAGGGCTGAGCACCTCCGCAAACTAATAGAAAATAACCAAAATAATAAGGTTTTTATTTAACACCGTGGCTAGACTAACAAATAAACAGACGTCACCTGAACAAAATATCCCGTTACAGTTTAGTAGTAATGATTTCATGAACTTCTTCACTGAGAAAATAGAAAGCATCAGAACCACAATTGTAAACGTTCAATCTTCAATTGCGCCTTATAATTCAGCCTCAATTATCACCCTGCAAGAACAATTACAGTGCTTTACAACTATAGAACAAAAAGAGTTAAATAAACTTATCACTTCATCTAAAACAACAACATGTTTATTAGATCCTATACCAACTAAATTACTGAAAGAAGTGTTACCTGTAGTGGAAGAGCCTCTCCTCAATATTATTAACTCATCTTTAACTTTAGGTCATGTTTCAAGTACATTTAAATTGGCAGTTATAAAACCACTCATTAAGAAACCACAATTAGATCATAATAACCTAGCAAATTAAAGACCCATTTCAAATCTTCCATTTATGTCTAAAATATTATAAAAAGTTGTGTCCGCTCAACTGGGCTCTTTCTTGCAAGAAAATGACATCTATGAAAAGTTTCAGTCTGGATTCAGGCCACACCATAGCACTGAAATTGTGCTCGTTAAAATCACAAATGATTTACTTTTAGCTTCTGACCAAGGCTGTATATCAATACTAGTTTTACTTGACCTTAGTGCTGCGTTTGATACTATAGATCACACAATACTCTTAGATCTACTATACTGGTGTTCAAGGACAAGCATTAAGCTGGTTCAGATCATACTTATCTGACCGCTACCATTTTGTCTATTTAAATGGAGAAAAATCGATCATAACTTCAGTAAACTATGGAGTGCCGCAGGGATCTGTGTTAGGCCCTCTATTATTCTCAATATATATGCTGCCACTTGGAAATATTATAAGGAAACATGGAATTAGTTTCCATTGTTATGCTGATGACACTCAAATATATATTTCATCACGGCCGGATGAAAACGCTAAATTATCCAAATTGACAGAGTGTATTAAAGATATAAAAGATTGGATGATGCGTAATTTTCTTTTATTAAATCCAGACAAGACAGAGGTACTACTTATCGGTTCAAAAAACCGCCCACAAAACCTCTCACAATACAACTTTAACATAGTAGGATGTCCTGTTACATTATCCTCTACAGTAAAAGACCTGGGTGTTATATTAGATTGCAACCTGTCTTTTGAAAATCATATTTCATGTTACAAGAACAGCCTTTTACAACCTTAGAAACATTGCTAAGCTACGTAACATGCTATCAGTTTCTGATGCAGAACAGTTAGTTCATGCATTCATGACCTCAAGACTAGATTACTGTAATGTTTTATTAGCTGGTTGTCCTGCATCCTCAATAAACAAGCTACAGTTAGTCCAAAATGCAGCTGCTAGAGTTCTTACTAGATCAAGAAAATATGATCATATAACACCAATTTTATCATCACTACATTGGTTACCTATAAAGTTCCGTATTGCTACTGACTTATAAAGCCCTAAACAGCTTAGCTCCAGTCTATTTAACAGATCTTCTATCGCCCTAAAATCCATCGCGCTCTTTAAGATCACTAAATTCGAAGCTTTCTGTCATACCTAGGATATCCAGATCCACCAAAGGAGGGAGAGCATTTTCACATTTAGCTCCAAAACTCTGGAATAGCCTTCCTGATACTGTTCGTTGCTCAGACTCACTCTCCCAGTTTAAAACTAGATTAAAGACGCATCTCTTCAGCCAGGCATTCATATAATATTCTTAATCTTACAGTTCAAACTACAATCCGGCCTCTAGTTCATAAATGCCAGAGGAGAACTGGCCCTCCTCGACTGAGCCTGGGTTCACCCAAGGTTTTTTTTCTCCATTAGGTCACCTGATGGAGTTTCAGCTCACCATTAGGTCACCTGATGGAGTTTTTTTCGGTTCCTTGCCACTGTTGCCTTTGGCTTGCTCAGTTGGGGATATTTTGGGAATATTTAATTTAATTTTATCAATCAATAAATTTCACTAGAAACAAACCTTGTTGTATTATTTTAATTTAATACTGTGAAGCTGCTTTGATACAATCTGTATTGTGAAAAGCGCTATACAAATATACTTGACTTGACTTGACTTAATCCCTATATAGTGCATGGCATTTGAGTGCACAATATCTGCAAAGAGTGAACGAAATGAAGTGAGTGAATTCGGACGCCGACGTTTACACTGTGCATCGGAGCTGGAGCTATCGCAGAAACGGCTTTGTCACACGTAATATTAATAACGATAACAATCATAATGACTTTATATGTAATTATATAAACCTCCGTGCCAGCTTTGCAGTTTCGTCGATTGAAATTGTTAGAAACTCTCACGCTCACAGATGACGTGGTCGTTGAGCGCCCTCAGGCGACCATTACGATTATTACATTTGAATGAATACGCTCCCTACAGATTATTAACGAATATTATTAAATCATCCACCGAATTATCATCTCTTCCTTACAGTTTAATGAGTTAACAACAATGCCACAAATTATTAAAACAACTGGCTGTTAGTAAAAAACATTAAATTGAGCTAATGCCTAAATAATATATTTTAATAAAAAAATTATATAGGCTATATAATTTATCTTATTAATATATTTAATTTAATTAAAAAATGCATCTATATAATATTGTCTCAATATTTTAATATGTTTTATTCATGTAATGATTAATAAAAAAGGGTAATAATAATAAATATAGCTGCAAGCAGCAATTACCGGGGCCAAGCACAATCAGATGACAAGACATGCTAGCATTGCTGAAAGTGTCAGACCAACTGCGACAATGAGCAATTAAAGACATTAAAGAGGGTTTTAGGCAAAATGCCTGAAAAATCATAGAAACAGTAAATAAAAATATGATTTAATGGATTATCACTTTCGACCAATAGGTGGCGCAGTTACAAAACTGATGTGATGTGGTCAGAGTGAAGTGACAATGACACATACAAAGTTTGGTGTCAATATGTCAAGGCATAGCAAAGATAAAGCCTGAATAGTGCTTTTAGCATCATGCCTCAACTTTGCTGCTGCGCTATACGAAAACGGTTACGTCAATCGACACGAAATCCTTTTAATCGGCACGGCACGGTCTGGAGATGATACGATTCAATGTTGGTGAAAATCAGACAAACAGTGTAGGAGGAGTTTGAAAAAGTAGGTTTTGAATGAAAATCAAGATGGTGGACAGGAAGTTCGGCCAAATAAGGAAAACTTGGTATCCATGTTCTCGGCTTAACCCAAGGAATCTATTAAGACCAGTGGCATTTCAATAGGCAGATATATTTGAAAGTTATTAGCATTTTTAGACATTTTGTTATAACTTTTGACCAAAAGGTGGCGCTGTTTCGAAATATGTTGGGTACTTTCAGGGGATGGTGTTGATGGCACATTGTGAGTTTCATTAAATTACACCAATGCATTTGTTTAGTATAGCATTTTATTTCACAAAACTGTATTGAAGTCAATTGGAATTTCATGATTTGTTCTATTATAGCGCCACCAAGAGGCTCAGTCCCACCAATTTTTTGATGTGTCCTCAGAGTGAGCCCATACATATGTGTGTAAATTTTGGTGAAAATATCTCAATTCGCTTCGGAGTTATAGACATTTATATGAAAAAACACGTAAAAAATGACTGACACATGACTTTGATTGGATTTTACTACCCCTTACTATCAATATTTTTGCATTTGGGCATTGAGGTTTAACTATCAACCTATGCTTCCAAACTTCTGACGGTGATTTCGTCTCGATCGGACTAGCGGTTTCGAAGATATAGCCAAATGTTTTTTAAGCGCTAAATCACAACGCTACACAAACCGTAAGGCGAAACCTAGCATGTTTGGTTTCGTTGGACTCGGCAAGGTTTCAGGAGTTTAATTAGATGAGTCTCGTGAAAATTAGTCGACCACACCGAAAGTTATAAGCATTTGAAAAAAAAAATCACCACTGGATGGCGCTGTTTTAAAACTTCTCACGCTCCTTCAGGACATTGTGCTGATGACCCATACCAAGTTTCGTAACAATCTGTTCATGCGTTCTTAAAATACAGCATTTTAGCACATAATTCAAAATGGCCGACAGTCAACATGGCCGATATGGTAAAATTGGATATCAGTTAACTCGGCATGTCGCCCTGAATCTAACAACATTTTATGATTTTTGGACAAGCTGTTCAGAAGTTATAAGCAATAATAGCATCCATTATAAACAAACTCCCCATTGCTCCGGGGGTTAATAAAGGCCTTCTGAAGCAAAGCGATGAGTTTGTGTAAGAAAAATATTAATATTTAACATGTTTCAAAGTAAAGTTCTAGCTTCTGGCCAAACAGCCATACGAAGTCTACTTGCGCCTAAAGCACAACTTGCGCAACTCATGATGTCAGAAGTAGCGTAGTGCGTCATGGCGTAGCGTAAATATCAGCAGTACCTCCTATTACTCGCACAAGTTGTGCTTAGACTTAAGTCAAATCTGTATGTTAATTTGGCCGGAAGCTAGTTATTTTACATTATAAAGTTTTAAATATGAATATTTTTCTTACACAAACTCATCACTTTGCTTCAGAAGGCCTTTATCAACCCCCCGGATCCATGTGGAGTTCATTTATGATGTATGGATTCACTTTTTTAAGCTTCAAACTGTTGGTTGCAATCCACTGCCATAATCAAGCTTGGAAGAGCCAGGACATTTTTTTTTATATAACTCAGTTGTATTCGTCTGAAAGAAGAAAGTCATAAACACGGCTTGAGGGTGAGTAAATCATGGGGTAATTTTCATTTTAAAGTAAACTACTCCTTTACGCATCAGTCGCTAGCGTGCCTCTTGTGGCCAAGGGAGTGAGGTTTACAAAGCACAACTCTTACTGGTTTATCTCCGTTTTGGAACTGCACTCTCCTATTCAGTGATACATGTTAAGAGGTGCAACATAGATTTCATGATACCAAATCATACAAGGCAGCATTATTTGCCTTTTTTCTTGTTTCATTTTTTAAACATTCACTTTTTATTGATGATGGAATGACTTTTCCAGACTGCACCCTAGCATCAAAGGATGTTTTCACATTTGGTCCTTTTCAGGGGTCTGAGCACAATCCACTGGATTTTTGGTCGAACCAAACCGAAACCGTCTTGAGAGGTGGTCTGAGTACGGTTTGTTAAAAACGTGCATTGTGAACACAAATTGCTCCAGGCTCACTTGATTTTTCCAATCGTTAATTCCAATATAGTTTGGTCATCAGATGCTTCTGTACACATATTCTATTCATCATGGCTGCTTCTTTTTCCACTTACACTGTCAAATACACACAAGGTTCACATAAAACCGTCAGTTATGTCTTAAGTGAATGTAAACATCTGGGAAAGAAAACACATGTGTATCAGTAGGCCTATATTGGATTGGTGCATTACGGTAAAGTGGAAATGAAGCAGTCAGTCTAGTTTACATTATTTAGTAAACTGATTTCCACTTGAATAAAACAAATATATATAACAAACACGATTAATGTAAACATTTTAAAGAAAAAGGGATGTTTTGTTATAGCTTTTGGAGCAAGGGCGCCGCCATCTTGCAATACCACAGTGCGTGACGTCACTGTGGGTTGGTTGCCCATTATTTAGAAAACGGTTTAATCACCAAACCCTAAATAAAGTTGATCTTTTGTATATGTATTGCATGAAATATGACCATGTTTTCCAATGTTTTTAAACTCAAGAAGATGTTTTCATAAGCTCTGTGGAAACAAAACTTAGTATTCCCGTAAAGCCAGATAAACTATTTTCATTAATTGTTCAAATACATGAAAACAACATAAAACCGTTTGGCCCGTATTAATTTAGATTTTTTTTTCTTGACTACTTAATAACAGATGTCTAGACAGTGGAGACATTTAAATAACTTTAACAGCTTATCGATTTATACATTACCCTTCACAACCATTGAACTATAGTGCATAACAGAATGATATCAATATAAAAACTGACATAAATATTGTCTTGGTAATATGCTTAATGTGATTAGTCAACCTTTGGGAATTTAGATATTTTTTGTTGAACCACAAAACTGCAAGTTTAACACACATCCACTCTAACACACCCACAGCTATAACCCCAAGAGGTTAAAGCTGTTCTGTTCATGCTCACCAGCTGTTTAAGAACATTACACTGTAAGCTAAGACATTGACAAGGTGCTTTGACATTACAACTGCATTATAAAATAATGTACTTGAGTAGAAGTTTGTAACCCCAAGTAAATGCATATGGAAAAAAAACATTTGATGAGAAATATTTTCTTATTTTACAGTTTATTGTTTTCATTTGGTTTGCAGTGACATCAAAAAAATAAAATAAAAATAATAATAAGAGATATAAGGATAAAAATCACACAAACATTTCCCCCTCTAAACAGTCTGATTTTGGGTGGCCTATTATGCATTTAGTAGGTCTGTGGCTGAACCTAAATCAGTGAATGTATTTAAAAGGCTGTGGGATGGGATGGATAAAAATGTTGTCTTTAAGGCCAATATTATTTTACGTTCTTACATATTTTTTCAACATGTATTGATAATAACACACTTCATTTTAATGTGGTCTGGGCAACATTGCGAAACAATATAATGTACGCCTAATATAATTGTAGAATATAGGTAAATATAATAATTTCTTAATTCCATCTTATCCATTTCTTATAATGGTCACGCAGTTTACTCATTAAACTTGTGGCCACGAGAAATAGTTGTCATTACATTGTCATTAGGAAACTCACTCCAATATGTTCCCATTATTATACTTAAATTGCAGAAAAGGGTCTATGCATGGTTTTACATAAAACTACTTTATCTTGCTGTTTATTTCTGTTTCTAAATCATGATCGAGTCTTTCTCCTGGGTGTCTGTTCACACTGGAGTAGAGAGCACTATTAAGTGTTCTTCACGTGCACATTTACAACTGTAAAAAGAAAAGGCTCAATAAATTGTTGCATAAATTATACCCACGGGAAATAGGGGTGCTGAGGGTGCTGCAGCACCCCCTGGTGTGCGGTTAAAATAAATAAATACAAAATATCTTAAAAAACACAATTATGTTATTAATTCGTCTATTAATTAAAATTCATTTGAAACATGAAAGTAAGTAGCCTAAGCCATGAAAACAAGCGACAAGTGTCTCATGACGGCACAGCACTCACTCGCTTATATTAAGCGAACGCGACGCTTCACTTAGTCAGCATAGTCCAAAAACATTGATTAACTTAGGAAAGAAACAAGTTGCAGAAACTGGCCTTTGATGCTCATATATGCCTCTAGACACAGAAGGATTGCATTGGCGTTTGATTGAAATGTAACATCTATGCAACATAATCCTTGAAATATTTCTCATTTAAGGCTATTCCAGTTTCGAATAGCCTATGTGATTGTGTTTTGTCAACAATAAGCATAAACATTCTGCATTCCCATTTTGTAGTGTGGATCATACATTGCAACATTTAAACTGATTCTTGTGTTTAAGAATCTGTTATATCAAAGGTATGATACACTAAGCATAAATTTATGCTTAGTGTATCATTTCTATGCATAGCAGTGGGAACGTATGCATAGCGCTTGAAGCAACATGGAGTCATTGCACATAGCACTTCGCATTGAAAAGTGCAGAAAACAAGAGGAAGAGATATCTCTCCCCCTTGTTTTCTGCACTTTTCAATGCGAAGCGCTACACACAATGGCTCCATGTTGCTGAGCACATAAGCTCTGGCGCTCTATATTGAAGCCTTTCATATTAGGCGTATAATACTTTCATGCCCAATGAAAGATTAAGATTATTAATGGTTTTTCTTGTTCTGTCCTATCTGTCAAATGTTGCTGCCTCATGAAAAAGCTGTGCTATACATTTCAAATAAATGTCTTTTCATTTTATAGTATATGTAAATACATTTATTTGTTTTTCATCAATGTATTGTATAACAATACAAAGAGCAGTGTGGAACATTTGACCTTTTATTTGTTACAAACTAAATGTTTTTTTTTTTTTTCACTATAATTACATTTGCTGCTGAATTATCCACTAACCTCATTTATAATAGCATTTTAATAAAACGAAAGTGTGCGTCCGCGATGATAGAAGAGATGTGCTCTGTTATAATGCGTTGCAACAGTCATATAATTGAATGTGTATGCTTAAAAAAAGTGCATAGAGCTGCCAATTTTATTTGTTGTTTGTTGAGTTCCAAATATAAAACCTGTTGAAATGTAATCAGTGTCCATATCAGTTCTTTTTGAACATTTTCATCTCATTTTAACAAAACCGTGATAATACTGATAATCGTGATCATTTTGGTCACTATAATCGTGATATGAAATTTTCATACTGTTACATCCCTATCCCTCAACATAAGTCGTGGCCACAAGACAAATGTTGTTCCCTCAACATACAATAGGATCTTCAACTTCACATCACGCCACAACATAAGGATGTCGTTACCTCAACAAAATTATTTCATGGCCACAACATATTATCCTGTTACCACAAATTAATATCTCGTGGCTACAACATATTTTCACGTTCCCTCTAATTAATATCTTGTGGCTACAACATATTACGTTCCCACGAATTAATATCACATTGCCATGACTTATCACGTTCCCACGAGTTAATGTGTCGCGGCCAAGACAAAACTAAGGCCGTTTACAAGTGGTTTAAAGATGCATTATGTTTGATCGGATCACAAGTAGACGAGAGAGATACATTCCCATTTAAACCTGGTGTTTTAATCTCTTCGTCTAATCGTCTCTTTTGTCCACTGCCTACCACATCTGTCCTGATTTCTTTGAGTGGAGGGTCCATGAGTGGGTAAATGTATAGGCTTCTTCAGATCTTTCAATCTATTGGATGAAAGAAGCTCATGCAACAAGAATGGAGATGACGGAAAAACATACGGAGATCTGCAGCTTTCTTTTCTGCTTTGATAGCCGCAAAACCATAGCAAACACAGTAAGTGCATGTTATAGATCAGGAATGGTGAGAGAACATTGTGCTTGGTACATTTTTCATCTTCAAACCAACCTTGGTTCTTCATTCGACAGTTTAAATACTGTCTGGCTAACACGCTTCCCATAATGTTTACACATTAGGTCAGTAAGAGGAGGAGAGTACAGTAGGTGGTCTTTTGTGGTTGTCTTGTAAATCTTGTAAAAAAGAAAAGTACCCAAATGCATAATGTTCCAGTTGCATCACTTTAAATTAAAAGAGGGTTTATATAGTGCAAAAGAGGTCTAAAATTCACTCTGATTGCAAAACTTTCTTATTTTTTTTAGGCTACATATACAGATGCACTAATCTACAATTCAGAATTATAGTGTAATATCTATAAATTCTGATTTTTCCACAAACTGCTTACAATTTGCTGCCTCAGGCTTCTAATTAATCAAAATGCTTGTTTGCAAAAAAAAAAAAAAAGGTTGATTATTTGTAGCAGAACGAGAGTTTAACATTCAAGGTCAATAAAATTATTGTCCTATCCAGAGAGAAAGAGAAGGATTTCTATCCAGGGCTGATCTAAAACCTGCTTGGTAATCACAGTAATTAGGCCATAAATTTCACTCCTATAAAGCTTGACGACACAGAGGCGCTCAGTTGACATGTCAACCAGAGCTCCATTTCTGACCTTTTGTGTTGAGAGAGTGTGAGAGGTTTAGGTTGCCTGTTAACTGCACACACAGATGGCAGAGGTCAGGCTTGGGGTCTCAGTGAAATAAACACAGGAAAGCCTCCTTTTTTGATCACTCTTTTTTTTTTTTTTTTGGTTTCCGTGAGCCCCGTCACGTTAACACATGCCCTCCCACCCTGGAATCCCCCTGGCTGTAAAATGCTGAAAAGAAACATGATTGCATGGAAATTTTAGGGGAGCTGTTCTGCAGGGACAAAGATTTATTTGTTTTAAAGGGTATTTGTTAAACACTTCTGTTATACAAACTGTGTTGCTATGAGTGGATGACATGAATCATACGTTCTAACAGTTTCAATGTAAAAAAAAATGTTTTTTTTTTTTTTAAATATGTCTGTGGGAAACATGTAGTACTTCCAAAAATCAGAACAATGAGTAGAACAATAGATAAACAATAAAATGGCCAATTGGTGAGATTGCCTGCATTGCACTGAACAACCTTTCCACCACTACAATGATTTGAACTGCAGTGTCTTTCCATTATCTAAATGCCAGCATTAAGTTAGGTGAAAAGTATGACATGGCATATTTATTGTTTCTTCTTGACAACTATGTCCCATGAGCCCTCACTACACACATTTGACCACACATGAAAAAAATGCCATGGACAGGAACGTGAAAGAGAGGAGAATGTCTGCAAAGCCTTTAATTACAGGAAAAAGTAATTTCTCTCCATTCCCAGAGCAACCGATCAGTCAGCCTGTCAGGTAATTTAGCCTGGGAAAAGGAGCAAAAGGGCACGAGCCACTGAAGGACCCTTCTGTTCATGCTTAAAAGGTATCGGTTAATGCTATCTGTAAAGTTTGGCCCCTAAAATCATAAAAAAGATTGGGTTCAGTTATTTAGGGTTCACAGCTTAATGATTTATTGACTTAAAACATAAAAATAGAATATATAATATATATAAAAAAAATAATAATAAACATATACTTAATACTAACCTATATTAAATATATTGTATTATTGAAACTTCCATCATTTATGAGACAACGCTTCCGCGCCATTGACGGGATTTTCCGGCATTTCATGTTTTTACTGTTATATGGTAGGGGGGCACTATAGACCTTATTCACCACGGAGGCATTTTTTATTTTTAACGGGAATAAAAGCGAGGCTGTGAGGGTAGACATACATCTTTTCAGTGAGTTATACTGTTATTTAATGCAATTTTGGATTGTTCTGCTGACGAAAGACAGGAAAAATGTGCAAAGTTTTGGCAAAATGAGTCGGAATGCGTGCAGGTTTTGCTCTGCTCGCTCCTTGGCGATTGGCGCTTCCCCTGAGCAAGATTTTCTCAATATTTAAAAAAAAAAGAATGTATGAAGCTAGCATTTACTTGATCAAAATACAGTAAAAACAGTAATATTGTGAAATTACAATGAAGAACTGTTTTCTATCTGATTTGGTGCTGAAGAAACATTTCTTGTTATTTATCAATGTTGAAATAAATTGTTAAATAGCAAAATAGTTTTGTGCAAACTGTGATACTTGCTGAACAAAAGTATACATTTCTAATTTTTTATTTATTTATTATATTACATTTAAAAATGTATGTGTTTTTTATGTAGCATAAAAAAAAATATTTGTATGTTCTTGAGGGCCATCTACTAAAATATATTTTGTTGTGTGGTGGTTCTACAGAATATTATAGCGTAATATTGTGAGAAATGTCAGCCATCTTAAGCAGCCTGGGGTGTCTGGGCCAGATCAAAGGTCACACACAATAAACAAAGTACTAGTCAGGGTCAATATTGGAACTGCCTGGTTTCTGTCCAGAGGGAGGTGTGGTCCATTGTGAATTCATGTACTGGTAATAAAAGAGGAGGTGGACCTTGTAGATTCTCAAGAAGGAATAAAAGTGAGGGTGAATAAAGAAAAGAAAGAAGAGTTTCTATCCCGGGGAAAGATAAACACAGCCCTGATTTTGAAGGATGTCAGAGCTCGGGGAGTAAACACATTTCCAAATCCAGCTGAGCAAACTTCAGCTGGAGAAAAGAACAGAAAAAAAAAAAGTCGAAAAGTTGCCATCGTGTCAAACACAAGTTAGACTTGTAAGCTCTCTGCAGGGCTGGGCTGGACTGGGACAAAAAATCGGCCCGGGCATTTTGGCCCAGACCGGCCCACTATATGATCATAAACACCACCCATCTTTGCACGCCCTTAATTATATGCATACCAACTCCTATTCATTAAAACCACTAATGTCATGTAATGAGTGAGTATAGGAACGAGTGAGAGTTAACAGATGAAATAAGTAAAAATTTGACATTTATTAATACAGTTGAACTATACTACACAGTGATAAATCCTGAAACAAGCTATAAGCTGCATTGGCATAGCAATACAAGTGTTTCTTACATGATTTTTGTTAAAACTATGGTGGTGGGACCTTGGTCCTTCTAGGGGGGTTTGGGGGCATGCTCCTCCGTGAGAAAATTTTGTGCATTTTAATGTTAAATTCATCAATCTGGTGCACTTTGAGAGTTCAAAATTAAAAGCTCCAACCCATATTCAGTGTGCAAATTAAACAAAGAAAAATTCAAACCTCTTTTAGTTACAGTGTCTATTTACATTACACCTACTACATAATAATAGTTATAATATTAATCCAATGACAGTAATAGCCATATTTTGTAAAACAAATGCACTAAAAAATAAAGGAAACTTTCAGAATTAGTGTTGTACCAATTTCTATAGATAGATAAGCACATGATCTTTTATTTTGACGCAAACTGCATCAAGCTTTTATTTTGGTGGAAAACATGGTTTACAAACGCCTCTCATTAAATTTCTAGTGAATTGCGGTAATCATCAACTATGCAGATGTGAAAATAATCTGTAACTGGGTTATGAGTTCCTACACTCATGACATGGCCTAAGTGTTTTGAAAGTAGTTCTGCTTACCGCAGGCTCTACACTTTCTCATCTCTCTCCTGATCCTCCTCACTATCCTCATCTGCCGCTGGAGCTGATGAAGGTCAGAAAACATATATTTTGACACAGTTTACAGTGTCTGCTTTAAGGGCCTGGTTCTATTTTTTCACGCTATTTCTCTGCACATTCCTTGCGTTTCTTCTCCATCTCGCTGACTATTTTCACAGATACACACTGACACTACTGCTCGCTCGCTCACTCGTTTAAAGTTGTGATTGGGCCAGCCTAGTGTCAATCAAGAAAAGAGCCAATGGGCCGCTGATCTACGTGTTTCATGGGCTGGTCTGTCAGAAAAAAGAAAAAAAAAACTAACACTGACTTTTTTTGACCAATGCATTACACCGGCACAAACCCAGCCCTGCCAATTAAGCAAAACAAAACAAAATGAATGGCCGCCGATGTACAAATTGTATGGGCCGTTAAAAAAAAAAATAAATAATAAAAAGTATGTATGAGTATGAGATGTATCGGCCCAAAAAGCACGTCGGCCCAGCGGGAAAATGCCCGGTATGCCCAATGGCCAGTCCAGCCATGGCTCTCTGCAGAGAATAAAGGAAAGGAGGGGGAAAGAACGCTTGGAGCACAAGGTTATGTTACTGTAGCTCTGTATCAGCAGTAATGTTCTTAGTTGTAAGAGTTAAAGCTTGTGTGAGATTCTGTCTGGATATGGAGGGATGGTCCATGTCAATGAATGCATGTTTTTGCATGGTAAAACATTTCTCAGCCCAGGGTCTTTTTGCACCATCAAAAAAACATTGATTGATGTTTGTATGATTTCATCAGCAAATACTGCACTGTATTATTTTAAATGTTGCTTTTGGTCATTCTAAAACCCTAGAGCCAAAGCCATCACAATGATTGACTGATATTACCTCCCACCTCCCAGTGGGGCTCATAGTCTCAGTTAATCTTATAGGCTGTTTCATGCTTGGTTTTAAGACAAACCTTATAATTAGAGATGGTGTTTGCATACCTTTGGGCATAATATTTACTTGTACTTTTTTACCTTTTAATTTTTTTTAGGTTATTATGTTTTTTTGTTTAGTTTTTTTCCAAGAAATTGAATCGTGGAAAATTATCCTTTTTCTACAAAAATATTAGGAAGCACAACTGTTTTCAACACTGATAATAGGAAATGTTTCTAGCGCAGCAAATCAGCATTTCAGAATGATTTCTGAAGGATCGTGTGACACTGAAGACTATGGCTGCTGAAAATTCAGCTTTACCATCACAATTACATTTTAAAATATATTACTTAGAAAACAGTTATTTTAAATTGTAATATTTCACAATATTACTGTTTCACTGTCTTTCAATCCAATAAATGAAGCCTTGGTGAGCATAAGAAAATTCTTTCAAAAAGATTGAAAAATATTTCTGAAACTATAATTCTGTTAGTATAGGTGATTTTTCAACGGGCTATCTGTTCAGCTTTCTCTCTGAACTATTCCACTCAGAGCTGTTGTGCACCCCCACACCCACTTTCATTCAACACAAACAAACTCCAGGGCCCATCATTCATCCTAAGCAGTATTTTTATTGAGCCATCACTGTCCTTGCCAGTTCACTCAAGCTATTAATTCATTTTAACTCTCCCTGTGTCGTTTTTCTTCTCTGACTGTGGTGTTCTTCTCCATTCCATTACAGTAGGTGTTATGGGTGTGACAAATGAGCACCCATCATGTTGTACATCAGAAGGCGAAAAGGGAGGGGACAGCAAAGCTGAAACAGTATATTACGTAGATTGATCAGAGGAGGGACCGTCTTGCTCCGCTGACCAAGACACACACATACATGTGTTTTGGTGGCTCAAGATTGCAGTGTTCAAGGTGATTTTCCCACAGGCCATAGAAATACAGCTCACTTCATTCATCTTCAACTGAGCAAACTCTAAATAGTACTGTACACATGCCGAACATTTGTCTTCTATTGTTGGTGGCTTATTGTTAGAGGATCTTAAAATAACAGTTCCAGAATGGGTTTTGCAGCCTTATACAAGGTATATATGGGTGGGTGGTATGACCAAAATTCTGTTTCACGGTATGACTCATTTATTTCACGGTAACGATATATTTCACGATATTATTTATATATGTAGTTATTCTCGAAAATTTGACAAAAAGGGCTTTGTATAATAAATAAACCCAAATACTTTAGAAATGAAAAGTACTTCACTTTGTTTGAATTTTCTTTTTCTTTTATTTGGTAAATTATTTCTTTGGTAAACTATTTTTTATAGCTAAATATAGTAAACAAAACACTCTCATCAACTTTTTATATTAACTGCCCCCAACTGGTTGATATTAAATACAACTCATAGCAATTAAACTTTAAATAAAGTGTTTCTGAATAATTTTTCAATCTCGTGTTATTGCTTTACTTCATCAATCAGTTTATAATATAATCAATCTATTCATAATAAATTAGCTAGTTTTGTTATTTTTGCGATATCTGGCAACCCGTCACCTAAAGCTTAATCAAGAGATGTTCAGCAGTGTCAAGTTCATCAAGTTCATAAGTGACTAGGAGAACAGCAGTATGAAAACCGAACAGCAGCTACTGTTAGTGTTGACTAAGTAGTGTAAATTATACACACCTTGTAACTGCGTCATTATTTTACATAGCTCGGTGAACACCGACACACCGCGCTCCCTCAGTGTGTGTGTACGCGTGTGTCTTTCGAATCAGTAAAATGCGATCGGTTAATTTGACAAGTTGTAATCACGCATTGAATCGAAGCAAGATTTTATCAGCTGTTTCAGTGGGCAATTGTTTGGAGTTAGAAATATATAACTTGCGCAGTATATTTAGTAATTTTGCCTCAGATACAGGATTATACATTTGCTTTAACAAGCAGGTTCATTACCACTGCAACCGCTCGCGTGTCATGCTAAATGCGAGTTTCGTGTTTAAAAATTAACTATACATAAAAAGACAGAAAGATGCAGATAACTATACATTATTTAAGGTTATTTCTATTCGTTACGATATTGACATAGGAAACTGTTGTTGTCAAGTAAGCTTCATGCTTTCCCAGTTGCGATCGTGCACTCCTCTAGCCTACGGGTGCTACTGCACTGCTCTAGTTGACTGCTGCGCCTTTTCCCCGAAAATATCACGTTAACAACAACCCTTTAGAAAACGTAATTCCTTTGTGGATCCTCTTGATCTGCTTTCTCCATGTTTCTTTGACAAATCTCAGTGTCTCATGCATGCGAGTTAACCACGCCCACTTATTTACATGTCGCGATAACAATAAATCTGTTACGGTTTACATTTTCTACCGCGGTAACGATATATAGGCTACCGTCATACCGCCCAGCCCTAGTATATAGTTATTTACAAAAAAACCTTTTCCTCTGTAGAGCACACCTTCAACCAGCACTGATGTGAGGAACCTAATATCTAACTCTGTTAACACTTAAATAACTTATTTTTTTCAGAAAGAAAACATTAAATTGATCAAAAGTGACATTAAAAATGTATGTTACAAAATAATTATATTTAAAATAAGTGCTATACACTGCCCACCTGTAGGCCTATGTCTCCTCTGTCTGTGCAGACTCTTCTGTAGGCCTTTCTGTAGATGTGGAATCCTGCAACTTATATTGCAGCCATAAAGCGTACAAGTATAAATTAAGTAAAGTTATTTATGCACTTGCAGGTAGGCTAGTTCCTCCATATGACAGTTATCTGAGAGGGTTTATTCACTGTCCAGTGCAATGGAAACAAATGGACAAGTTATAAAATGTCCACTTAATGCACATATTTCAGCCACCACTTTCTTGGGAACAGATACAAGTGTTGGTGTATTATGTAAAAGTGCACAAAAGAGGAAAACACGATGTCATTACAATAAACTACACTCGGGAAAAATGTGATCAATAACTTATTAAGTTATTTCCGCTTATCCGGGGCCGGGTTGTGGGGGCAGCAGTCTAAGCAGAGATGCCCAGACTTCCCTCTCCCTAGACACTTCCTCCAGCTCTTCCGGGGGGACACCGAGGCGTTCCCAGGCCAGCTGGGAGACATAGTCCCTCCAGCGTGTCCTAGGTCTTCCCCGGGCCTCCTCCTGGTGGGACGTGCCCGGAACACCTTCCCGGGAAGGCGTCCAGGAGGCATCCGGAACAGATGCCTGAGCCACCTCAGCTGACCCCTCTCGATGTGGAGGAGCAGCGGCTCTACTCTGAGCTCCTCCCGAGTGACCGAGCTTCTCACCCTATCTCTAAGGGATCGCCCAGCCACCCTGCGGAGAAAGCTCATTTCAGCCGCCTGTATCCGGGATCTTGTTCTTTCGGTCATGACCCACAGCTCATGACCATAGGTGAGAGTATGAACGTAGATTGACCGGTAAATCGAGAGCTTCGCCTTGCGGCTCAGCTCTTTCTTCACCACGACAGACCGGTACATCGACTGCATTACTGCAGAAGCTGCACCGATCCGTCTGTCAATCTCCCGTTCCATCCTTCCCTCACTCGTGAACAAGACCCCAAGCAAGATACTTGAACTCCTCCACTTGAGGCAGGAACTCTCCACCAACCTGAAGTGGGCAAGCCACCCTTTTCCGACTGAGAACCATGGCCTCGGATTTGGAGGTGCTGATTCTCATCCCAGCCGCTTCACACTCGGCTGCAAACCGCCCCAGTCAACGCTGAAGGTCCTGGTCTGATGGGGCCAACAAGACAACATCATCCGCAAAAAGCAGAGATGAAATTGTGTGGTCCCCAAACCTGACACCCTCCGGCCCCTGGCAGTGCCTAGAAATTCTGTCCATAAAAAATATGAACAGAACCAGGTGACATCTTTTATAAACAGACAACCATTTATTTAACAGTGCCTTTTATAAAAGAGACTATAATATAACTAAAAATTACCATTATGTAGAATATTTTTGTACTTCACTTTTATTTGTTCCCATGTTCTAGTGTGGTGACTCTGACATTACAATGAACAAAGTAATTATGCAATTATTAATAAGTAATAAAATAAGTGACAAAAACATCTAACATGGCCACTTCTAACGGATTTAAATTGTCTGCTACTTTTTGCCAGCTCTCTCTCCTGGCTTTTGCAGACTTTGAGGTGTTCCCTGGCGTTTTGATTAAACATTAAAATTCAGAATAAACTTTGACTATTAGTTCTTGCTCTGCTGAGGAGAAAAACTGAGCCCGCTCTTTGGCCACGCTGAACAGCCAATAGCAGCATTGCTGATCAATGTTTCTACTATCCCCTTTTAAACCAGCGCATGAACGCGCAATTATCTCAGATAACTTAATCCAGCTATACTAATCATATCCGGCAAGTGTGTTCGAAGAACCTAATTAGCCAGATCATGATTAGCACGATGATATCATCTTGGATGTGTAATTTGATCTCGGATGTTTTAAGCAATGTACGAAGAATTGGCCCCAGGTTGTAAAACTTTAAGAATGTGTGTTGTGAGGACCAGCCTCCATCACAAACATCTTTAAGTGAAAGTCCTGAGAAAAGAGCCTTAGGCAGCCATACTCCAAGTTGAGTGGGCTCGGACTGCCACAGGAGAAGGTAGTTCGGCTGATTAATATGCAAGAGAGATAGCCTCAGCTATCCACTTGCTCATCCTCTGCTTAGATGCTCTTTTCTTGGTCTGGTTCCCGGAAGGAAGGAGGACAGAAGGACTGCAGCACAATAGATCTAGCCACATTAGTGGGGATCTTGGGAATGTAACCTGGCCTAGGATGAAGAAACGCCTTCACCATGCCAGGTTCAAATTCCAAGCACGAAGGGGCAACTGACAGGGCTTGCAGATATCCTAAACTCCACGGACCCTGTACCGGGTCCGAAAATCTTTGTTATGTTTACACATCCTATTCAGCCCGTTCTCATCCTAGGGCGTCATATATTGACACTCTTGACATTTCGTCTACATCGAACGCACATGGCACCCTTTAACGTCAATATGAGATGCAGATAGAAATGGGCCAGAAGGCGCCTCCTAGCGGTCTAACCCTAACCCTACACTAGACCTAAACCTACCCATAACCGAACAAAGCTCTGTGCGTCTCATATTGACGCTAAAGGGTGCCATGTGCGTTCGATGTAGACGAAATGTCAAAAGCGTCAGTATTATGACGCCCAAGGATGAGAATGTGTTGCCTTTTTATAGGCTTCCCTATCACCCAATTTATAGTATCATTTGAAAGCTTAGAATCTAAACTTGACAAAGAATACCATCATTTTTGTTTTTATGATACATATTCAATTAAATGTTAGCTTAAATATGCATTGGTCGCAGACGAATTTACGCTTGATGATTGCGAAGAAATATTTCTACGAATATGTATTTTTTACATATTTCACAAAACAGTCAAGGCATATACCACAAGAAAGCTCTAATTCTAAGGAATTTGTCGCTGTAGATTATTTCATTGTTAGAAAATAAAAGATCAAATGATCTTCAAAAGAATCGCACAGTGAAAAAGGATCAAACTGAGTTGACCATCCAAACCATCTTCAAAGCGCGCTAGCGTTTTCTGAGGACATGTCTTTGTTATACAGATCTAACGCCGGATCTTAGCTTCGCAGTCACACGTCAATCACATCAGCCAGACCACTCACAGGCTGAGATACTGACACTGTTTGCGGTCAAAAGCTTGGACGCGCCGTTCACATCCGGGTGACGCGCGAGAGCTGTGGGTGATTGAAGTTTTCGTGAGTTTGCGTGTGGAATTATAGTTTATGGACTGTTTTGATTTCTATAATTGAAAGCACAGCAACCAATCTGATAAACTAGCAAGGAGGAACAGCACTTTAAGAGACAGGAACTTGACTGGAACCTCATCGATAGGCTTAAAGGGAGCCAGGGACAGGCCTTGGAGCACCACGGCCAGGTCCCAAGCCGGTACCCTATTGCGTACTGCAGGCCTCAGCCTCAATGTGCCACGGAGGAAACTTGTAAGACATTCTATCCAAAGGACGGACGGGGATAACCCTCCAGGGAATCGTTCTTGCAGGAACTCCAGCACTGTACCAACAGGGCAGTTAACTGGGTCCAGCTGACGACCACACCGGGAATCCCTCCTGGCAAAACGTCCCTCCTGACCGGAATCTCCCAAGGAGAGCCGTCGAGGAGAGACACAAGATCCAAGAACCACACTCTGCCCGGCCATCGCGGGGCGATTAAGGTAAGAGTTCACCTTGTTCAGGTGAACTCTTTCGAGAACTCCCGGAAGCAGAGTGATGGTGGGAAATGTGCACAGACATAGCCTTGGCCACGTCTGAACCATAGCATCCAGGCCCAGAGGAGCTGGATGCCTGAGGGAGAACCAGAGTGGACAGTGAGACGTCTCCCGAAACACAAACAGATACACTACTGCCTGGCCAAACACCCCTCATATCTGCTCCACCACATCAGGGTGGAGCCTCCATTCCCTGGGCCTCAGCCCCTGCCTCGACAGGATGTCTGCTCCCTGATTTTGGCACCCCGGGTTGTAAGCTGCCCTGAGTAAAAGCAGCTTCCCCTGGCACCACAGGAGAATTTGGTGTGCCAGTTTCCAGAGTAGACGTGAATGCAAACCCCCCTGATCATTTATGTAGGCGACCACCGATGTGGTGTCTGAACGGACGTGCACATGGTGGCCCCTGAGGTCTGGGAGAAAATTCTTGAGAGCAAGAAATACAGCCATCATCTTCAGGTGGTTGATGTGCCAGGATAGATGATGCCACTTTGAATTGAGCGACATTCTAGAATTGCTTCCAAACCAATGATGGAAGTATCCATCGTTAGCATCTTGCGACGACAAGGAGCTCCCAGCACGGGACTTTGGGATAGTAACCAGGGTTTTTCCCCATAACCAAGGCACGTAAGCAGTGTGGCATGACCTTGATCATGCAAAATGTGTTGCCCCCTCGGTGAGAACCCCCTGGGGTCCTGAGCCACCACTGTAGGGGTCTCATGTAAAACAGGCCAATCGTAATCAATCAACCCCTAAAATACTGGCTGTAGAAACTGGCTTCCCTGTAGGAACCAGCCTCTCGAGACTTCCAGACTCCCTGAAGTGGCACACCGGCAGGGAAAAACTGAACTTGTAGCTCTGGGACCCTCCTCAGATGGGGTGAGCATCCCAGCGATGCTACGTTTCTGGGTGGACACTGAGATATGGGCTCGCTGGAGACAGCTGCACCCCGAAGCACACTAGGTGGAGGGGTTGACAGATCGGCCCCCTGAGAGCACCATGGGCACCATATAATGAGGTGTTGACCACTTCTCCCCGGAGGTCACTACCCTCAGAGACTGCCGTCTGGACCTCTTTCCTGCTGCCTTCTTTGTGATAATGACGGTCCATCAGATCCATCTTACCCCCCGAAGGCTGCGGGTGAGAGCACCTCCCCGATGCCCCTTCACTCTAAAGGGAATTTGGGTAGCGACGCTCTGCTCTTGTGCCGCATGGTGTGAGGAGCTGGCTTTAGATGTTTGAGGCTGCTCCCGCTCAGCAGCCCCTGAGAGTGGCGGGGGAGGAGCTTCTGGAATGCTTGTTAACTGGAATGCTTGTTAACGCCTGTTAACTGGCCTCCCGATACCTCTTGATGACTGTGTTGACAGTGTCGCCAAAGAAGACAAGAGGCGATAGCGGGGCATCCATCAGAAAGCTCTTATCTTTTTTTCTTTTATGGCACTTAAAGGGGTCATATAATGCCATTTTTGTACAAGCTAATATGATTCTTTAGGGTCTAAATTAAAAGTTTGTAATATACTTTAATTAAAAATTCTCATTAGTATTGTAAGAAAACACTCATTTTACCTGGTCAAAAACAACTCTGTTTTCAGCATGCCGTTTCAGTGCATGTGTCTTTAAATGATAATGAGCTTTGCTCACCCCGCCCCTCTGTTCTGTGCGTACACCGTTTGAAATAACACAATAACCATAACGCGTTGTTCATTATAAACGTGGGATTATGAATTATATTGAGAACGTCGTACATAGAAAACATGCTGTAATGTACCCTGAGTGTAAACCTTAGACACATTCATCTGAAGCGTGCAGCAAGGTTTGCAAATTTACAAAGATTAATATAAATATTAATATAAAGGTTAATAAAACATTACACTCACTTCTGGAGGTTCAGCAGGAACTCATTGGTACCGATCCGTTTTTTCTCGTTTGTAAAGCTGTCTGGTGTGAAATGATTCGGGCAAACATGAAAGCATGGTTGATCGTGGGGAATCCCCGTGAGGGAATCCCCGCATCAATCCTTTGGGCATATCCCTTCAAAAACAAAACTCAGCCACTGCGTCTTCAACGGTTCGGATTTTGAAACATCAAAATGACTGCTGTGTTCCTTATTACACCGAATAACACAATCACAGACGCCATTCTGCTCATAGACAGCGCTCCAGTGAGGGTATCAACAATGAGGTGCGGACTATGATGACAGACAGCTCGCTCACGAGCGAGGGCGGGTCTGTTTTGAAACGCTGCTGTCAATCACCAATCGTGGGAGGGGCGTCAATTTTGTGACGTCACAAAATCGAACGGCTTGATTTCAGAGAGGGTCAAACATATAAGGAGATTTAAAAAAAAACACTGGATAGATTTTTATCATTTTATGATGGTTGTGTACAGGCACTGCCAACACACATTTCAGTACAATCAACTTGTAAAAGTGCATGTACCATTATATGACCCCTTTAAATTCAAAACAAAATGCCTCTCCGTAGCCACCAGGGCTGCCATAGCATGACCGATGGATCTTGCCATCTCCTTGTTGGCCCAGAGAGAAAGATCAGTGACCAGACGCACCTCTGATACTGCGTCAGGGCCAATACCCCCGCCCTCATCAAGGTCTCCTAACAGATCTGCCTGGTAGGCTTGCAGCAATGACATTGTGTGTAGGCATGCTGCATAAGCTTTACCAACCAAAGCCTAAGTTGTTCTGACTGGCTTGGTGGGCAATGTCGGGGCCTTTAGGGACTATTGCAGACTGTGGGGAGAGATAGCTGGCTAGCGTCTCTTCCACCTTAGGCATTGCCCCATAACCGTGCTCTTTGTGGCCAACTATCAATGAATTGTGAGATGTTTGTGCACTATATAAACAATAGGAGACCAGTTTCTTGCATGATCTCGACACCTCAGTGTGGAGATCGGGAAATAAATGGCAGGCCCCAACGGGGAAGCTGTGCTTGTGAGGACAGAAAGCGTTCGTCCAGTTTGGGATGAACGTCCTACTTCTCAGGTGGCCATTCAATGTTAAATCTGGCAACCGCGCGATTCACAACCTCCACCAGCTCCTCATAGGCTGGAGAGTGAGGTGGTCAACATCTCCTGCTTCGATGATTACAACGTCCAACTTCTCAGAGCTGGATAGTAGCAGCATCAGTGCCTCACACAGGGCAGAAGGTGAGGGCTGAGATAATGTTAGGCCTGTCTCTAACCCCTCTGTTAGATCCATTTGCGATCCCAATGACCTAGATCACTGCTGTGCCTCAACAGCAATGGGACCCGAGCCCTGAGGAACACAAGCCTGAACGCCCTCCTCGAAGTTTGCCAGCTGTTCACAATATGTGTATATATATATATATATATATATATATGTATATATATATATATATATATATATATATATATATATATGACACAGACAACACCACATAAGACAAACAATTTCACATGTAGCTCTTACTGAAGACACAGAAGATAGCATTGCAATGTTTGGGCATGCTTTACAGTTTCCTATTTCATGACATCACCCACCTGACATCTCATCACACCATTGGACTGATTTCACAGGTGCTTCACGACACAATCACACAGAGCATTCCCACAGTGCGAGTTCCCTTGAAAGGGAACTTTAAAACTGATTATTGCTTGTTTGCTCAGGTAAATTAATGTTGATGTATAGCTTGGGTTTCCCTATGCTGCCTTGCGCGCAGCACGATTTTATTCACGCTGCTAGGCAGCCTGGATTCCATGGACCAGATTTTCGCCTCAGCGAGGGGACCAATCACAGAACGGGGAGGGAGCAGCAAGACGATGACGATCTCTATGCGACACACCGAAGCAGTTTTCTAGGTTGCTTATCGTGAGATTTTAATGGGCTGTTACATCATTTAGTTAAGTGCATGCTATTTAAGAAGCTGGAACGATTGAACAGACAATTAAACGTATGATTCCTGGGTTGTGATTTTCCTGGTGGAGCTGGCACGTGGACTCTGTGGGTTTGGGCAGGTCTTTTTCAAAGCCCTCGGTGTCTTTAATGGTGTAGGCTCGCGTTGCTATGTTGCTGTCTGTGTTTCAGAACTCTTCTTCCCATTGCCTGAATGTAGGCAAGTCTCTTTCCAGCCTGGTAATTCGGGAGGAGCAACGCTGGCAGGATCTTCTTGATTGCCCTGACTCCTGTGTCACCTCTAATAACACTAACCTCTCGGATAAACTCGTTGGTTTTTTCGATAAAAACATGTCTGTAGAGTGTCCATATATACCTTCTACCCTCATGTTTGTCTTGCACAAACGGCAATAGTCGCTGAACGCCATCTTGCCAGGCTAGTTGATGTATAATTTCAAGAAGAATGACAGTGTGCATATGAGCCGGCTTTGAAATGACGAGCTGCAAGTTATTATCAAGTTTTTCCATCGTTACAGTGCCAATGACAGGATTTCGCGAGAAGCATGTAAACAACAGTATTCAGTCAGTGTGTGCTGCTGTAACTCTGACAGAAAAGGACGTGACAGTCTGTTTACTATGTCTTGTTGTCCAAAGTGGTGGACTTAGAGGTTTTTGCAAAAAAAAAAAAAAAAAATGGACTTAGCTGGTTTTGCTGCTAAAGATAGTTAAATTTGTTAAATACAAATTAATTGACTAAAGTGACATTTGTGAAAATAAGGCATTTTAATAACTGACTAATAACCTTTTCATTGACATTAAAGTGAAATTACTGAACCTAAACAGGAGCCTGATAAAAAAATGCTAATTTAAATGGAAACATGTCAGATTGACTTAGAGGTTTTTGCATTGGAACTCTACATAATACAGTATATAATTTAACTTTATCCTTGATTAATGAATGCTAAAAACTGTTAATTGTTAGTTTGTGTAAACTACTGTATTAACTATAATGTTAACAATATACAATTTTATTGTAAAGGGCCATATTTTAATGATCGTATGGTATGGTCTAAAGCGCATGGTGCAAGTGCACTTAGGGCATGTCCGAATCCACTTTTGTTAGTTTAACAACGGTAAAAATGGTCGGCGCGCATGGTCTAAAAGGGTTGTCCCTATTCTCTTAATGAGTAATGGGTGTGTTTTTGGGTGTGCAGTAAACCAATCAGAGTCTCATCTCCCATTCCCTTTAAAAGCCAGTTGCGCTCGCGCCATGGCCGATTCGCTATTTACTTGGCGGAATTTACAAGCGTAAAAACTGAACGCTTCTCCAGAGAGGAAACGGATCTGCTGGTATGCAAGGTTAAAGGGCGCAAGCATACCATCAACAGGATAAGCTGGATTACACCACATCTTTATGTACACAATAATAATCTTTTACATTGCAATCCGTTTATTTTTTTATATTTAGCATGTGTGCTAATTTACTTTACTTTACTTTACTTTAGACTTTTATTTGTCCCCATAGGGCAATTGGTTTTGCAGCAAGATAAACACAGGACAGTCACAGATGCACAAATACAAGACAAAAAACACATAGAAATACTTAATGTAACAGGCCCTTGTTAAAGTAACATCTGACAATTCATAGTATAGCAACATTTCCATAACCATCCCCATTTCCGCGACAACATCATCAAAAACAAGCAATACTATACATATTATAATAATAATAACCCCATCACTATTTAATAGTTATAGTCTGTCTACTCCTCTGGGCTGAATTCATAAACAAGATGGCTCTCGGGACGAATGAATGCTTATATCTGTTATTCTTCACTGGAGGTAATCTGTACCGAGACCCGGAAGGCAATATCTGGAACTCAGAATGAAGGGGATGGGAGCTATCAGAGATAACTGCGTTGGCCTTCCTAACTACCCGTCTATCATACAGGACAGAAAGGCTACTCTGCTGAACACCTATAATTTTACTACTAACCTTCACTATATTAGAGAGGGCAGTTTTGGCCTTGACAGTGAGACTACCATACCAGCAAATTAATGAAAATGTTAAAACAGACTCAATGTATGATTTATAAAAAAGGGTCATGAGAGTCTTATCAACACGAAATTTTGACAGTTTGCGAAGACAAAACAGTCTTTGTTGGCCTCTTTTGCAAAGCATTTCAGTGTTAGAGGTAAAAGTTAACTTATTGTCGATCAAACTGCCTAGATACTTGTATGTTTCTACGAATTCCACCATCTTCCCATTTATAATAGTGGTCTGTGGGGTTGATGACTTACGCCTAAAATCAATCTGCATATCTTTTGTCTTTTCAACATTTAGTTGAAGGAATGCCCTATCACACCAAAGTGCAAAATCATCCACAACAGGACCATGTTGTGTGCTGCACAGTTATTACACACTGTGTGTGTTTTCAGACCACCTCATTTTCAGACCAGCACGCCCATGGGCGCAAATGCATTTGCCATTTAAACAAAGTGGCACAGGACTTGAAGATGATAACTGCATTAGGTTGAAACTAGCAAAAAAACACTTGCGTCGTGCCTGGTGCCGCATTGGAACGGATGTATGAATGAACACCCAAAGTGTTACGGTTTATAAAAAAAAATCAAAATCTCTAAAGCCATATAACCCAATTAAAAACCCTATAAAACACTAAATAATTCTTGATAAGAGAGTCTTTGATGAACCAATGGTCTTACAAAATCAGTTATCACAGCTATTAGGCAATACTGAAAACTTTTTGAAAAAGTAATTCACTTTTATCAATGAGATATATCTAAAATATGATAGGAGAGATTCTTTATAGTGCAAGAAACACGTTTTCTAAACGTATTTGAGAAAATGGGACACGGTGTACAGCATTGTCCCCTGTGGGGAGAGTGAGGACTCGACCAAGCTAGTTAATCTGCCTTTGGGAGCCATTTTTTTTGTCTTTTGTCATCGTTTTGGATCTTTCCCGTAATGATGTTACCATATGCTGATCCTCACTTAACTTTAACCCTCTAGGTGAAGTCCATTTGAGTCCACAGGCCTTTACACTGAAGTATTTCTTTTTTCGTCACTCATAAATCTCAGTACTCCACCTCTAAGCATTTAACCCTGTCTTCAGGGATTTGATCTCTCCAGACTGTTCTAATACTTTCATTTATCTGACACCCAAGATCCTGAATGTGGATAAAGTTGCTTTGATCTGAAACATTTGTGTTGACACAGCAAGGCCAGTAAGGGGAGCTCCATTCACATAACTCGGTGTATTTACGGTACAATGCTATCTGGATATCAGCTTTAAATAATGTGGCAATGCTTGACATTGGTTAAGGGCAGATAGCTTGCAATGTTCCACGTCCCTTGAGTTATCTTTTCACCTTAATCCTCACCTAATCTAACATCAAGTCTTACAACAATTTGTCTCTTCCTTGAATCAAGAGAGAAGAAAAGCCACGTTTTAATTTTAGAGCAATTTAAATTTGTGGGTATTTCTTACCATATCTAAAAGAGACAAAGTGGAATCAATTAGTTACTGCAGAATATTTGAAATCAGGTTTTATTTATTTTTATTTTTTATAAAGAGAGTCCTTATCTGTACCCTATTTTATTCCACCTGAAAGTGTATGCTTATATTCTTTCTTGACAATTAAAATACACTCTTTTTGTTTTGACTCTTTGTTTTAATGCAGGTATTTTAAGTTCACTGCAAAGCACACACATCTGCTCACAGTATGCTCAGCTCCCAAGTGCCCAGCTCCCCTCTGGGTTGCCTTGTTCTCTTGAACCAACAGAGGGCACTAGCACATTTCATTTAGTGTATTATGATCTGTTGAGAGGCAAAGTGGTGCTCTTTTGATCAGATGTGGCTTCATCAGCACTTTGAGCTAGATGTTTCAAGTACTTCTCAAGCTCAGTCAAACAGTACATCAACTAGGCGCTAAGCTTTCTTCCCCAGTATATTATTTGAAATCTTTGTCTCTCTTTAAACCAAAAAAAAAAAAAAAAAAACAGCAGATAAAACCTACAGATATAAAACCTGGCTGGTTTTTATCTGGGATCCATGACAAGGGTGGGTTCCTTGAGACATAACATCAATTGTTCAAATATTACAAGTGATACTCACTGCAGAGTCAAATGACGACCAGCTCCTCCACTCCAGAGCTCCAATGGGGTGGGATTAGTCCAGCTCCTCCTCTCTGGAACTCTAAGGGGGTGGAGGGATAGAGTTGTGGGTAGGGTTAGGGTGTGGTTGGATATTCTAGCTCCCAAATTACATCACAAATGGGTGGAGCTTAAGTGTAGCTCCTCCTCGCCAGAGCACCAGCGAGGAGGAGCTACACGTAAGCTCCACCCATTTGCTCTGCAGTGAGCAGCTTCTATAATTATGTCAAATCCAAATCAGCTTTTTTAACCTTTATTGGAAATGGCATAAACAATTTGTTGATGCTTGTTCGATGAACCATAAATAGAAAAAATGTGTTATGCTGTTGGTTTTACCTGTAATGGTACCACTGTTCACCTCTCTTCAGTATCAAAGTCTCTTCACCACCTCTCATAGGAGGAAGAGGAGGAGCAATTGAGGTCATCTACAGTGTGTGTTCACTGCAGCTCTCTGGCCTTGAATTATTGAGAGAGAATAGAGAGAAGTTTAAGAAAAAGAGTGTCAGTTTCAGATGGCACACACACATTTCTGACATAAAGAAGGTTAACACTGACCTCTTTCTGCCCGTTTCAGTCAGACGTGGCTATTTTAGTTCACAGCTTACAGAAATCCTTCGGTTTTCATGCCACCGTCTGTGCGGATTTTTCCGTCCATTTAACCTTCATCTTCTGATATTTTTTTATAATTGCAAAGGAGGGGCAAGATTAAAGTTACATTTTTATTCTTTACAGTTTAAAATAAAGTCACTTCATTTCTTACCAAATCTAAAAGAGACAGTGGAATTAATTAATCAAATTTCAAGAGAAGGCAAAAACAGTACAACAAATTAAAGGACAAGTTCGGTATTTTACACTTAAAGCCCTGTTTTCAGATCGTTTCTGGTGAAATAGAACGGTTAAGATTAAAATTTGGACAAATGCTGCTGTCCCGAGAATTTTAGGTTTCTTTCGATTTCCCCAAAACCTCTAGAATGGGTGTATAGGTGCACTGGAACAGTCCTTCCTAAAACGCATTAAACTTTCGTTTACAAAGATGTGAAAATCACTGAGTGGTCAGGGGTGGTCACTGATATGCTCACACAAAAATCGCTGCAAAAGATGCTTTCCAACAGGTGTTTTACCATTCGTTGTAAAACTGTGGACCTATTTTTCCAAACGTCTCACACCCGTACATTCTTCCGTTGAGAGCTTGAATAATAGACACTCCAGCCCAGTTGGTGGCGGCGGAGTAATACCGTACATCACAGCACATCAAATACAAGTAAATGGAGTTGGACAAAAACTACGATAAAACCTGTTGGAAAGCATCTTTTGCAGCGATTTTTGTGTGAGCATATCAGTAAACACCCCTGACCACTCGGTGAGTTTCACGTCTTTGTAAACGAAAGTTTAATGCGTTTTAGGAAGGACTGTTCCAGTGCACCTATACACCCATTCTAGAGGTTTTGGGGAAAGCGAAAGAAACCTAAAATTCTCGGGACAGCAGCATGAGTCCAAATTTTAATCTTAACCGTTCTATTTCATCAGAAACGATCTGTAAACAGGGCTTTAAGTGTAAAATACCGAACTTGTCCTTTAAGAAAGAAACTTGCACAATACTTTTACTTCTGTTTGCTTGTTGCTTTATTTCTCTTTAGTCCCTCTGATTCTAAGAGCCTATTTTGACTTAAATATTATGCAGAGCTACACCAGTGCCGACAGAGCCTACATGATTAAACTAAATTTAGCTTGGTTAGGATTTTGATGCAGGATTTTGTGCTGAAATAGCCTATCTTGTAAGTGCCACACAATCAGTAACCTTCATCATCGGTTTCATCAACCTTTTTAACTCAAAGGGGCCTTTGAGTTAAAAAGTTTGATGAAACCTTTACTCTGTCCAAAACAATACTACTACTGTGCTACAACTACAGTGCTACTGTCCAAAACCAGAGGTGGAAAGAGTAATAAAATATTCTACTCAAGTAAAAGTACTATTACTACAATTTTTTTTTACTTAAGTACAAGTAAAAGTACCGGTCGAAAAATCTACTCAAGTAAAAGTAAAAAGTAGCTCATTTAAAATGTACTCCGAGTAAAAGTAACTGAGTTACTTTTTTAACAGCGGGGGTGGGTTGGGGAGTCCCCCGAGTAGGGTTGTAAAGGTATGAGATTTTCACAGTATGATAACCGACTAATATAATGGTATTAAACAACTAGATTAAAAAGTTCGTCGAGACAAACTTTAAGTTGGCTTGAGAAAGCCGGACCAGAAAGTTTGAAGAAGTTTGAAGTTTAAAGTAGTTTAAAGTTTAAATTAGTTTGAAGTATAAAGTAGTTTAAAGTTTAAATTAGTTTAAAGTTTAAAGTAGTTTAAAGTAGTTTGAAGTTTAAATTAGTTTAAAGTAGTTTGAAGTTTAAAGTAGTTTAAAGTTTAAAGTAGTTTGAAGTTTAAAGTAGTTTAAAGTTTAAATTAGTTTGAAGTAGATAGATAGATAGATGAGTTTGTTAGTTTAAATTTCACACACAGACATGCTCACTAACTCTGTCTCACACACACGCACACACACACTCACACACACACACACGCGCGCACACAGACACGCTCACTAACACACACGGACAAACACACACGCTCACTAACTCACACATACACACACTTTCTCTCACACACACACACACACACACACACACACGCAGACACACGCAGACACGCTCACTAACACACACACACACACACACACACACACACACACACACACACTAACTCACTCACACACTCACTCACTCAGACACACACACTCAGAGTTTATGAGTTTTGGGCAGTTGCTAGGGTGTTGCTATGGTGTTGCTAGGCGGTTGCTAGGGTGTTCTGGGTGGTTTCTATGTTGTTGCTAGGCGGTTGCTAGGGTATTCTGGGTGGTTGTTAGGCGGTTGCTAGGGTGTTTTGGGTGGTTGCTAGGCGGTTGCTAGGGTGTTCTGGGTGGTTGCTATGGTGTTGCTAGGCGGTTGCTAGGGTGTTCTGGGTGGTTGCTATGATGTTGCTAGGCGGTTGACAGTTACAGTAAATGGGATGAAAACAGTATTTTTGGAAACATTTGTTTTGTTTATTAAAATTTCAATAAAACATGTCTAATCAACTAATTTCAATAAATGATTATGAATTTGATTAAAGGAGTAGTTCACTTTAAAATGAAACCAGCCCATGATTTACTCACCCTCAAGCCATGTATATGACATTCTTCTTTCAGACGAATACAATCATAATTATATTAAGTCAAGTCTCCTTCATTTATACAGCGCTTTAACAATATAGATTGTTTCAAAGCAGCTTTACAAAGATAATAAGAGATTACAGTAACAGAGAGTGTTTTGGCTTTACAGCCGCTCTAGAATAAAGTTATTGTCCAGCTAAAGTTAGTTTTTGATTCATTCATTTTTGATTGATTCATTCGTTGCGAAAAGCACATTAGTTATTAACTTAGGGGCCGCTAACACGACACCGCTTTAACAGAAAACAGAAAACTTTAATGTGTTCTGGCCGTTCATTTGCACGACACTACTTCTGACGTCATGAGTTGCATAAGTTGCGTTTAAAGTGTAAGTAGACTGTGTATGGTGTACTTTTTTGAGCTTTAAACTGATGGTTGCAATCCACTGCCATTATAAAGCTCAGAAGCATCAGAGTGTTTATTAATATAACTCCGATTGTATTCGTCTGAAAGAACAAAGAAGAAAGTAATATAGCCTACACCTAGGATGGTTTCAGGGCTGATAAATCATGGAGTAATTTTCATTTTCATTTTAACTACTCATTTAACAACTTATTTTTTATCATTAATAATTTATTAAAATGTTCAAGAACAATAGACTTCTATGAAATGTATTTAATTCAGAAAAATCCTTTTTGTTTTTATGATTTAAAACAAATATATTATCCAAAACGGTGGTAATCAAATCAAAGTTTAACACATTTTTTTATCCTTTTATTTTTTGGCAAAGTGCTGCAAAACAGATTTACTCAATTCAACCATGGACAAAAATCCTTAAATAATGTTTAAATAATCTGTATTATTATTGTTGTTGTTAATATTATTATGAGAAGTACATTCTATTGTAGGCCCACAACAGTTATGTCATCATTTCTTCGTAGTTAAACCAAACTTTTATTTTGATGGGTTGTAATGAAGTCCTGTTTCAGAGTGTAGGCTATTTGACAAGGTTTTTCTCAAAGGTCATTCTCTCAGAGCAGCTCTGGAGATGTTCATGTTTTCATGTTCTCATATTGTTTGTGAGATGCTGAAAACACTATTAGCGCGTCGCGTACTTGAGTATGTAGTAGACGAAACGGTTCGTCTCATTCGCACTGATTCACACAGACACGCATATTATACATTTATATAGCAGTCTCTTGTGCTTTAATATATAGACTACAGACCATGTCGCAATTTGATTTATTGTACAGCTTTACTTTCATGTGTTTTACGTGATCTGCGTTACTGTAGGCTAAATTCCATTTTCATGATAATGAAACTCCGGGATTCCCTCTGCATCACAGAAATCCTTCGACCTTAAATTATAAACGGGACATATCTTAATCTGCACGGAGGGATGGTGTTCCCGAACACGTTCTATGTGTTTCCTTCTTTTGCAGCCAATTTGCGTCCACAATTTTTGCAAAATGAATAGGCTATGCTCGAGCCTCGAGGACAACCACGCGTTCGTTTTTCTATATCCAAAGTATCCCCATACTTACCAGGGGTTCGCCTCACGTGTGTGTGTAAAGAATCTGTGTTGTCCGTCTCCATATTTTTTGTGTTTTTTTGCGTGTCTGTTCTCCCGCCCTTCAATCAATCAATGCTGAGCACGAGCGCGCGCGCTGTTTTACCCATAGTAGGCTAGTTCATTTTTTTAATGTTTTTTTTTTTTTTTTACTCAGTAACGGATATGTTTTTAAATGTAGCGAATTACAATACTTTAAACAAAACATACTTAAGTAAAAGTAAAATTACAGATTTTAAAAACTACTTAAAAAAGTAGAAATACACAAAAAAACTACTCAATTACAGTAACGCGAGTAAATGTAATTCGTTACTTTCCACCTCTGTCCAAAACAATAACAACACTCCCTCCATAATTTTTTTCCAAAGCTTTTTCTGCTGCAATTATGACAGAGCATTTTTTTATTATTATTATTGACATATTAACCACCTTTTATGCTGTGATTTTAGACGTTTCTGAAAGAACAGTATTTTCTTCAAAAACTTTATATATATATATATATATATATATATATATATATATATATATATATATATATATATATATATATATATATATATATATATATATATATATATATATCTTTTGAGTCATCCTGCGGCCCCCTAGTGGTTCCCAACCCAATGGTTGAGGACCACTGCTTTATATTAAAGACTGTCTTTATGAGTGAGTCAGAAAAAGTTGTTTTAGCACTGTCATGGGAAGGACAAAGACGAACATATCGCTTTCCTCAGCGGACATTAAAACTGATTTTTTGGATATAATATTATGGACATCGACCTGAAGAAAGAATCCTATATCAGATCCAGGTAATACACTTGTTTAGTCGATCTCTCTCTCATAATACCATAATGCTGTACTCTACATACAACAAGCTTCAATGAAGCGACTCAACGTTCCTTCATTAATTCTAAAGTGACGTTTTAGAATTAGTAATGGAGGCTTGGGCTCACTGTTAAACTGTCAGCTTGAGATTTGAATCCATGGCGGAAGTATAGTTCTGCACAAAAGTGTTTTTAAAGACACTCTGTTGTGGTTTATTTCTTTACTCACGTGTGCCGTCAAACTGGGTTAGTACAATTTAGGTTGAATTTGAGGTTTTCACAAAAATGTGTTCAGTAAGCCCTTGTCTAGTGATCCGAAAGCTCCAAATAGAAATTAAACATCTAGAAGTACCTTTATTTGTATCTTTTCTGAGAGGACTATGCTACCTTTCCTTTGTTCATTGCCATTTTTTTCTACACTTCTCGACGACTGGTGCTTCCCCTCAGCACAAGTTTGGTATCTTTGTAAAGTAGCATTCCAACGTTGTGAATAGCGAATTCTCAATGGCATATAATTATATAATAATCCCTTTTGAGCCCAGACTCGGGCCAGTACCGGTGTTGTGCCGAATTTCAACCCCGCAAAATTATTACCCCCTAGCATTGGTAGGTTTAGGATTAGTTGTGGGGGAGGGGTTAGGATTGGGGGAGGGGTTAGGATTAGGGGTGGGGTTAGGATTAGGCAATCAGGTACTGACTTCAACAAGGGGGGTAATAATTTGGCTGGGGGTCGAAATTCGCCACAACACCGGCAGCGTCGGCTCAGTTTTGGCACCCAGACTCTGGCCAGTCTACTTGGGCCGATTTTGGCGTGTCATTCATTCCTGTGTTTCACCAGAGTCTGGCAACTGCAACTGGGCCGAGTTATTTCTTCTAGCTTGCTGGATTTGGGCCATTGTTGGCCCACATCTTTTTGGCTACCTGGGAAGTCTGAAACAATGAAATGTGATATTCAAACTCATGCTAACGTAATCTTACTCGCGTTGACCAAGAGTGCCATGTCCTGAAAAGTGAAGTCAAAGTGTCCCGATCGCTCCCAGGTGGTTGGTCCCAGTATAGATCATAAACCCCACCCTACCCATGAAGTCCAATAGGACGAGATGGAAGCTTAATCAAAAAACACTTCAAATAATTTTTTTTCAAAAGATGTTTTCTGTCATTTTAGGTAGTTTTTATCACGCTGATGTAAGTTTAAGTGTTCGTTTTTTTAAATAAGTTTGGTCTTAGTTATTTGATGCTATAAAAACGGGAATGTAACGTCATTATTGACAGCTATGATGTGATTGACAGCTTCTCTAAATGAAGTAGTCACTAAGGCACCAACATACTTTTTTGGGGGTTTTCGAGAGGAGATTAGAGCTTCAACTTTAATTTTTACATGTCCATAACTGTTTATTTCACACTGACTCAAGTTGTGAATGGTACCAAAATGCCGAACCGTACCGTACCACTTTTTGGGTACCCTTCCGTTGTGGTACCTAGCACAGTGGTACGGTACTAAAGGGTGGAGCTAGACTCACTGCAGAACATTGATTGGTTGACAGAGAATCGTCACTTGCGCGTGCTACAAGTGGAATGACAACATAAGAAGCGCCATTTTTTTAATATACAGTTTAATATAATACTACTGTTACTATGTCACAAAATGTCATTTTAAGAGTTTTTCAGGCGAGAATGTACAGGGTGGGCCATTTATATGGATACACTGTAATAACATGGGAATGGTTGGTGATATTAAAGTCCTGTTTGTGGCACATTAGTATATTTGAGGGGGCAAACTCCTCAAGATGGGTGGTGACCATGACGTATACTAATGTGCCACAAACAGGACTTTAATATCACCAACCATTCCCATGTTATTACGGTGTATCCATATAAATGGCCCACCCTGTAGTTGTTTAAAGCTCAAATCTGTGGTTTATTTATAAAGATTTATGAAAAGCCTTTCCTTGGCTGGTCCTTCTGACGTTTGCCGCTAACTCTGACGTCTCTGTAGTGGTTAAACATGAAATATAATTCGTCTTGTGTAGACCTAATGGGCGATCTTTGGTCTTGTGAATCTATAATTTGTTACCTGGCCGAACTGAGGACTAAGTGTAATTTCATAACTTTATATTTAGGCTATTTAACTTTACCGTTGTATTGTTAGACTAGAGCGCTGACTTTGTATGTTTGACTGAATTGTTTGCTTTATTTCTTATTGTATAGCTGCTTGTACTTTTTACTTATACTTTTATAATGGCTATTATTGATAAAATTGAAATTTAACAAAAAGAGAAAGGGTTTAGTTTTGTATTTTTTTATTTTATTACAGTGAAGATGATCAGAGTACAAATGCACATATTGCCTGAACCATATTAATAAGTTTAATATTTTAAAAATTTAAACAAAAAGAGGCAGGGTTGTGTTATAGCCTATATAAAGGGTGGGCCATTTATATGGATACACCGTAATAACATGGGAATGGTTGGTGATATTAAAGTCCTGTTTGTGGCACATTAGTATATGTGAGGGGGCAAACTCCTCAAAATGGGTGGTGACCATGACATATACTAATGTGCCACAAACAGGACTTTAATATCACCAACCATTCCCATGTTATTACGGTGTATCCATATAAATGGCCCACCCTGTACACTGTAAAAAATTATTCTGTGGCTTAGTAAATATTACAGAAATTTTTAACTTTATTAACTTAATAAAATCTCTGTATATCGTTTACTTGATTGTTTGAGTTAAACATACCAAAATAATTGAGTAAAAATCCAACAGTTAATTTTATCTAAAATTTACAGATATATTTAAGTTTTTTTCAATAAAATAATTTAGTATTTGACTAACCAATTATTTCTTTATAATATACTTAATATATATGTGAAATTTCTATCAAAATATTTGAGAATGTTTAATTAAACTGATCTGTTTCAAGAAACAAAAAAATTACTTAATTCAAATCAATATTATTAATATATTTAACACGCTCTTAAAATTGAGTAAGTTTACTCAATTAAAACAATGCCCCCCCCCCTCCCCCACCCTCTGACGTGACGAAAACTCGACGGTTGGAGTGAGCGTGGCTGTTTGAACTCTCCAGTCAAGAACAACAGCTCTCTTCTCAGCGTCGCAGATTTGGTGCATTTTCACTGTGAAATTCAGGTTGGTGTATGTTTTATTTTATCTATAAAATCATTACTGTGCTTTAAATCATATTTAATGCAAAACAACATAGCCTACAGAGGCGTAATTCGACACCTAAACGAGACGAGAGCCGCGTTTGTCTTTTTGCGTGATTGAAACGCTTTGCATAAACACATGACTGACTTTCATAATGATAATGAATATAATTATTATCATTTGGATGATAAAATGTCCTCAGAACTATCACTTTTTGTTTATTGGCAGGTTATGTCAGTCGCTCGCAGTATATTTCGGCTGTGCCTCAGACAGTGACTGTGAGTGAAATGCAAGACGGCGGTATGAAGTTCAAAGTTCACCCGCAGAGCGCGAGTCTGTCTCCGGCACGAGGACCAGCGCAGATTCGGTGGATATTGGATAACAGAGTGGTTGATTACACTTGAATTTGGCTACCTGAATGTTTAAATATTTCATTTTTACTTGTTAAATAAGTTTAAATGCAGGCAATATTGTATACATGAAAAAACAGTCTAAAATGTGCTGTATTGCTGTACTCATTGAAAATAAAGGCCAATGTAATGTATAATGGTGGTTGTCTGGAGTACTATTTTTACAAAGGTTTAGAGAAAATAAAAAAGTTAATATTACTCATTAATAAAAACAGTTAATATTACTCATAAATATTGTTTTTTTAATGTTTAAATGTTAAATTATTTCTACTCAATTTTATTTGTTAATGTACCAGATGCAGTTACTCAGATTTACTTAATTTTTTTTACTTGCATTTACTCAATTCATACAGTATATTTCATTGATTTCACAGCTTTAAAATTTACTCAATTTTTTTGAGTGTAAAAATGTTTCACCAATAAAATTGAGTAAATAATAGTTAAACTTTTTACAGTGTATGTATTGTTATAAATAGGCTAACGTTCCATGCAGTGAATATAATCAATACGCGTTGCCTGAACCACATTTGTGTGGCTGTTTAAGATTTCTTCAAATGAAAACGTAAAGAGGCAGTGTGGTGTACGTAAAGAGGCAGTGTGGTGTTTTATAACATATTTCGTTTTATTGTTGCTTAAAATGTACATACAGAGATAACCGGAGTAACGTTAGCAGAGCGAGCTGAGTGACGCTTTGAAGAACACGCTGTTCCATTTGCAGAATAACCGGACTCGCGTCCTCGGAAGTCATTCTCCTGAGCTGGACTTGGCAAGTCCGAACTTTGCGTACTTGCTAATGAGAAACGCCTAATGTCGGCGGCGGCGCTTGGCTTCTTGTGACAAACATGCCGAGCAGCAAGAACCAGATCTGCTGTATGTCATCCATTGTTGTTTAGGCTATGTCGTTTTCTTCTTCGCGAGAAAATGACGTCGATCGCTTCTTTCCGGCATAGGCTACACCACGCCTATCAAGTAAGGGTACTGTTGGCAGTGGAAACGCTAGCCAATTCATGGTTTGCCGACCCGAACCGTACCATACCGTTCCGTACCGCTCAGTGGAAACGAGCCATAACTTGGGTTGCCCGAAGCGTTCCGCTTTACAGCTCAAAGTATTGCGTATCCAAGGCTATCGGCTCCAACAGTTAGAAAATATTTAAATAAATTTTATAATCATCATAATACAATATATTTTTTCAGTTAGGTAGATTTGTTCAGTGATAACTACAAAGAAACGGAAAGGCTGTAAAACCATAGACAACGGTCTTCTCAAGTAATTGTATGAACTTCCAGTTAAAGCCCCACCCACTTCCAGTTTAATCCAAATACAGATAAGAATAATTTTGAGATTGTTACAGATACAGATATTGGCTCCACTGCAGACCCATAATATAGGCTATAAATATATACAGTCATGTGAAAAAGAAAGGACACCCTATAATGAATTCTATGGTCAGGACACAATAAAAAAAATCATCTGGTCCTTTATTTTTATTAATTAGGTAAATACAACCTCAGACAAACAACAACACATGACATGACATTACACCGTATCATTATTTAATTAAAAAAAAAAACAATGCCAAAATGGAAAAGCCAAAGTGTTCTAGAGTCAAATGTAAGGCCGTCTGTTCCGACAGCTAAAGCTTAGCCGAAACTGGGTCATGCAACAGGACAATGATCCCAAGCGCACCAGCAAATCTGCAACAGAATGACTGAAAATGAAAATAATCAAGGTGTTGCACTGGCCCATCAAAGTCCAGACCAAAACCTCATTGAAATGCTGTGGAAGGACCTTAAAGGAACACTATGCAAGATTTGTACCTTAATATAACAGCTTCGAAATAATTTCGATGGTAAACAAACTAGTAGTAGGGTGAAAAAAAAAAAAAAAAAAAAAAAATATATATATATATATATATATATATATATACATACAGTGGTGGTCAGAATTAATGACAATTAATTATTAATTAATGATTAATAAATCTGCATTGTTTATCCTTTTGATCTTTCATTAAAAAAATTCGCAAAAATCTAACCTTTCATTGAAGTAAAAGAATTGAAAGTGGGGGGGAAATCACATTATGAAATAAATGTTTTTTCTCCAAAACACGCTGGCCATATTTATTGGCTCCCTGTTATTAATACTTTTTGCACCCTCTTTTTGCCAAGATAACAGATCTGAGTTTTCTTCTATAATGCCTGATGAGTTTGGAGAATAACTGACAAGAGATCAGAGACCATTCCTCCATACAGAATCTCTCCAGATCCTTCAGATTCACAAGTTCATGTTGGTGCTTCTTCTGTTCAGTTCACCCCACTAATTGTCTATAGGGTTCAGTTTAGGGGACTGGGACGGTCATGGCAGAAGCTTCATTTTGTGCTCAGTTACCCATTTTTGTGTTGATTTTGATGTTTGTTTTGGACCGTTGTCCTGATGGAAGATCCAACCACGGCCCATTATAAGATTTCTAGCAGAAGCAGACAGGTTTTGATTTTTTATCTGTTGGTATTTGCTAGAATCCATAATACCATGTATCTGAACAAGATGTCCAGGACCTCCAGCAAAAAAAATAGGCCCACAACATATAAGATCCAGCAGTACTATATATTTAACCGTAGGCATGGGGTACTTTTTATCCCTGTTTGCACCAAACACATCTGGTGGGTTTGCTGCCAAAAAGCCCTTTTTTTGTTTCATCTGACCATAGAATCCAGTCCCTTTTGAAGTTCCAGTCATGTCTGTCAACTGAATATGCTGGAGTTTATTTTTGGAGGAGCGAGGAGGATTTTTCTTGAAACCCTCCCAAACAACATGTGGTTGTGTAAGGGTTGTTTGATGTATTTTTTTTAGGCTTTCTGACCCCCAAGACTCAAGTAATCTCAACAATTCTCCATCTGTGATCCTTCACTCTCAGAAAAAAGGTAAAAAAGCTGTCACTGTGGCGGTACCTTTTCAAAAGGTACACTTTTGTACCTAAAGAGTGCATATTAGTCCCTCAAAGGTACATATTGGTAACAAAAGGTACATATTGGTACCAAAAGTGTACATATTAGTACCTAAATGGTACATATTAGTACCCTTTTGAAGGGTAATGTCCCAGCGACAGCTTTTGTACCTTTTTTTCTGAGAGTGTTGGAGAGTCTCTGGCCACTCAAACTTTCCTCCTCACCGTGCATTAAGACAATATAGACACACGTCCTCTTCCTGGCAGATTCATAACATCTTTAGTTGATTGGAACTTCTTAATTATTGCCCTGATGGTCAAAATGGGGATTTTCAATTCTTTAGCTATTTTTTTACAGCCACTTTCTATTTTGTGATGCTCAACAATCTTTTGATGCACATCAGAACTATATTCTCATTGTGATGGATAATTAAAGAAATTTGGCCTTTGTGTATTCGTCATATTTAAACTCCTGTGAAACAAGAAGTCATAGCTAGACAATTTCATGTTCCTAGTCAACCTGGTGTGCTAAATAAAGGTAAATATTAATAGGAATATACTTCAGAGATATTTTACTCGTAAAAAAATTCTAGGGGTGCCAATAATTGTGGCCGACATGTTTTGGAGAAAAACATTTATTTCATAATGTGATTTCCTCCCCACTTTCAATTCTTTTACTTCAATGAAAAGTTAGATTTTTGCAAAAAAAATTTTGATCATATTTACCAGGGGTGCCATTAATTCTGACCACCACTGTATGTATGAATTCTGACCACCACTGTATGTATGAATTCTGACCACCACTGTATGGCCCAGCCGGTACAGATATGGATTAATTTTCCACTGTGGGGCTGATAATGGAACTCTTTGGAATGTAATACAAATATGTCAGTCATTGCCTTGGAAACACAAGAGTTTACAGATGAGAAGGAGATGTAAATAGCAACCATTATGGAGGATGTTTAGATATTTATTTTAATTTTGTTATTAATTTGTATTTACATTGCTCAAATAGCAGCCAGCTACAGAGAAATTGGTATCCAGGCAACAGAGAAGTGACCAATCCTGAGTTGTGACATCATCACTACACACATTTTACTGGGCCGAGAACGGTTTGTAATCGTACTGTGCCGTATCAAGCTCAAGCGGAAATACAACTAGAACCGTTCGGACCAATGGTAAAAAAAAAAGTGGCTTTAGACTACACAACTCCTATGCTGTATTAAACAAACTTTCATGTCGGCACAATTAATCTCCTTGACCCAGAGAGTCAACCAAGCCCAAGCAATCCATTTAGACAGAATCTCATTCTTCCCGACAGTGGATAAAACTACACAAAATGACTCTGCAAGGTCATATAATCAAACTTCAAAAATGTATTTCAAAATTCAAGGGAGGCGAGAGAGAAACTTGCACACTGGCATGAATTCAGGAATAAGGAATAGGAGGTCATAGGGATACACGGCTTTGCACTGTGACATTAATTACAAGATGATGTTGTAAACACAAGGCTGCATCAAATAAGAATCACATGCTCTAAAACGGCATGGAGGCCTGCTGGCTCCTGTGAAATCAAAATACAGTGTTATCCAATTAGAGGAAGGAAATTGAGAGAGACAGTTTGGGTGAGGGAATGGCAAGGCATGCTTTGAATTATTTGCATGCGTATACTATGTATGTGTGTGTGAGTGTCGGCACCAGTGTGTGCTCTCGTTAGATCATGCAGCACTTTGGGTAATGTTGCCAGAGAGGCTTATCGTTCTTCAGAAAGTAAACAACAGCAGGGCAGAGACTCCTCTCACTGCAGCAGGTGGAATGAGATATGCACAAGCATTAGGCAATTGCATAACTTTGCCAACTTCTGTGTCTGTCTTTTTATTTATCTGTGACTATGGAAGTCAACGTTATTTGCAAATTCTCATGTTTTTATCCAAGCAATTAGGCAAGGCAAGGAAAGTTTATTTATATAGCACATTTAATACATTATGGCAATTCAAAGTGCTTTATATAGAAAGGAATACAAATAATCACAAAATAAAAGCAAGGCAAATCAAAACAGTTAGTCAAAATACATTACATAGAAAGGAATTACATTTTCACATTATGGCAATTCAAAGTGCTTTGCATAGAAAATAATCACAAAATAAAAGCAAGGGAAATTAAAACAGTTATAAAAGGAATTAATTAGAGTAAAATGAATTAAAGTAGTAAAAAGATGCTACATAGAATAAACTTCTCATCTGGCAAAACACCGCTGTATCTTATTTTGCATCTTTCAATTTCCCCAATTAAGTGGTTTATGTTTCTCTCTTACCCAATTCTCAGTGCCATTTGAGTTCAGTTTAGAATCAAAAGGAAGAATACAGTGCAGTCAGTCGGACGTAAAGTGAATATTCTGAGATTTTCCCTCGATGGTCAGACTTTTCTGTGGTTTTTCCCTCGGCACGCCTATATAACTCTAGACGTCTCTAGAGAGATCAGTTTTCACCTCAATTGAAAAAGGTGAGCATTCACAACTTGCTCACACATTTGATCATCCAGACTAGGGCTGCACGATTTGGGGAAAATGTCATATTGCGATTGTAACCCAGTGGCAATACAGGGTTAAAATTACTTTAAAATGGAATTAAAATAGTGTAATATCTCTTTAGGAAAAAATCTGCCAAAATAGCTTAATATCCCTTTAAGAAAAAAACAGCCAAAATAGTGTAATATCTCATTAGGAAGAAATCAGCCAATCAGGAGTGATAGTTCCTCCCCTAGCTGACCATGATTGACAGGTCACGAGGCAAATTGCGTGATTCGACCATGCGCGCGAGTATGTGAAAGAAAGAGAGAAGACGAACACGATTGATGGCGACGGGAAACGAGAGGAAATTTACAGATTTAAAGATAACAGAGTGATAAAAGTGAGTGTATTAGCAAGCTAAAGAATCAACACAGAAGACAGAATAAGGAGGAGCAACCGAGAGTTTGGAAAACCCCGTTTTCCACCTGTATTTGTCTCGGTCAGGTCTTATGGACAGAGTGAAACTACTTGGAAGATCCTTTTCTATCGATGGCGAGCCTCCCAGTGTGATCGTGAAGAGACGCAGAGTCGCAGACCAACTCATCGAACGTTTCCCCTGGTGGTAGGAAAGTATCAGTCGCCTGAGCTGGTACCCACTCTTTCATCCAAGTGCAAATTTCCTTTTAAAAAGAGAAACTGTCACAGAACTGGTGACACACACTTTTGACATCGAACTATTGACAGGACTGACTAATACAGAAAGTGATCACAAAACAGACTTTAACGACTACAAAAGGACAAAACCAGAGACTCATTTGTTTTAAAGGGCCCATTTTTTTATTTTTCATATACATGTTATGCAATTGTGTTTCAACTGTTATTTGCAACTTAATGTGAGTAAAAGTTACTGGTTACTACTTACCTGGTCTGCTACTTCCTTTTATGGGTACAGTTTATATCACTTAGCTCCTTTCGAACCTAGCACAGTGTTAGTTCACGTTTAGAGTGTAGCACGGTTACATAAAACTTGGCGAGCCAGCCAGGAGCTTTGTGAGTAGACTGTTTCCATACAGGAAAGCCAGTTATAGCGCCACCTGCAGATAACACTTTGAATTGCATTTTTTTTTGGTAAAAGTTAGAAAATTTCAGGGTTGAGTGTTACACCTGTAAAATGGAGATTGTTGAGAACGAAAATATCAAAGTACCAAATTCAGTCATAGTAAGTGGGTTATCCTATACCCCTGTAGATGAGGAGATTTTCGATTACCTAAAGCAATGGGGGTCAATCAATAGAATCTTTAAGATTGAGAATCCTGAGTCTGAATACCACAAACAAGCCATCATTGAGTTTAAATCAGGTGCAACACTGCAGTCACTTGAAACTATACTGCCGCTAGATAGACCCAGTTCTGAGGACTCCAATGTCATACACCACGTAAAAACACTAGCTAGTGTTCATAGCAGCAAACTAGGCACTGAAGTCACTCACACTTTTCTGTCTGAACTTAGAAACATAGCCAGATTAAGTGGTGTGTCATTTGAGGACATGTTGCGAGGGGAGTTGACAAGGATTACAGAAACTATTCGAGCACAGGCCCCAGTGGAAGAAGTAGAGACAGTTCATGAGCCAACTCCTACTCCGCCAGTGAGTTAAAGGATAGAGCCCATCTTACCTACGACTCAAGCTCAGCCCAGACCCACACCAGCTCAACTGGGACAACATCATAACTCCACTGAAACTCCACTTAACCCTCACTCCACTGGTGAATTAAGTCAAACTGTTGGTGAAACACAGTCTTACATTGAACCAACAGCTACATTCACTCCATCTGTTATGAGGGATCCCATGCCTAACTTTACCTTATCTTCCGATCACCTCAGCACACCTGAAGTTCAGCGAGTAGTGGTCGAACACATTGTGAAAAGCGCAGAAATTTCATCTCAATTGCATTCGCCTGCCAAATTGAGGATTTTCTCAGGCAAAGTCCCTTGCCCCAATTATGAAGTGGATTATGAAACCTGGCGAACCAGTGTTGACTTCTATTTGACTGATCCCACTGTGTCTCATTCACAGTTGGTGCGAAGAATTGTTGATAGCCTTTTACCCCCTGCTGCTAATGTAGTGAAGCCTTTAGATCGTCATGCTACTCCACGAGATTACCTGAGCTTGCTTGACTCTGCATATGCAACTGTAGAGGATGGTGATGAGTTATTTGCAAAATTTCTTAACACTCACCAGAATTCAGGTGAGAAACCATCTACCTACCTTCATAGACTGCAGTCATCCCTGAGTGCCGTTGTGAAAAGGAGGGCTGTAAGTGCCAGTGATGCAGACAGACAGCTTCTCAAACAGTTCTGTAGAGGGTGTTGGGACAATACAGTGATCGCAACTCTCCAGCTGGAACAGAGACAAAATAAACCACCCACCTTCTCAGAGTTTTTGTTGTTGTTGCGGACTGAAGAGGATAAGCGAGCCGCCAAGGCAAGTCGAATGAAGCAGCACCTCGGATTCACAAAAACAAAAGCCCAGGCTAATGCACAAGCTGTGTGTGTCGATGGAATCCCTGATTATGACATGAAACTCCAAGATAACAGTATACCTTCGACCATGAAACAGATTCAAAAACAGATAGCTGACCTCCAAGCTCAGATTGCTGCCTTCACAGTTTCCAAGGGAGAGAAAGTGAGAAATAAAGTGCCTAATGCTCAGAGGGCTAAGCCAAAAGAGAGCCAGCCTGTGTCTCAGAAGCAGTCCTCAGCTCAGTTTGTGACCACTAGGAGACCACGGCCCTGGTACTGTTTTAAATGTGGGGAAGATGGTCACATAATTAGCAGCTGCAGTAACCCTGCTAATCCTGTGCTGGTTGACGCTAAAAGAAAAGAGCTAAAAGAAAAGCAACAGGCTTGGGATGAGAAGACTGCATCAAGCAACCCCTCCACTTTAAACTAGAAGCGGTTCCTGTGGAAGGACGATCAGGAACCGAAAACCAGAAAAGTCCTCAAGAAAAGCTTAAGACCAAAGCAATATTGAAAGAACAGAAAGTAAAACAAGCCGGAAGTGTCCCAAAAGGACTTGTTGGACGAAAGAGCACAGCTAATGTTGAAGTTGGTGGAGTCGGGTGCAGCTGCTTACTCGATACAGGTTCGCAGGTTACCACCATATCCCAGTCGTTCTACAATGACCATCTGTCAGAGTACATAATCAAACCTGTGAGTGACATATTAGAGGTTGAAGGAGCTAATGGCGAACCTGTCCCTTATGCTGGATATGTGGAGATAAGTCTGAAGTTTCCTAAAGAGTTTATCGCTTCAGAACCGGAAGTAGAAACTCTAGCTTTGATAGTACCAGACACTCGCTCAAACAGCAGTATACCAGTACTCATTGGGACGAACACTCTGGACCCTCTCTATGAGGAGTACTGTGATGACAACCCTCTCAGATCTACCACATTTTGTGGTTATGCCCAAGTACTCAGAACCCTGCAGCTACGACACCAGCAACGCTTGGGTGGTAGACTTGGACTAGTAAAACTCAGAGACAGTACACTTACCACAATCCCTGCTGGTGAGAAGGTCATACTACAAGGAGTTGCTGGTGCAAGAACCGTTACCAATGAGTCATGGGTGTTGTTGGAGCCTCCATCGATGTCATCCTTACCTGGTGGAATCTTCACAGACTGTTGTCTTATCACCATGCCAACTCAACATCCTTACAAGGTACCTGTAATACTGAGAAACGAAACGGAACATGATATAACACTACCAACTAACTGTATCATTGCTGAGCTAGCAGTAGTTCAAGACATTTTGCAAGATACTCATCCTTATCAAAAACCTACTAACCCAGATGAAGAATCATTTCCTTCTGATAATCAGCGAGATGCAGCCACCTCTAGTCGACAAGAGAAAAAACTGAAGCTTGACTTTGGTGATTCACCACTTTCTGAGGAGTGGAAGACAAGAATAACCGAGAAGCTAAATAACTACTCTGATGTTTTCGCTCATCATGACCTTGACTTCGGTCACACAACAAAAGTCAAACATCACATTCGTCTGAAAGATGAAACGCCATTCAAACAGCGACCTCGCCCAATACATCCACAAGATTTTGAAGCAGTGCGCCGCCATCTCAAAACCCTTCTCGATGCTGGAGTTATCAGGGAATCTGAGTCCCCCTTTTCATCACCAATTGTAGTCGTCAAAAAGAAGAATGGTGATATCAGACTGTGTGTAGACTACAGGAAACTAAACCTCCAAACTATCAAGGACGCATATGCCTTGCCCAATTTGGAGGAGTCATTTTCTGCACTCAGTGGGTCTCAATGGTTTTCTGTAATGGATCTAAAATCTGGATACTACCAGATCGAGATGGAGGAAAGCGACAAACAAAAAACAGCCTTTGTCTGCCCTCTAGGGTTTTGGGAATGGAACCGCATGCCACAAGGGATAACGAATGCACCCTCCACATTCCAGCGGTTGATGGAAAAGTGCATGGGTGATATGCATCTGAGGGAAGTGCTCGTTTTCCTTGATGACTTGATTGTTTTCTCCAAGTCTTTGGAAGAACATGAAAAACGACTGATCAGTGTCTTGAACCGACTAAGAGATAGTGGCCTTAAGCTATCACCAGAAAAGTGCTGTTTCTTCCAAACATCAGTACGTTACTTAGGGCACATTGTATCAAGGAACGGAGTTGAGACGGATCCAGAAAAGGTTAAAGCACTCAAGACCTGGCCGAGACCTCAGACCCTGAAAGAATTAAAATCCTTCCTGGGTTTCTCTGGTTACTATCGGAGATTTGTACAAGATTATGCCAAGATTGTGAAGCCTTTGACCAACCTGACTGCTGGTTATCCACCAACTCAAAGGAGAAGCAAGCCAACCCAACCACCTGGCAAATACTTCCACCCCAAGGAGCCTTTTCAGGAAAGATGGACCTCTGCTTGCCAGCAGGCTTTCGAGAACATCATAGACAAGCTCACATCGTCCCCTGTGCTAGGATTTGCAAATCCTAAATTACCATATACCCTCCACACAGATGCCAGTACGACTGGACTTGGAGCGGCATTGTATCAGGAACAGGATGGACAGAGCCGTGTCATTGCCTACGCAAGTAGAGGATTATCACGCAGTGAGGCAAGATACCCAGCGCATAAGTTGGAATTTTTAGCCTTAAAGTGGGCTATCACTGAAAAATTCCACGACTACTTGTATGGTAACTACTTCCGAGTTGTCACTGACAATAATCCGCTGAGGTATATACTTACCACTGCTAAACTAGATGCCACTAGCTATCGTTGGCTAGCTTCACTGTCCACTTTTACGTTTGACATCACATATCGAGCAGGCAAGCAGAACCAGGATGCTGACGGGTTGTCAAGGAGGCCTCATGGTGATTTAATAAATGACAATCAGTCTCAGGGCGAAAGTCAGAGGATACATGAGTTCACTTCTCATCATCTGAATCCGGAGAGAAATGATTTCTGCTGCACAGAAACCGTCAGAGCGGTCTGCCAGTGCCATCTTTTTGCTTGTGGTGAGGAAGACTCCACTAATCCTTGCTTAGTGGAGTCTCTAGCTATCCACTGAGAGGCCATTCCTACTGAGTTTGAGGAGGAGGGATTCCAAGGTTTTCTTACAGTCCCAAAGTACAGCACAGACGAGCTTGCAACACTACAAAGAGAAGACCCAGTTATCAGTAACATCATAAAATTAATTAAGTCCCAAGAACCTGTACCTACCAGTCGCAAGACTGAGTCACCAGAGTTTCAGCTGATGCTCAGGGAGATGAGTCGTCTTGAATTGAAGGATGAACTATTGTACAGGAGACGACAGTGTGACAATAGACCAGTTTTCCAACTTGTTCTGCCACATGTGTTAAGGTCATCAGTACTTACCAGTCTCCATAACCAGATGGGACATATGGGTATTGAACGTACTTTTGAGCTGGTTAGGTCAAGGTTCTATTGGCCAAAAATGGCTTCTGATATTGAAACAAAGATCAAAAACTGTGAGAGATGTGTCAAGAGGAAAAGTCAGCCAGAGAAAGCTGCACCTCTGGTCAATATCCACACCAGCAGGCCAATGGAACTGGTTTGTATGGACTTTTTGTCTTTGGAACCGGATAGTCATAACACCAAAGATATCCTGGTCATCACCGACCACTTTACACGGTATGCAGTAGCCATTCCAACGAGAGATCAAAAGGCTAGCACAGTCGCCAAATGTCTATGGGAGCAGTTCCTCAGTCACTATGGGTTCCCAGAACGTCTCCATAGCGATCAGGGGCGTGATTTCGAGTCGCGAACCATCAAAGAGCTCTGTGCTTTGGCCGGCATCCGTAAAGTGAGGACAAGTCCGTATCATCCCAGAGGAAACCCAGTAGAGCGATTTAATCGCACATTGCTGAGCATGCTGGGAACCTTGCAGGAAAAGGAGAAGACGAAGTGGCGTGAGCATGTCAAACCACTCACTCATGCATACAATTGCACGAGAAACGATGCCACAGGGTTTTCACCTTATGAATTGATGTTTGGGCGGCAGCCCAGATTACCCATAGACATCGCATTTGGGTTACCAGTCAAAGACAGTTCATCTACTTCACATTCCCAGTATGTGAAAAATCTCAAGTCTCAATTGAGGGAAAGTTATCAGCTTGCAACTAAAAACGCGAAAAAAGTGGCTGATAAGAACAAACAGAGGTTTGATGTGCGAGTAAGAGAATCCACACTTGAGGCAGGAGACAGAGTTCTTGTGCGAAATCTTCGACTTCGCCAAAAGCACAAACTGGCTGACCGGTGGGAGTCAAAAGCCTATATTGTGCAAAAGAGAGCAGGAGACTTACCCGTCTATGTAGTGTGTCCTGAAGGTCAGGATGGGCCAACACGCACATTACATCGTGATCTGCTCCTACCTTGTGGTTTCCTTTCCGAAGAAGAGGAAGAAGTAGTTGAGCCAAAACCAGCACGTAGGCTCAGAACAAAGCAGATACTTCCCCAACCAAGTGAACAACTTATCTGTTCAGAGGATGATGATGATGATATTGAGCCTCAATTTTACCCCATCAAAGTCTCTGAGGTAGAGACAACACTGTTTAAAGTCATGGATATGCTTAAGGAAAATGGTGAGGCAGCTCGCAGGAGAAGCACACGTGCTGGAGCTGAATACTTACCTGTTGATTCTGAAACCCTACCTGGCATGGAACAACAAACCTTACCTGGAACCTTACCTGACGTGTCCTCTGCTGGAAACGGTCCTAATTCTGTGGAGAGAAGTTCCATGTATTTGGAGCCTGAGGAAAACTTACCTGTTGCAGTTGAACCTGAGGAAAACTTACCTGTTGCAGTTGAACCTGAAGAGAACTTACCTGTTGCAGTTGAACCTGAGGAAAGAACTGAAAAAATGGATGGAGATATGGAAACAGAGAGAGTAAATGAGATCAACACATCCCAAATGGAAAAGGAACTATCAGTACAACATCTAGAGGAGTACCTACATGAGCAACTTGCAATGGGAAGAGAGGATTCGCAATGTCAGTCTCAAAAGAATGGCCCCCAAACAGATACAACCAGTGACCCAAGTTCTACTGTTGAAACAGACAATGACATCAATGAGATAGCCAGTGAACCTCCTCGTAGGTCAGAACGTTCCAGAAGAGCACCTAGGAAATTTACTTACCCTCAACTTGGCAGTCCCTTGATTTCTTTTGCCCAGACCATTTTAGAGGGATTTAATCGAGCTTTAGTTGAAACGTTTGAAAGTAATCATTAGAAAAAAAAAGAGAACATGAAGGGACTCATGTCAGTTAAGGAGGGGAGTGTGTAACCCAGTGGCAATACAGGGTTAAAATTACTTTAAAATGGAATTAAAATAGTGTAATATCTCTTTAGGAAAAAATCTGCCAAAATAGCTTAATATCCCTTTAAGAAAAAAACAGCCAAAATAGTGTAATATCTCATTAGGAAGAAATCAGCCAATCAGGAGTGATAGTTCCTCCCCTAGCTGACCATGATTGACAGGTCACGAGGCAAATTGCGTGATTCGACCATGCGCGCGAGTATGTGAAAGAAAGAGAGAAGACGAACACGATTGATGGCGACGGGAAACGAGAGGAAATTTACAGATTTAAAGATAACAGAGTGATAAAAGTGAGTGTATTAGCAAGCTAAAGAATCAACACAGAAGACAGAATAAGGAGGAGCAACCGAGAGTTTGGAAAACCCCGTTTTCCACCTGTATTTGTCTCGGTCAGGTCTTATGGACAGAGTGAAACTACTTGGAAGATCCTTTTCTATCGATGGCGAGCCTCCCAGTGTGATCGTGAAGAGACGCAGAGTCGCAGACCAACTCATCGAACGTTTCCCCTGGTGGTAGGAAAGTATCAGTCGCCTGAGCTGGTACCCACTCTTTCATCCAAGTGCAAATTTCCTTTTAAAAAGAGAAACTGTCACAGAACTGGTGACACACACTTTTGACATCGAACTATTGACAGGACTGACTAATACAGAAAGTGATCACAAAACAGACTTTAACGACTACAAAAGGACAAAACCAGAGACTCATTTGTTTTAAAGGGCCCATTTTTTTATTTTTCATATACATGTTATGCAATTGTGTTTCAACTGTTATTTGCAACTTAATGTGAGTAAAAGTTACTGGTTACTACTTACCTGGTCTGCTACTTCCTTTTATGGGTACAGTTTATATCACTTAGCTCCTTTCGAACCTAGCACAGTGTTAGTTCACGTTTAGAGTGTAGCACGGTTACACGATAATTGAGGTCAATATTGCGATTGTGATGTGCGATATAATAAACAAATGGTTTCATGAGTCAACTTGCTTGGTTCTCAAGGAAAATAAATGCACACACAGATTAGTGATAATCTGCCTAAAGAAAAAAGTTCTTTAGTCAAGAGCAGTGAGTGTTTTTCTCTGTTCCCTTTGTTCTTTGATTAACTTTAGCGACAGATATAATTAGTGGCTACTGTATACTGTCCCTTTAAGACCAGCCGCTGCTGTCAGAGACGCGGATCTCACACGCGCCTCATTCTCTCACGAATCACAACTCTTCACGTTCATCATAAGACTACTCTTGTGTTATGAAGATACTCGACAAAAAGACATTTTGGCATAATTGTGTGTGTTATTGTTCGTTCAAGCTCGAAAGAGAACTGTATTCTGGCATGCTGTTTTGTGCGCACGCACGATATTAGCACGAGTCTTTCTGTGTGTCACAGTCAGGACATTCACAGGCAGCGCGTTCTTTTTTGTTTTATCACGCATGAATGGTTTAAAAGCATTTGCATGAATAAGAGAGGGATCATGTAACACTAGCCAAAGGATGCCAAAAATTAACGGATGCTGCGTTAATTGCGTTAACAGCGCTAATTTGATCATCTAATATAAAATCGCAGCATTTTGCGTCATATAATCGTGTAGGCTTGACATCGCGATTACGATTGCGATATGATTAATGGTGCAGCACTAATCCAGACCCTCTGAGCTTCCCCCACTAAAATACTAGGGTTGCTTGATTATGGAAAAAATCATAATCACGATTATTTTGGTCAGTATTGAAAGCACAATTATGGAACACGATTATTTCACATGACTTTGGGAACGTGTTGCATTTATTAAAAAGACACCTTTCAACAATTCTTAAAAAAAAAAAAAAAAAAAAAAAAAATCGAACATTGATTGTACTTTTTGAACTATTAATATAACAGATAATACTTAAATTAGTATTTTAATAATTCCTGCAGGTCTACCACTTATAATGCGGAAAATTCCCCCACAAACATTGATTCACTTTAGCATGTAGATTGTATGAGTAGCCTAAATTAATCCACACAGATTATAAAATCAAATCAGTCATTTTAAAACTTTCTCCAAGACGCAATTTCACAAACCGCTTGAGTGTTCAGCGGTGCTGCATCTTCTCTCTCTCTTTCTCTCAAAATGGGTTGGACAAGGCAAGCATCTAAACTACACTTTCGCGTTTAGGAGTTGGGACATGACGGAATTGTCACTTGCACAATCGGGCCAGCATTGTATCGTAACTAAAGTTTCATCATTTTCACTTCTTTTTAAGTCTTATCAGTTTAAACCATAGACTGTAAAAAAATATGGACGACGCCCCTTCGCTCTCTTCCATTGGTGAGAAGTGAAGCCGCCAGTGTCCCGATATGGCGCTGACATCTTGGGGCTTGAGTCTGCGCAGTAGCGATTTCGGGACCAGACCTGCGCAGTAGTGAGCAGGAAGTAAAGCCACGAAATCAAGGCCATGCCCTCACTCTCGGTGTGAAAAAATTAATTATAGAAATTTAGATATTAAATTTAAAGCTCCAATCTCCTCAGTCCTCCGAAGATCCCGAAAAAAAGTCTGTTGATGCTTCAGTGACTACTTCGCTCAGAGAACCTGTCAATCATGACGTCACACCATTGTTTATATAGCATCAAATAACTAACTAAAAACAAACTTATTTTAAAAACAAACACTTGAATTTACATTAGCGTGATTAAAAACTACAGTAAATGACAGAACCACCTTCGGAAAAAAAGATATTTGTAGTGTAATTAAATTGTTTAGTTGGTCTCAAGTCCCATTGAATAACACGGGGAGGCGGGGTTTATGACCTTTACTGGGACCAGTCACGGGGGGGCATCGAGACGTTTTGGCTTCACTTTTCGGGGCTTGTGCGGCACGCTTGGTTTAAACATTCAAGCTGAGAGAGTTTATGGCTTCGGGAGGGGCGGATGTGCGCGTGCGTGACAAAATTAGAGCATTCTTTCAAAACAGAACATGGCAAAATAATCGGTTTTACTCGATTGTACTATTTTGGTGATCGTTGGGATCTGTATTTTTTACTAAAATCGGACGGGAGGAGCACTAGGACTGACTCACTGGGGAAACCTCAGGTTCACTGCTCCATCAGTCCGCACCCCCCGAAAAAACATTTGTTCGGAAGCACTAGGAATGGAGTCGATCCAGTCCGCATGCAGAACATCAAGTTTAATTGACACATCAAACTCACTACTCCACCACAGACCCAGGTCATCAGCATGGTTTCGGCTGCGTCTCATTTCTCTGTCTTACCCCTACTCTTACCCCTTCCCCTCGGTTTTGCGCGTTCATGTGAGGGGAAGTGGTGTCCCAATTCTCATTTTGACTAAGGGCTAGGGCCAAGGCGTAGGGCTATATAGCCCTTGAAACGAAGTCTGCGGAGGACCACACTTGAAAGAGAGGGGTAGGAATTTCTCAGAAGTGAGTCGCACAAATGTATGTATTTTCAGCAGTTTAATGACACTCGTGTTTTATGATACCTTTAATAAAACGTTCAAGCGGTTTTAATTGTAATGTTTTTGTTTTGAATCACTAGTTAACCGCAAGCTAGCAGCTATGCGCTATTTGCCGTTTGCTAATGTTTTGCTTATGGTGTCACCGGCGCCGCCGTTAAATACAATGAAACAATGTCTTTGACTGATGGCACACAAGCGTGCAAAGATAAAGGGAGACCAGGCAATCGATATCACAACCCGAGACGACGGCATCTTCGTTTGTTTATGTCAACGCGTATCGCCTCTGTTGACGTAGCAGCAGCCAGCTAGCGGAAAGGGAAGATGACGCAAACGGTAATCGAGTGGTGTCTCATTTCTTAGAGAAACGTTCTTCCCCCTACCCTCCTTCACTCGGTATCGAAGGGCAAGGGGAAGACGCAGACAAAGGGGTAGGGGAAGGGGAAGGGGTAAGACAGAGAAATGAGATTGGCCCTTCATCTCTCAATTTCTCCAATTAAGTCATTTATGTTTGTCTATGATCCAGTTTTCAGTGCCATTTGAGTTTAGAATAAAAAGGAGGATGCAAAATAAAATACAGTGTAATCAGTCGGACGTACAGTGGCACAGTACTCGTTCAGTAAATGCACAGATAAACAGATGCGTTTTGAGTCTGGATTTGAATGTGACTACTGTAGGAGCACATCTGATCTCTTCTGGAAGCTGGTTCCAGCTGCGGCTGGCATAATAGCTAAAAGCGGACTCGCCATGCTTAGAGTGAACCCTTGGTATTTCTAGTTGATGTGATCCTAATGATCTGTTAGGTTTAAATTCAGTGAGCATATCTGCAATGTAGACCCATAGCGTCAAGGTGTGCGTTCACCTTGAGAACTTCATCTTTGTTTCCAAACGCAATGACTTCAGTTTTGTCTTTGTGTAATCGGGGACCATTTTGGGGGATTTCCGCCTGGATTTGGCCTACCCAAATTGAAAAGCACCCCATATCCACATACATTTGTCAAAATAGACAATCTTGGTGTCATTTTACAGGAAACCCTTTGAAGTTTCATAAAACAGTGCTAAAAGTGATAAACATTTAAGTATATGAAGAGTTCAGATGCAAAAGCCTCTAAGTGCCATCTGAAATTTTCTTCTAGAATGATCATTTTTATAAAGCTTGTATATATAAGTTCAGTCATTTCACTTAAATGACAATTAATAGGTAATTTGCATTGCCATTTAAGTGAAATTATTGAACTTAAATATACAAGCTTGATAAAAATGATCATTATAGAAGACATTTTCAGATGGCACTTAGAGGCTTTTGCATCTGAACTCTTCATATGTTGTCTGAGCTGTAATAATTGTTATTTTTTTATTTTAAATTCATTTTTGAAAGTATATAACTCAGGCCCTGTGTGCTCTAGCACCATGCAGACAGTTATGGTTGTTTCCACAAACTTATGGTTGATGCCAGCAAACATTGGAAAACAGAATTTTTTCTGTATAATAAAACATTAAAAATAAGTTCAAATGAATCTGAAGGGAGGAATATTACCTTTTTTTATGTAATTTCCACCTACCCAAATCTAAATCTCTGCCCATACCCATATACTGTGTATACTGTATACATATATATAAATGCAATATCCCAGTTTCATTTTACAGAAAACCCTTTGAAATTACATAAAACACTGCTGAATGTGATAAATATTATGGTATATGTTGTCTGTGCTATAATAAACAAACGAAAATATAGGCGCTTTATGATTTTGATCAGAAGATACAAGACTTATAATTTTACAAATTATAGGCCTAAAATCTGTGTGGTCTATTACAATCCAGAACAGGATTCACATCCTCCAGATTTATATCATTCCTTAAATGTGCATAATTTTTGTCACCTGTGTTGTGCATCACCTCAGCATTACCCGGACTGCCTTCTGGAGATGTGATGCCAGCTGTGCCAGCTGCTGCTCAATCTTCAACAGAACCTGAAACAAAGAAATCACTGTTGATGCACAGTTTTTGCACTGTAATAATATCCATTTCACAATATCAAAATGTAGATTTACTGAAATTACTATTTTATTCAAGTCTGCATACTTGGAAACTACTGTGCAAGCATCCTTGCCATATCCTAAACGTTTGACATTTCTTTTCAAATAATAATTTATCAGATTGGTTGCTGTGCTTTCACATTTCAAACTAATAATAACTCTATCAAAAATGCGTATAACATTGTAAATGCTGTATAACTTAGGCCTACATACCAAACGCAGAGTGCTCTCTCCAAACTGCGCGTTTCAAAGCTGCGCGCTCCCCTCTCGAAATCATCCATTTAGCTTTAGTTCCACTTCCAAAGATCGCTTTTATCAATGCCATCGACACTTTTACCTTTCTAGATGCAATTATAGAAATCAAAACTATAATTCCAAACGCAAACTCGAGAACACTTCAGTCAACAAAGCTCTTTTTCGTCACCCGGAACTGATCGGCGCGTCCAGCCTCTTGACCGCGAGCAGTGTCAGTATCTCAGCCAAGGAGGTAATCCAGCATACGGAAAGCGTACCTTCTATGGGGGCATCCATTAACTTTACATCTGAGGCGTTTAAAGACTCTGTTTGTCCATTGTTTATTTCTAAAGAAACACGGCAATGTATAAAAGGCTCCATTACCTTGTAATCTTACATTATGGCCCTGTAGAAGCCGCTTTTACATATAGACAGGTGGAGAATCAAATCGGCAATCGGGGGGACATGAAGGCATAAAGTCCGATAAAGTCAAAGGAGAAGCCCATAGAGAGCCATAAAGTTGCTCATGCACAATTAATGTGTATTTAGACTGCCTATGCCATCCAGCACCCCCCATAATCCCCCTCCCCCTCCCCTCACAAGTCTCCCATATTTTGGTACCCAAATGTTGACAGATGATTCGTAGAAATATTTATTCGCAATCATCAAGTGGAAATTCGTGTATGGTATGGTATTCTTTGTAAAGTTTTCTTTTCTAAACTTTCAAATGATACCATAAATTGGGTGATACCATATAGGGAAGCCTATAGATAATGAGAATGTGACGTCACGTGTTTCACTCTGCGTTGCATTCCGGGAAGGCGTCACCATATTAGGTGGTTACGCTATATGTCGCCATGGTTACTTCAACAGTGAGACCGAGAGAAATAGCAACAAAGAGAGAAAGAGCAGCTTGATATTCGTTTGCATTTTTGCAATACGGTTGAATAAATGGAGAAATAAGAAGTGAAAGGAAAGGGGCTCCATCGGGTGAGACAAAATAACAACGCCAGGCAACGTAATTTAGAGAAACTGCTTAGCATCAACAACATGGACCCGAACGACCTGCAGCTACAGAATGGATGAAAGACCCAGAAGCACTACCACCTTTCACACACCCTGACATAGTCAGTTACCTGGTTTATGGTATCAGTGCCTACACAATGCAAGAGTTTAGAAGCTTTAAGTCATTAGAAGCTTATGAACATTTCTGATGCGGCTGGGTGAAACTTACAAACCCACAAACCTGTTAACTGCGAGATCTCAGTCATACTTAAGGTTTCAGGCGTCATTCATGGAAATAAATCTGATATGAATCGGATGAGCATTTGGACCTGCCATGTAAGCAGACAGATTGGACATTCCCCTGTCAATGCGAGTCGTACGACATTGAAAAAAAGTGTCTTTTTGAAACAGTTTGCGGTACAGATATATCTATAACAAATTAAACAACTCTAGTTGACTAGCAGAGTATTAATTTTGTTCAATTGTGTTAAATAAAAAGCGATCATCTGGCGCTGAAATACGTTGCTTTTGAAATCATGCTGAGTGGTCGTTGTCACTTTTGTCAGTTTAGTGACAAGCAGTTTCTCTAAATAACGCTGCCTAGCGTTGTTATTTTGTCTCTCCCGATAGAGCCCATTTCATTTTGCTTCCTCCTTCTCCATATCTTCCCAAGAAACTGTGGCATATCGCTAAAATGTAAACAAATACTAAGCTGGGCTCTCTCTCTTTCGCTATTTCTCTCGTCTCACTGTTGAAGTAACCATGGCAACGTATAACGTTACCACCTAATATGGCGGCACCTTCCCGGAATGCAACGCTTTGTGAAAAGATTGTAACGTAACTCCGCATTCTCTATAAAAAGGACGTGTGGACATTGTAACAAAGATTTCGGAGCCGGGGTTTAAAGGGGTCATAGACTGGATTATTTTATTCTTTTATAATGTTTCCTGGGGTGCCCTTATAATGTTAGTATGATTTAAACATCAAAAACTGTCATCATTTATAAATGAAAGGCATTTTCCAAGCCTGATTTTAGCCTCTGATTTGAACTTTTTAAGGGGCGTGTCTGCTGTTAGACTTCAGTGTAAATGCTCACTGCTGTGATTGGCTGACATGTTTGCATATGAAATAGCTACTATTACATGTGGAACTCTCTCTAAAACTTTTACTACGTTTTTATTATCACAGCTAGAGATTTAGGAATTGTGAAAAGTATTGATCATAATGATCTATTCCCATCACATGAAAGGTTGCAGTGATGAGCATTGAGCAGATGAAAGACAGATCGTGTTTGAAATTACACCTCTGGCTTTCACCATATATCAATGTAAACACGATGTAAACACAGTAAAGCGTTGTACTGTACATTGTAACAGCGTCATGATTTTGTGATGATTGATTTCAATGAGTTTTGGCAAGTGTCCAGATAAACTTGTGCTGTTTGTTTGACAACTTGGGCAATTGGAAAGGGAGCATTCTTTGATCGCTTTCTTTATATAATTTAATCACAGTTTAAATAAGATTATTTTCATCCTACTACGAGAAACGACGTGAAGTTGATTGTTTAGTCACTGGCTTGATTTACTGATGCATAAACATTGAACGATATTTTGAAAGATAATCTGTCTGCACTTGAATAATTACATCAGAAATCACTGATCACAGATCAGGCATTAGAATAAACATGACTACTTACATGTTTGTGGCGTTGCTGGCAGATCCATATCGTAAAAGTCTGTTTGCAAAGCCTCCGCTGAAATTTACCAAATCCACAGTGAAACAGGGCTCTCGAGTTTTGAAGACAGACAAGTGACATTAGCTAACTAATACAATTATTAAGCCTATTTGGAGAAAGAGATGTTTATAATATGACAATATGTCAGTCATCGTGTGATAACGAAAATATGACCAGGCCTAGACTACTTGTTCTGAGCATGTGTTATCAGTGAACAGGCTGTAAAACTGTTGGCTAAGTTACAGACAATCGTGGAAAAACTGATGCTAACGTAATTATCTGGGAAACATTCTCTAACAGCAGTCAAGTTGTCACTTTGTGTGTCACTCAAGTTGTGAATTTGTTGTAACATTAAAACAGGAGATCATGACTTACTCTGTGCTCAAAGTGATGCTCGGAGCTCCAGTGGTTTACTTTACCTAAGTCAGTGGACTCTTCTGTGGATGAACAGACGTTGTAAGCAAAATCACGTGAACAATTCCAGAATATGCTTTTTTTTTTCCATTGGTTGTTGTTAAGTCTTACCCAGATACAATAGTGCTATTTTCTGATTGGCGCTTGATTCCTGCCGGTTCCATAGATAGAGAGCGGCACAGCCAGAGAAATTTTGGGCGCTACAGCATATTAAATATATAATAAATAGTTTTCCGCGTGAGAAATACAATGTGTGGCGGGAGTGCGTAACAAAAGACCGAAATGAGTGACTGTCACGCTCAATGCGTGACACTAAACAAATAATGAATGCACTGCTGAGACATTCACATTGTTGGTAAAAAAAAATCCACTATCCTAGCATTAGGACTGTTTGGAAGGTAGGCTAATGGTATTGATCCTGTATCGATCTTTTCTCGTGCTCATGTCATTATTCTCTAACGCTCCAGTGGGCGGGGCCAAAGCTAAAGTGTGACGTCACAATTGTCCACTTTTTAGATCCTGTCGTTTGCTGGCCTTGGTTTCAATAAAAGCAGTTTTTGGAATAACAAGAAAGTTTTGAGTTTTGAAACTTACAGGGCATTTTTATAGTATAACGAACTCTTAACTGTCAAAGGATCAATGAACATTTGAATTCTCATTCTATGACCCCTTTAAAGTTTAACTGCAGAAAGTTTTGGCACAACCAAATTTTCACTTCATCAATGCATTGGCACAGGGAGTCAAGGGGGCTGTAATTGTTAGGCGATAGGGCTAAGTAGAGCTGTGTGTCATCTGCATAGTTGTGGTAACTAAGTAATTTGGTTATTTTTCATTATTTGGCTCAGTCCAGGTTGAACAGGAGTGGCACAAGAACTGAGCCTTGAGGGACTCCGCATGTCATGGATATCCATTCAGACTTTTGGTCTCCTATACTCACATAATAACCTCTCCCTTCTAAGTATGACCTGAACCATTTTAGGACTAACCCAGAAAGCCCGACCCATGTTTCCAGCCTGTCAAGAAGTATGTTATGATCGACAGTGTCAAATGCATCACTGAGGTCGAGTAGTACCAGAACTGATGTTTTGCCTGTATCAGTATTTAAACTAATATTGTTTATTATCTTTATGAGTCTCTGTGCTGTGATGTGGTCGGAAACCATATTGAAAATTGTCAAAGTATCCAAAGTATCCAATTGTCAAAGTATCCAATTTTCAAAGTATCCAGATTAAGAATTTGTTCAGCTGATTGAAGACAACTTGTTCAGTGATCTTGCCTATGAAAGGAAGATTTGAGATTGGTCTGTAATTGCTCAATATGTTGCTATCCAGATTGCTCTTTTTCAGGAGGGGCTTGACAATGCGATTTTAAGGGACTTTGGAAAAGTCCCATAGAGAAGTGAGGAATTTACCTCTAGGAGATCTGCTTCTAAGCAGTTTAACACACTTTTGAAAAAGGAAGTGGGATTTGTGTCAAGGGCACAGGTTGATGTTTTAAGGTGATGTAAAGTTTCTGCCAAAATTTTACCACTAATTTCTTCAAAATCAGACATAGTAACTTTCTGTGGATGTGGTCTGATCTGTCTGACCTCAGTACCACACGAGGATATGCTGATCGCCTTTCTGATATTATTGATTTTCTCAGAGAAGAAGGAAGCAAACTCACTGCACTTGTTGTCTGAGAGTATTTCACTGGGAATCTGGCTTGGGGTGTTTGTTAGACTCTCTACAGTAGCTGTTCTGTGCAGTGTTAGCTTTCTTTGTAAGCTGCAAGTTATTTTGATTTGTGTTAGTAGATTGTGTGTGACTCCGAGTGGTGAAAAATGGTATTGCGCTGCTTAACAGAACGCAACAGGAAGCACGTAGATTAATAGAAGAAGAAACTCGTTCCGTGATCTGTGTTTTGGATGCTCGTCATTGTTGCTGCCTAATCCTTGGAGTAGTTACGATCGTAAGTTATTCATTTTATATTGAAAATAACTGTAATAGCATGCTGTTGGTTTAACTAAAAGCTAGTTGTTATTAAAATGTTTAGAAATTGATGTTTGATAATGAAAGCTAGTGCGATCTAACGGCTAATATACAAGTGAAGCTGTTCTTCCCTTTATTTTCTCCAAACACATGTTTTAAGATTATAAGGCATATCGGTTGTTTATTTAGTTGTTTAAATGTGTAAATGGATGTTTGAATGTAAACAATATCCATGACGTTTTGTGGATTACTTTGTAATTTATATTTTTTGTGTGTTTCTTTTAGTTTTACAAGTAAAGTAAAGTGTGCATCACATAAGCACAAAGAAGAACGTGATGGAGCTTTATTTCAGTTAGCTATCTGTCAACGCTCGGTTCAAAACACCATTGCCAGGACAGAATAGTAGCAAAAAGATTGTGTGTGTTGTTTATGTTTCTGTTAATAATATTTGAGAAGAAAGTCTGTCTAGCTTTGCCTAGTTCCACATTGGAAGCATGGAGGCCGTCTTTATAGATGTTATAATGGACTACAAGTTTTGTCTTCTGCCACGTGCACTCAGCTTTTCTGCATTGTCTTTTCATATTTTGCACTGCTGTTGAGTTTCTCCAAGGTGCTTTTTGTCTGCCACTTTTCTTCCTGACTTTCACAGGAGCAATATCATCTATTACACTCTGTACTTTTGAGTTAAAGGACTCAAGGAGAGAATAAACAGAGTGTGCAGATATGCTTTGTGTTAAAGAAATGGCCTTCATAAATAGCACACTAGTGTTCTCGTTTAAGCATCTCTTCTTGACAGACACAGATCTAGCTTCAATAGTAGGAGAGATCAATATGTCAAAGAAAATACAGAAATGATCAGACAGTGCTAAATCCTTAATAACAATCGATGAAATGTTTAGACCCTTACTGATAAGTAAATCTAGAGTGTGTCCACAATTGTGTGTGGGTCCGTGCACATTAAGACAAGCAGTCATGTGATCTTCCTGTGACTTAAGTAAAGCACCACTCTTTCTCACCACTAGGATGATATGGGATAATCAGAGACAATTAGATCATCAAGATAAAACAAGTAATAAAAACTCAGTGAGTGTTTTAGCGCAATTTTCTCACGTCATGGGATCACAACACTAAGAGATAGTAAATCTTTTCCTGGATTTTTTTTGTGCGTTCCCGAGATTAGACCTTCCTTAACATAATGCCGAAAACCCGAAGTCTCTAGGTGGTCTGGTTGAGGAGTAGATAGAAGTGCAAGATTGGTGCGCACAGACAGAACAGAAATCATGAGTTAACAATCGCAATTTTGTCCGGTGGAAAATTGCGCTAAAAAAATCTGTTTTTGATTGGTTAGGAGAGGGAAGAGGGCTTTGTTATTTATGTACTGCTCAATGACCTGAAAAGAGCTGGGACCACAGTCTCAAAGAAAACCATTAGTGGGCCAATATCCCTGCTGCAGTGTGTGCAAACCTGGTCAAGAACTACAGGAAACGTATGATCTCTGTAATTGCAAACAAAGGTTTCTGTACCAAATATTAAGTTCTGCTTTTCTGATGTATCAAATACTTATGTCATGCAATAAAATTCAAATTAATTACTTAAAAATCATAAAATGTGATTTTCTGGATTTTTGTTTTAGATTCCGTCACTCACAGTTGAAGAGTACCTATGATACAAATTACAGACTTCTACATGCTTTGTAGGTGGGAAAACCTGCAAAATCGGCAGTGTGTCAAATACTTGTTCTCCCCACTGTATAAAATCCCTTCACATTTTATATTTCATTGTCACAGTTTTTTTTTTTTACAATCTGTAGTATATACACCTTTATTACCGCTACAGAAATAAAGGTGACTTGACTTGTATGCATATTCAGTATATATTTACAAAATAAATGCAGGGGTCAAAAGTTAATATTTTTCTCAAAAAAAAAAAAAAAGTTTTGATTGGTGATCAAATGCATATTTACACTAATTTCTTTCTTTCTGAAACCATTGAGTTTTGATTTCTGAGTGATCATTTTATGTATAATGTTGTTTTCACACATGATCACTGAGTGTAGGTAATTAGAAAATGATTGTGGCATTTAAATGCTATTGTTCCCCTTCGAGGGAACTTGCACTGCGTCGTCGTCGTGACAACACTAGGGGAACGCCCTTAGCGTAGCGCATCTGAAGCATGAATGAAATCTGTCCAATCCTGATTGGTGCTGCATCATGACGTAGTAGATGACGGCATAACCGGAAGATACAAAGGGACGCCGGCACACACACATGTTAGCTTTTTGCTCTTCAGCTAAAGCGCTCTGTGTGAATTGTCCGTCCTATTTAGTGTTGTTTGTCCTTATATCAGTTACACAAGCAATAATGTCTAGAAGCGAGCAGTTCAGACAGTGTGTGCACCCGTGTCCGTGCTATATTTCGGGCACGGACACACACCAGCTGTGTGTGCATTGCCTGAGTGTGCAGCACGCTAGTGCGGCTTCTTCCCGCGAGGTGGAACCGATGCTTCAGCTATCTGGCTCTGAGGAGTCAGATGCTTTAAGCATCGAGGCGGGTGATGTGGAGCTTAATCAACCTCTTCACGCACCCGCTGAAGAGGAGCTGGTGGAGGTTTTGACCCGCGCTGTGGCCAAATTAAGAATTGATTGGCCACAAGAAGAACCAGAAATCCAGCCGGCCAGTAAGCTGGATGAAAGGTTTTATAAGTGCCGGTCTCAACCTCCACGCCTTCCGTTTTTCCCTGACTTGCACAATGAGTTGTGCAAGTCGTGGGAAAAACCATATTCAGCCAGGCTCTCCAACCCCCCAGTGCTTGATTTTTCTAATGTGCTGGGGGCGGCTGAGCGTGGCTATGGGAAAATGCCTCGGATGGAGGAAGCTCTCGCGAGCTATCTTTCTCCCAAGGCCGTATCGTCCCTTAAGGCCCCGGTACTGCCCACCAAGCCATGCCGCGATACATCTTCGCTGGTGGGCAGAGCTTATATGGCGGCTGGGCGGACTGGTAGCTGCCTGCACACTATGGCGGTGTTGCAGGCCTACCAGGCCGACCTCCTCAAGGAGCTTGATGAGGGCGAGGGTCCCTCTCCGAATGATATCAAGGAGCTGAGAAAAGCCACCGACTTGTCTCTCCGCATCACCAAGGAGACGGCCCGTGCCATCGGCCGCTCCATGGCTGGTATGGTGTGTGTGGAGAGACATCTCTGGTTAAATTTGTCATGGATGAAGAAGAGAGAAAAACATTTTCTTCTTGACTCCCCGATTTCACCTTCTGGCCTCTTCGGCAGTGCGGTTAGTTCCGTAGTCGAGAGGTTTCAGGAGGTGAAAAAGCAGTTGGCGGCTTTCCATCAATACCTCCCTCGCCGCCCTGGCTCTGCGGGGAAGGCTGCCTCAAAGGGGCAGCCTCGGCCGTCTACCAGCTCCTCGCACCGACAGGTGCAAAAAGAGAGTGTTGCTTCCCGCGCCCCTCCCGAGGGAGCCTGGCAAAGGAGGCGGCGCTCTCGAGGCAAGCCTTCTGAGCCTAAGGTCGATCTGAGGATCGTCCTTCAGGCAAAGAAGGCTTCCTCCAAGCGGTCCTAGTTGCGGCCGGACCGCTGAGAGCTGTCCCCCCCGGGGTGGAGCGATCGAGGTCGCCTCCCTCCCGGAGCTCTCGGGAAATCAGTGCTGTGTTCCCGCCGTCCAGTATGCTTTGGGACACACTGTTTTCCCACGCACGCCGCTCCAGCCGCCTCTAGTAAGACCTGTGGCTGGGCAGCGAATGCGTCCGCCCGCCGAAAATCGTTCTCGACTGTTCCCTGCCGGCCAGCCGCTTCAGGGGGTTGGGAACGAGTAGCACCCGAGGACAGCCTCGAGAGGCTGGTTCCCTTAGTAGATTATCTCGGCGCATGGTCATGCCTTCCGAATATATCTGCGTGGGCCCTGCGTACTGTAGAGCTGGGTTACAGGCTGCAGTTCAGCTCCCCTCCCCCGAAGTTCAACGGGGTGGTCTGGACTGTGGTCGGCCCAGAACAGGTTCGGGTTATGGAACAGGAAGTTCAATCCCTGTTGGTCAAGGAGGCCATAGAACGTGTTCCTCTGCCAGACAGGGAGTCTGGGTTCTACAGCCGGTACTTCATAGTTCCCAAGAAGGATGGGGGGTTGCGTCCAATAATAGATCTCAGGCACTTGAATCGTTCTCTGAGGAGATTCAGGTTCAAGATGCTCACAATTCCAGCCATCGTGAGTCAGATCCAGTTCGAGGACTGGTTCGATGAGGCCTTTCGGGGCCGAAGCGTACCAATATCGGGTTCTTCCCTTTGGCCTAGCTCTCTCCCCTCGCACCTTCACCAAGTACATGGATGCAGCGCTGGCTCCGCTGAGACTCCAGGGCATCCGTGTACTCAACTATATGGACGACTGGCTAATATTGGCCAGGTCGCGCAAGATGGCAGTTCGGCATTGAGATGTCGTTCTGGCCCATATCAGGTGTCTGGGGCTGAGACTCAACACAAAAAAGAGTGTGTTGACGCCCTCCCAGAGGACTACGTTCCTGGGAGTTGTATGGGACTCCACAACGATGCGGGCACAAATGTCTCCCGCGCGCGTGGAGTCCATACGGGCGATGGTCTCCAGAGCGAAGCTAGGCCACAACCTCACTGTGAAGCAGTTTCAGAGACTGCTGGGGATCCCCTACAGTGGTGGTTGAGAGCCAAGGGGTTTTCCCCAAGGGGAAATCCGTTCCGTATGATCAGGGTAACGCGCAGATACCTTCGTTCCCTTGTCATATGGAGGAAACCTTTGTCGGCCTCCCGTGGCAGGTCCCTCTGAGGAGGGATCTGCTGTCACAGGCCGGGGGCACAATATTTCACCCCCGGCCAGAGCTGTGGAACCTCTGGGTCTGGCCCCTGAGGGGGCTCGGTACCTAGAGGCTGGCCTGTCAGCAGGTGTTGTCGAGACCCTACTCAGCTCCAGGGCTCCTTCTACCAGGAGACTGTACAGCCTGAAGTGGAATGTGTTTTCCACTTGGTGTAGAGAGCGTGGGGTGGACCCAGTTAACTGCCCAGTGGCTTCAGTGCTGGAGTTCCTCCAAGATCGTTTCTCCGCCGGTCTTACCCCGTCCACACTTAAGGTGCATGAGGCTGCCATTGCGGCTTTCCACTCACCTGTAGGTGATGGGCCTTTGCGGAAGCACCATCTGGTTGTACGTTTCCTCCGTGGGGCTTGGAGGATGAGGTCTGCGGCTCATTCCAGAGTCCCAACTTGGGACCTGGTGGTGGTACTTGAAGGGTTGGCTGAGGCCCCCTTCGAGTCACTGGAGTCGGCTGAGGCAAAGAACCTGACCTTCAAGGTGGCCTTTCTCCTTGCTACCACCTCTCTGAGGAGAGTGGGGGATCTCCAGGCCTTGGCTATAACGCCAACTTGCCTGGAGTTTGCCCCTGGTGGAGTTAAGGCCATCTTACATCCTAGACCGGGCTATGTGCCCAAGGTGCCGTCTAGTGTGGCACGGTCAGTGGTTCTTCAGGCCTTCCATCCTCCTCCTCACGTGACGGCGGAAGAGGGGAGACTTCACCTGCTCTGCCCAGTCAGAGCCCTAAGGGTTTACTTGGAGAAGTCTTCTCAGTAGAGGAAGTCAGACCAGTTGTTGGTGTGCTTTGGTTCACCCAAGAAAGGGCTGCCTGCATCTAAACAGACAATCAGCAATTGGATTGTCCAGGCTATAGCCACGGCTTATCAGGTGCGCAATTTGCCTTCATCTATGGCCGTGAGGGCACATTCCACCAGGGGCATGGCCTCCTCGGTGGCCCTCCTTTCTGGCGTTTCGCTTCAGGAGATCTGCGAGGCGGCCGGGTGGGCCACCCCGCACACCTTCATACGTTTCTACAGTCTGCAACTCCCTGTGACACCTGGCGCCAGAGTGCTCGCGTCCTAAGTGTGCCTGGTCTTCTAGCTTCACACTAGGGCGGGTGTGATTACGGTGTGACATAGTGGGCATTACGTTCCCCTAGTGTCGTCACGACGACGACGCAGTGCGAGTTCCCTCGAAGGGGAACGTCTCGAGTTACGACTGTAACCCTTGTTCCCCGAGAAGGGAACGAGACACTGCGTCTCGTCGCCACACCTATCACGGGCAGAGCGCTTGCTTCATCGCAAAAGAGCTAACGTGTGTGTGCCGACGTCCCTTTGTATCTTCCGGTTATGCCGTCATCTACTACGTCATGACGCAGCACCAATCAGGATTGGACAGATTTCATTCATGCTTCAGATGCGCTACGCTAAGGGCGTTCCCCTAGTGTCGTCACGACGACGACGCAGTGTCTCATTCCCTTCACGGGAACAAGGGTTACAGTCGTAACCCGAGACGTTTTCTAAACGAAACACAAGAGATGTTGGTTTTTTGAGGGGTGTGTCTAATGTAGAGAACTGTGTTTAGAGTTCTGCAAAAAAAAAAAAAAAACTTTGTTTTACAATTCAAAATTAGTGTAAAGCAGATAATGTGCTTGTTTTGCAGACTGCAGAGGTCTGAAGATTAGGAACAATATGAGTGAATGGAGTGGGCCTCAAGTACCACTTTTAGTGTGTGAAAAAAAAAAAAAAAAACACCTGTAATATCAAATTGGCCTAGACATGATTATCATTAAAGGGGGGGTGAAATGGTATTTCATGCATACTGAGTTTTTTACACTGTTAAAGAGTTGGATTCCCATGCTAAACATGGACAAAGTATTTCTGTGGCAAAAATACTCCTTCCGGTTTGTCACAAGTTTCGGAAAGTTTTTTTCGAGTATGGGCCTGTGTGACGTCAGATGGGGCGGAATTTCCTTATACAGGTCCTAAGTGCACTTCTCCCGGAAGAGCGTGCGCGCACCCGTAGACCAGAGCGAGAGAGCGAAAGCAGTACGCCCATCAAAGCGCTGTGCTCGGCTTTAGGGAAGTCAATGTCACCAAAGAAGTGGGTTTTTGGTTGCCAGTGCAAGACAACCCTGCACAGATTCCCAAAGAACCCAACGTTAAGGGACCAGTGGATGGAGTTTGTTTTTCCAGAGCATCAACGGAGTTGTGCAAGTGTTTTTGTTTGTTCCCTGCATTTCGACGATGATCGTTTTATAAACAAGGCCCAGTTCGACGCCGGATTTGCAGATCATCTAATGCTTAAGGATGGAGCAGTCCCAACGATAAAGGTTTGTGGTCGTGCGATGGAACCGCAGGCAGTGAGTAAAACTGCTTCAAATGTCTGTGTGTTGTTAGCTATCGGTGTGTAAGCACAGCTTTAGCTCCGCCCACACGGCACGCCTCCAGCCGCTCGTTTTTTTTCGGAAAGACTCGGTACAGCCTATCTTTCTTTTATAAATATAATAAAACTAAAGACTTTTTGGAGATATGAAGGATGCAGTACTACTCTATAGGTACTCAAGATTAACATGAGATTGACTGAAACTGAGTATTTCACCCATTTAAACTTCCCACACATCCGATATTGAAATACTTATTTTCAATACCACATTCTAATAATATTGTTTTTCTCCTCAATCACATCTGTTGTTTTTCTTACAAATTTCTGTGATGGACTGAAATAAGTGTCTCGAGTATTTTACTATTTGCCAAATTGCAAATTAAATCTTAACTTGAGTCCAAGCCATGAGTCCACAAAACTGAGAGTTTTTATATATGTGTGTTTGCCTCTTTGTGGGAATATAAACCCAGGATACACAATTAGTTTCTGTTATCTATCCATCTGTTTCTGCTCAACACCATCCAACACCACGCTGTCGCTGACTCATTCTTCTGTTTTGCTAGTTTTTTCAATATGGTACCTGAACACACACACTCCAAAGATGTTTCATGGAAGATTTTACAACTGGATTTGAACGGGAAGTTCACTCTGAATTGTGCAGACTGCTCCTCATTGTAGGGTTAGGGTTCTATATATTGAATTAGAAGGGAGACATTATTTCTTTTTATGTGTTGATTCATAAACACACCTTGCAGTCATCAAGACTCGGTGCCATATTGATGTTGTAATATCCTGATTACACAATATCCCTAATCTGAACAGACAGTCTTGTTTTTCAGACATATGGACAAAGAGCTGAGTCATCCATCCCCATGTTATGCACCCACTCAACACCCACAAAGTGTATTTCACTAAAAAATGAACAATGTTTGCTGCTAATGAACTGAACAGTTGGTCATGAATTAATTAAGTGGCTTAAGTGTGAATCTCACTTCTATATAACAATAAGCTCTGTTAAATCTGCTTCAAATTGTTATGAGGAACAGCAAAATAGAGTGAATAAACTGAAGGTTTAAGCAAGATACATAAACTTAATAATCTTTATCATTTAGTATATTTCTATTGCTTAAAGTCAGTAAGTTCATCTTAAACGATGAGACATTTGACATTTCACTCCACTTTTGAAGAGAAGTGATGGGATGGTAAGTAACTTGACAAGGCATTTTGAGACGAATCATGTTGTAATTTTAGTTTATTTTTTTGGGATATGGGATACAATAGTGACTATGATTTCCTAAAAGCAATTTCAATTTTAGATGTGACTATGACATGATGTCTTAGTTTGCCAAACTGGGGAAATATATTACTTTCAAACTGGGAGAGCCATTTAAGTCTGTTTAATGAGGGAGCATACATTCTTTCTGTCTTTGACCATTATAATATACAATTCCTAACCCTACACTTCAGTCTAGAAGGTTAAGACCATGTTTTATGTAAATTTGCCCTTAAGATAGCTTGTTAGCTAGTTTTAGTGGTACGCTGACCTATTCACTATAATAATAATAAAAGATATATTTCTGAATATATGTAGTCATTAAAGTGAAAAAGAAGAATATGCCAGGGCAGCAGCAAAGAGAAAGGTTAAAATAAGTGAAATCAATTTATAAATCCAATGAGATAATTAGAATAACAGGCTTTTTGGATTGAAAATATTTTGGTGTCGACCAAAATATATTTTTGTCCCGCCAAAGATTTATTTGATCATTTATGTAATGATACCTGCTGTTCTTCAGTACCGGCACCCACCGGCTGCTTTAAAACACTCCTGTGAGTGGGTAAGCATTCTTTGAAGACAGAGAAGTGTCAGAGGTTTCTCTTTATACAGTGTGTTTTTGCAGCGTTGAGCTTTGTAGCCAATCACAGACATTTCTGTTGAGTGTGTGAACGCAACGGCCAATCTGACAAAACAATCTGATAAATGATCTGGGGTGCATTTCCTAAAAGCATCGTTAGCCAACTATGGTCGCAAGTTCCGTCATTCTCAACATAGTTCAACTAGTCTGTGAAGGCCAACGAACATTCGCAAACAGCATCGCAAAGTTGTGTGGTTGGAACGACAGGTCTCGACCTGTGTTTAGAAGCATAGTTTCTAGTTTGCATGACATGTGGACTTAATAAATCCTTATCTTGAGCAAAATAAGCAAGCTGATATTCAGTACAACCTGTGTCTTTTATTTATAATACATACAAATGTCATTTACATCTATTAGTTTGTCAAGAGATTTAAAGCACTGTTTTTGAAGAAAAACAGTGCTCTGCTACATAAGAACGAGCCTATGATTGAATCTGGAAATAGAGAAAAATATCTGAGAAAAATGAGAAATAGTCATCAGATGCCATGTCTGTAATTTATAGCAAACCAGCATTAATTCGATCTCAAACAGTTTCATTAAAATAAGTTATTACTCCACCACGTGCGTTACAATATAAAATCGAACTAAGCAGTTTTATGATCTGTTCTGGCAGTGATCATTTTTGTATTTCATGAATAAATATGTGTCACAGTTGTGAGGAGATAGGTGCTCAACAAAGAAGATGCAAAACCGAAGGTATATTATTTAAATCCACTTATATAAACAAAGGCAATCACAGGAGAAATACTGCTAGACTACTATTAAACAAAGACTTTCAATACCAGACAAAAACCAGAGAGATTCTGGGTGCATGAATAGAGCAACCAAACTAGATCAACTAAACAAGAAACACCTGAACTGAATGAATCAATCAATGAGTAACCAAGGAAACAAACAGGCATTAAACAATGAGAACAGAACTGGTTAGAAACTGAGGGGCTGTTTATAAAACACAGTTTTTCAACTAAAAATGTAAAACATTTTATGCATTATGGCCGTTCATTTACACAATGAAAGAAAGCTCAAACTTTTGAAAACGGGTTTCAAAGTCCACGTCTCTGTTTAAACAACAAAAACGCGAATCTCTGAAGACGATGACGTCATGCCAATGCATATCGTGTTCAGTCTATAGTGTTTCATCGCCAACTAATGGATTGACAGCAGAATACAGCATTATTAGTCAGTTTTGCGGGTCCGTGTGAATGGGGATCGTTTACCCAATGGTGTTTGTTCCCCACCCTTTTTGCTTCAATGGGGGACACGTCAAGGTTGCCCACTCTCGCCCTTGTTATTCATTATAGATATTGAGCCCTTGACCATCTGGCCCCTGGGGTGGGGGGTTTGTGGGTGGGGGTCTGTGTTGCAATGTTTCACTTTTCTGTTGCTTTTACATTTCTTTATTCAAACTCGCATTAGTTTGCTCTACATGTCATCCATAAGCTGTGGATCACCTGTGGCTTCAGCACAAAGCACTCAGACTTGTCTTATCACAGTCACCTCTTTTCCAAATGCTCCCTTTTGACCAACAGTTCAGAGCAGGCCAAAAGAGCTTCAACCCCTGCACTGTGACCATCTGCAACAGTCTTTCATTCCTCTGATGTTCATGCCATTCAGCGCTTATGAAATGTTCCTTTACCTTAAACTCAAAATTTCAGCCCCTCGGTAAGGTCATGTTTGTGTGGGTGTGCTGTTTTGACAGCTGGATCTGCTTTGAAACAGCACAGGTGACAATGTTGCATAATGCATGCAGTGCGATAAGACGTCAAAAGGTTCAAATGGTATAAAAAACAACCTCATACAGCATTTTGTCTATTTGGACAAAAGCTTCACCAACAGCTTATCAGATAGGATACTGACAAAGAATAAATGTATAAAATCACAAAACTCAACATTTTGAATGCACAAATTTACAGAATACAACTGCACTGTACTATTTCCTATGATCAAATACAGATGTCTCAGGAATACAAAGCCTATCAAAAATCACTGAATCGAATATCCTGCAACAAACCAGCAATGCTAAGAAAGCAAATATATAATGCACTTTCACATAATACTCCAATTAAAATTTATTAAATAAACATTAGATCATTCTAGTCTAGTGCCACGTTCAATAAGCTATCACATGATAAAGAGGTCTGTTGTACTAAATATCAGAAAGGCACGAGCCACGTTGCCATATTGTTAATACAGTTAAATAAACAATAAAAGCAAACAACTTATCAGAACAACATTGCACACTCAAGAAACAACACAGTCAGTAATGTTTGTTTATTTTAGTTATGCCAACGGTATAATTCTGAATACAATTGAAGCAGAATCCCTCACGTATCTCCGAGCAACACACAGCCTTTAGGTGTGTTCGACTTAAAGTGGCGCTACGCAGACCAATCGATGTATGACATCAAAGTACCGCGAGACTGATTCGAAAGCATACGAAGCCGTCTGCTCTCTTATCGCTCCTGCGGTACTTTGATGTCATACACCGATCGGTCTGCGCAGCGCCACTTTAAGTCGAACACACCTTTTGATCCCTGACAGAAAGAATCAATAGGCTCGTTTGAGATGCGCCTCGTCTCGCCTGAAATTAAGACGAGAGTAGGCGGCTGTAGTGATTGGAGGAGTGAAAAAAGTGCAGCTAAGACAAACAGTTCTCTCTTCTCGTAGAGGATCAGACACCGATCAGGACTGTCTGAGAGGTGATGAACATTCGCAACTGCACTTGACTGCGGAATCGGACACAGGCACCTCACCGCCACGAGAGTTTTCTAACCGGCATGCATTTCGCTGTGATCAGCGGTGATGCGTTCTGTGCAGATTTTGCTCATCTCAAACGCGCCTTGTGTTTTTGAATGAGATGATTCAATGACTATACACAACATATTACACAACAATACTCACTTGTCGCCACCATATGGTGTAACGATGTAATCTGCAGATGGAGAACTAAAAATCCCCACCACTAATGAATTTGGAAACACATACAATAGTAGACATACCGGACGCTGCAGTTTCATTTATCGCATTTCTAGGACCCTAGATTATTGTGACAGCACCCATCAGAGGATACCTAAAACCTGAAACAAGTGCAAATACTATAGATGCACGGAAATTAACCTTATTAACGTAAAAGTGAGCACAGCCATTTCAAATATTTTTAAGTCTTCCGATGTCTGCCGCTTTCATGAGCTGTGCAAAAAAATAGTTCATTATGCTGCATGATGCTGCAAACTGGTAGGCCTATTTGTTGATTTAATATCATAATCATAAACATCCACTGTATCAGAGGATCATGCCCACCATAGCATATCACCTTACTATTTCTGCCACAGAAAGATATAGTAATATATACATATATATTGTGAGTTGTATGCCTATGCTAATGTAGTTATGAATTCAGAATGACAGTCTGTTTGGATCATGTAAACACAGACAAGTGGAGTGATACAAACAGTAAAAGTGCATTTTTATTTAGAGCATCCTGAAACATGAATAGGAACCTATAGCACAAATGTTACATACAGTATTATGTAGTTTAATCTAAGTCATGTGTTATTCATTAGCATCATTGTTCATCTTATGAAAGAAAAGTGAAAGAAAAAAAATATTTCTGAAAAAAATTGTTGGTTTTATTACACAGGCATAAAAAAAGATTTGATTATTTCAAAAACAGTTTGGAGACAAAGATGAAGAGACCGTGAGTACAATGAGAAAGAAAGAGAGAGATTAGGCTACATAAAATAATGAACAATGAAAAGACAATAAACTAGACAGGGTTAACAGAACATTCTCTCCGCTTATCAGTACAAGGTTTTATCCTCATTCACTTTTCAATTAAAGATATGGCCGCATACTCATCTCCCGAGAATGACACTTCAGCCTCGCGCGCTGCCATCTGATTGTAATTTCAGTATGTCATTTTCATGCAAATGGTTTTTTTTTATATCCCCAAATGAAACCTAAGAGGTGCTTACAGGCTGTGTTCATGTTCTGTATCACCTTTCACTTTTGTATAATCGAATGAAAAAAAAAAAAAAGTAAACATCGAAGGAATGCTTGTTTGCTTATCAACCAAAGAGATGCAAACATGAACACAGAGGAAAAATTCACTACAAGATCAAGACTTGCTATCAAGACTATCTTTCCTTTTTGGCGCAGTGGTGTCTGGCACTCCAGCCCAATAAGAGTAATTTATGGAAGAAGTATAATCCAATTATGAAGCCAATAGATCTGGGTGATGGTTTTATAGATAGGAAAGAACTGCATTCTTATTTAAATATGTTTACTGGCATTTACTGCATACGGTAAATGAAGAGATCAACACTGAATACAAACAGTCAGAAACAGGATAGAATGTTATATTTTGCTTGTACTGACACAATCTTTTTATTAGATTACAACTCCCCTCGCAATCAGATGTTTGCAAGATTTTTAAAATAGTTTTCCTCTTTGAAGACGAAATGTGAAGGCATTTCTGATTCAAAGTGTATGTAACCAAGGAGATAGGTGCTATAAATCATGAATTTGTATGCCAATGAAATGATATTTGGTTTTGAACCATTTGCTGAAACCTTATATTTCTATGCAAGGCCATTTGAGCACTACTTTAATTAAACTATTATTAAATACAAAGATATTATCATGGCCTCCAGTGAATGAGAAGCCAACAAATAAAGCTGAGTTCTTTATCCCTTCTCTATCTTTGTCTCTCACTTTTTCTAGTAGACTCATCACCGAAATGGAATTCGCTCCTAGTGTCACCATCACCACATCCTGCCAATTATTCAAGTATATTTCCCTTGGTCTTTATGGTTCCTTATTTTTTTATTTTTTTATTCTCCAAAATGGATGTTGGGAACAAATACATTATTACAGAGAATGACATTATATTTAATTATATTTCTTATAACATAATATTTATTGTTCCATTTATTTTATTTTTCTGTTATTGTTGATATGTTGTCAATATTTATGACTATCACCATTGCAAATGTATGGAAGCCTTTTCCCCCCACACATATATATATATTAAAACATAAAGGTCATAATTATGACATTAAAAGTCAAAATTGAGATTTCAATAAACTACTTACTATTACTTTTATGCCATAATTGACTTAAAAAAAATGATTTACAGAAAAAAGGCTTCCAAGGTAAAGCTGTATTTCTACGGAGCCCCAAAGGGGACATGGTGGTAAAAAAAAAAAAAAAAAAAAAAACGATGACAGGAGAGGACTTAATATAGGATTAATATAACCATAATATTTTTTTTCAGTTAGGCAGACTGTTTCACACATTGCAGTGGACAATTTGATTTTACTTAGTGGAAGCTTTAAGGTAATATGGAGGTAAATTATACAATATTTATGCATTTCACAAATCAACAGTTATTTCATGTCTTCATATTTGTTTTATTGGTGAATATCCATTTTATATAGGAATACTGTACATCTATTACCCCTTACTTACTTTTTAGCGTACCGTTTTGTGATTCTTTGAGTGATTCTTGGAACACTGACCATTTTTAACATCTCTGCAGTATTTATCTCCTCAATCAGATTACAGATCACTGTAAGGTATTATGCGAATGTTCCTTCAAGTCAAGACAATATAGGCAGCCAATAAAACTCAATAAGCACAGCAGTGAGTACAATTATTAACCCAGCAGTAGACCAACATTCAGCTGCCTCATTACAGCTATCAACTAGAGTCCCACTAAGATTTAATACCACCAAATATTCCCACCTTTTCTTCGGGCATCAAACTACTTCAAGCTTCTCATTAAAATACCACAAAAAAGAGCTGAAAGTCTCCACACTTCAACACCTTGTCAGAGGACAGTATCATACATTTGTGTGGGACTTAAGCAGGGGTAGATATGTATCAGATGGCTGTTTGCATGGGGGTATCAGCCAGGTTTGCTCATCGATTCTGGATGACAAGGGCCAAGAAATAGCTCTCGCAGATGAGTATGAATTCATCACAGCTGCGAAGGACAGATGTCATATTTGGCTGTCAGCGTAAGATGAGATCAGTCCAGACAAACATGGAGGTCTGCCATGGAATGCAGTTAGGTTAGCTAACGTCATATTGTTTGGACGCTAGAATACTTCCAACTGGGCATGTCCTATAAGACAGATTTTTGGAGGGAACTGGTTTGATAGGAAATCACAGGGAGAGACTGCAACCCACCATTTCTCTCACCTTTCCTTCTTCCCCTCATCCACATCTGGGTCTTCTACCTCTCTCTTTTCTCTCTCTCACGCATAGCACATCAAGCTACCAAGTTACAATCACAGCTTAGACACCTCAAGTTAGATATAAAGACATTCCCAGCCCTCCTGACCAACAAGGCACAGAACTGCTGAAAATTAAATAATGCTACCACCATCTTGTAGCATTAGCATTCTGTGCAGCAGAGAGCCAAAAGTAATGAATAATTCCCAATTGCACAGCTGATGTCACGTCTACATGCATACAGAAAGGAAAGGGGATCTTTACTCTACATTAAGTGTCATCTTAAATAGCACTAAACACAATAAAATGACGGCAGCACACACTTCCCATCACCACGATGCTCCGTTTTCTCGTTTTTAGATTGAAGTGCACATGGCAGGGTTCTAAATCATTTAAATTATGATAGATCATAATTAGAGTTCTCAGTAGGAGCTCAAATGGCGTTGATTGCTCATTGAGAGAGGCTCAACTCGGCTGATTTCAATGGTTTCTATTCAGAAAGGGATTTGTGTGTAGATGCTTTTCTTTATGTCTGACACAAATGACAGATGAATGAATCTGGCATTGCGGCGAATTGGCTGGAGATGAAGACATGAGACAATCAGAAAAAGTTTGCAACATGATTTAAAGACAGAGACAAACACACTAAAAGAGTTGAAAAGAGCTTGATGAGGACCCACTCAAAAGAACAAAGTTTATCTCACAAAGTCTAACTCCCTTTTATTTCCTACAGTACGCGGACCACACACTTTATCGATCACACAAGAACAGTTTCTAATACAAAGCTCTCTTAATCTTCTGATGGCTGATTTGTCATTTTATCTGCAAAAAGATTTTTTTTTTTGAGTGACTGACTGATTGATTTTTTTGTACTCCATTCAAATAATATTAGTAAAAAAAAAAAAAAAACCTTAACTGAGAATATCTATTAAAAAAAATGTCTCTTTACATTTCATCTTTGTGAATATTTCATTAGCTGTTGCTATTTAAAATGTTCTCAAATCACTTTCACATGACTGTAACCCCCCCCCACCCCCCACCCTACAGATTAGAGGACTTGACAGGATCTGTTTTATAAAACTTCAGAGGCCCTGGAAATGTTAGGCATTAAACTTTGATGTGAGAGATTAGAGGAAGGCGAATGGGAAGTGGGAGGTAGGCTGAGTAGTCTCTGATGTGAGATGCAGGCTCATTGCACATTTATATTCCTTTATTGTGATCTCTGTCAAATAAAATGCCAGATATAGTTCTTCTTTGGAGACAAGTTAACAGTTTAGAGTAGTTTTAAGCTTGTGTTCAAATTGTTTTGAGTCCCTGGGAAGTGGTTGTCTGGTCCCACGCTGCATATTACACTGTTGAATCCAAAAGAGCTTTTTACACTAAATTGATATTCTTCTGAATGCTTATTGTGTTTTTAAAGCCGAGCTGAGCTACTATATTTTTAGTTGTTACCCTAAGCAATCATCATCCTAAGAAACATGAAATATTCTTTATTTTGGAGCCTTATTTTTTTAAAGCTGCCATCATGTTTTTTGAAGCGTGGGAGCTCATTTGAGTATTACAAGTTCAGGTCTCCAAACTCCACTTGTATAAAATTAGCCTTCAATTCATCTACTGTGATGTTCTTCCAGTCAGCCTTTGGCTGCCGAAAATGGGGCCTTATAATTAGTTCTAGCTGGAAAGTGCGAGCTGGACTTCCCTGCAGCTGGAGGGACAATCCAAACAGGGTCCTAAGCAGGGAATATTACCATGAAAGCCTTTTAATTACACCTACTTAGAATGAGGTTTATATTGGAGAATTCCCTTTACGAACAGTACTGGTGGAATAACAGAGTGGGCATCGAGGAAGCTGATAATGGATTGACTGTGATATGGAAAATGAGGGCATGCGAGCATGCTGAATGCAGAGCAGGATTCAGAGAGGAATCACAGGGACCAGGATAACACCTCTGCACTCGACCTATTCTTTTGTTGTGTGTCACAGCAGGACTCCCTCTGCTTCGAAGCCTGAGGCTTATGTCAGTGCATGGATGCAGAGTGATATCAATATCTTTTTTATGAGCTTTGAGCTCAGTGATTTTGCCTTCACATCCAGAAGGTTTGAAAATGTAGCAGATGCATCAACGTGACTTCTGAAAATTCTTTGGTTTCTCAGATTTCCCAGGAGCTTTCATTAAAAGATAATTGTATAATCCACTTTTGTTGCATCTGTTTTAAACAAAGAACAAACTTCATTAATTTACACAAAACTGTTTGATGAAAAAAAAGTAATCATCTGTGTGTAAAAACATCGTCCATGCATTTTTAAAAATGTCTTGTTCTGTAAGGTCATATGAATGCTGGAGCCACATGAATCAGGCCATAGAAAGGGAAAGACCCTGGATGGATCGCCAGTCTGTCACAGGCATGAACACATTTACACTCACACCAACAGACAATTTAATGTCTCCAATTCACCTATGCATGTATTTGGATTGGGGTAGAACCCGGGGCATCCAGAGGAAATTCCATAAAGGCCTCCTGACTCAGCCAGGTCTTGAACCGGGATCTTCTTGCCTTGAATATTCACAGTTGTTTTAAATACTTGGTTCTTATTTCTGTCATATTATGCAGTTGAAATGGGATTTTTAGTATTTGCATTTGCACAGCGAAAGTAATGAATGCACAAACAATATGAATTTTGGACATACAGCGGGACTTTGTTTGCAGAGCTTGATTATCATAATATTAGTCTTGATGTCTTTTTGACTTTACATTTTATGCCTCATGATTTTTTCCTACAATATCATTAAAACCACTTGGATGTCCTTGGGCAGGCTGACAGATGCAATTCTTTCATGATGCCATTGGTTCACAGTATGTAAATACAAAACCTCATCATTCATTTTACAATGTGCTGCACTCACAGATGCCACATTCAGTATCCTTTTTTTATATTATGTGATTTTAATTGGTTCCAAAGAGAGCACGGAGCGGCATGCATGTCGTTGGCAGTGAGAGAGAGAGAGAGAGAGAGAGAGAGAGAGAGAGAGAGAGAGAGAGAGAGAGAGAGAGAGAGAGAGAGAGAGAGAGAGAGAGAGAGAGAGAGAGAGAGAGAGAGAGAGAGAGAGAGAGAGAGAGAGAGAGAGAGAGAGAGAGAGAGAGACAGAGAGAGAGACACACAGAGAGAGAGAGAGAGAGAGATCTCTTTTCTGAATCTCTGCTTGTGCCAGTTTTATTGTTTTATCGTCTCAATCTGTCCACCTAAATTAATCTTTTTAATTGGATCAGTTCTTCTAGATCAGACCTAGCTTGCCCTCTATCATTGTATCAGTTCTCAGTTCAGACATGAACATCTGTAGATGACCCTTACTGAAGATCACATAGTATATTTATGGTGCCTTGCATCTAAGTAAGTGGACAATCATGGAGGGAGCTTTTGGAAATTTTGCAAAGACTTAGACATTGACAAATGAGATTATGTGTCCTTGGTGAATAATGTGAAATCTGCTCTAATACTGTCACAGCACTTTCTCCTTTTTATTAGGCTACTGTAATTATACCCCTTTTAACCTCTAAAATCAAGGACGGTAATTTAACGTCATGCTAGATATGTACCTTTGAAATGAACTTGCACTGCTAACTCAGTGAGTTAAAATGTCATTCATTTATGAGGTGAAAGCTCAAGTTATTGTATTATAATGTACAAACAAAGATGTGCATGACCCAGAAACGTATTTAAATAAGAAAATAACATATGTTAGCATGGATGTTCAGAAGAGATTTTCAAAATGGTTTGATTCTGTTTTAGGTTGAATGACATGATGCTAATGAATGACTAAAAGTGCAGCTCCTATTATATCCCATTTTGTCCGTGAGCATGGAACTTAACTTCAGGTTACTCCAAAGGGGATTGTCTGTACAATGTCATTTAAGTTGCTGCGGATAAAAAGCACCTGCTAAATGTCAACGAACATCAGAATGCTCATTAATGTGTCTTCTGTACTAAATATTTTGTATCGCTGCTGAAGATAGTTCAGATGCATGTTCATGTCCCCTACTGAAGAACACCATCAAATATGATTCTGATATTATCCTGTAATTTCCCATTTCAAATAGGTCTAGTTTTCCCATTACATAATAATTGCATCCATCTCATCCTCATGGCACACCAATCTTGGCACCATGACGAGTATATTGGTCAATACCTCATTTAGTTTGCAGAAAGATTTAACCCTTGTGCATCCTTGAGGACATTTTTGTCCTTTTCAGTTTTGTTTTTTTGATCACTTTGCCTGTGTTAATGCTAACTGCATAAAATTTGGCACGGGTGTGTATTTTTATTGGAATTCTACTATTTAATCACCATTTCCTTTAAAAAAATCTATTTTGCACTAGTTACACAAAACACTTCCTCTCAGGACCTTTTGGACAAAAATGGCCCCATTGAAACCCATTAAAACTGCATTTTTTAATCCCTGTGCCGTTTAACTATAAAATGATGCAATCTTTTTTAATAGGCTTTCATTCTGTTGGCAAGGCTTCAAAATTGACATTTTTACAATTTCTTATCAGATGGTGCCATTTTTTCAGGTTAGGCCTATAAAGCAAATACTCACTTTATTCCTGTTTTCTGCTTCGGCATATTATAGAGCCAACTGGATAAATTATGCAACGATAACTGTGTGGGTTTGTTGGTATGGATGTCTAAGTGTGGTTTGTATGTGTGTAATAAAATAAAAAGTGTGTTTGTGTGCTTGTAATATTTGAGAGAGAAAAACTCAACTGCAAATTGAAAAGCCAATCACTGTGTTCACCAGTGGAGTTTTGCTGGCATCCAATGGGGAAAGTCTGGTACTGCGCCCAAACAAAATCTTACTGAAAGCTCATTTTTTGAGATATCATCCTCAAATTCGGAACACAACCTGTTTAGATTAATGGCTTTGAATTTATATCAGTTTTAGAGTTCCAAATGTTTCATAAAATATATATTTTATATAAAATATTGATTATAATGTTCATAAATATTTTTCATAAACTTAAACTTCTATAACATTTTTTTGGTTGCACTTAAATTTTTTCACTTCAACAACAATCTGCCAATGGTCTTCTTTAAAATGAGACCAAACTTAAGTATTTGCTCCCAAGCATAACATTTTTATGAGAGTTTTTTGACTTGGACATTTTTGTCCCTTTTGGACCTATGTGTAAGTTTTTTTTTTTTTTTTTTTTTTTTTTTATGTTAACTGCGTTAATTTTGGCACAGGTGTCTATTTTTATTGTTATTTTAAAGTAATTTTTAAGTTTTGCTGGGATCCAATGGGGAAAGTTTGGTACTGCGCCCAAACAAAATCTTACTGAAAGCTCATTTTTTGAGATATCAACCTCAAATTTGGAACACAACTTATTTAGATTTATGGCTTTGATTTTCTAGCCGTTTTAGAGTTCAACTTGTTTCATAAAATATATATTTTATATAAAATAATATTCATACATAATTTTCATAAACTTAAACCTATATAACTTTTTTTTTGGATTTACTTATAAAAAAAATTAACTTCAGCAATAATCTGCCAAGGGTATTCTTTAAAATGATACCAAAGTTAAGTCTGTGCTCCCAAGCTTCAACTTTTTATGACAGTTTTTTGACATGGACATTTTTTTCCTCTTTGGACCTATGAGTAACTTTTTTAAATTGATGCACAAGGGTTAATATTGCTTTCACATTAGTGTCACAGTTGTTCAGTTTGTTTTAGTATTCATGGACTTTCAAAAACACACAAATTATGCATTATATTTAATGAATAATCCAGCAAACTCACTCTACCAACAAAGGTCTGTGACCCATCCTCTGAAAACTGCAACTGACATCCCAAATGAAGCTAGCACACAGGCAGGACACTAGTTACAGGACACATGAAGACCGATAAGGTTTATGACCAGAAGGAATTTGCATAAAGTTGTGACTCTCACTTAATTCTTGCTGAGAAGGACAAATAAACCCTTTTAATCCTATATTCTATATATAACCACTTGTGTATAAACATGTATCCAATTTTCCCATCTCATGATTTTCCTTTTATGGGGTTTGGCCTATGTATTCATTCTCTCTTTTAAACTCTTTTGGATTAATGTTTCAGACTTGCATACAATGGTTAACCAAAATCACATGTGTAGCATGTTTGGTCTCTATGAACTCCAATCTTCGTTCCCCATTTCTTAATTTACATTACATTTTGCTATTAGTAGTATAAGAATCTTGAAGGTTCTTATCTTAAAGGTACACTGTGTAGTTTTTTAAGTATTTTATTAGCTAAAATCAATGTCTTTATTCATAAATATGTCCTCATTGGTGTAAAATTACCTCTGCCAATGAACTGACTTATCCTCATAAGCTAAGAATTTCTTATCTTTATTTACACTGGATGGGTAAGTCCAAAAAATTGAAAGGCTGCACTGCATGGTACTTCATTAATGCAGGATCATACTTATGCCGAGCCACAGAAAGAATCCTTGTCGCCAAAAAAGCAAAAAAAATAATTTAAAAGGAAACGTGACCGGCGAATTAAAAAAATGAGGGTAAACATCGGGATAGCTTTTCCCAGGTGGAAAGAGCTAATGAAGGAGAAAGACTTTGAAAGGGACGCTGAAGTTGCCTGCTTTCTTCTCAACAGGTAAGTTAATGTTACGGTCTAAATTACAAGCTTTTTTTCTTTGCTTGGTTGTGTAATTCATTATATAGGCAGCATAACAGTAGAACATGTATAGTTAAACTCGATGAAGTGCTATTGGAAGACATGTTGTCATAGCTTTTTGGTACATAACGGCTACCGTAGTTACAACATGCATTTGAAAAAGTGAGGCGCTAGAGAGCACTATTCATTTGAATGCAAAATACAATTTCACCGCTAGATGGGAGAAATTCCTACACAGTGTACATTTAAACACCCAATCAAATTACATATTCAAATGCCCTGCTAGAGCACAAAGGATCGTAAAATTTCCCTCCAAAGGGAACAACTTCTTATTGGCTCACTTAAATCCTGAGGGTGTGACATCTTCACACTTAAAAAAATAACTGATCACAAGATCACGCTTGTATCCGTTTTCTGAGAAATCCTGATGTTTTGATGATGCTGAGCTAGGAGACATTTAAGGAACCCTAAATGTGTGCCAGGCTGCGGCCTTGTCTTTCCATTCACCAAAGATCCTCTGACTCCCACTGGTTCTCTCCCATCAAGACAACATCAGCAAAGATCAACTGGAGCCTCAACAAATTGCTTCAGGACATTTTTATTCAAATGAGTGAGGCATGCAAGCATCAATATTAGTCTCATTATTTGATACATTAAGCATCCCTACCCCTTTTAAAGAAGGGTATGTTAGAACTAAAACTGATGGTTTGCTCAAGGCTGTTGATCTGTTGAATTTCAAACAATGCTACAGCTTCTTGTTTTCCTGTATTCTGCTTCAGCGCTCTTTCCATTGCAAGACTGTATGCATGTATGTGTGTGTATGTTAGAGTAGTTCAAGTGTTTAGTCTAGTTAATAAAGTCTTGTTCATGTCACACGGAAAGTTGTCTGTGTTTCATGCTCATAAACTGGAGTCCCTAATCATGCAGATTTTTACTACATGCTCTGAGTAACATTTCTTAAAATTAATAAATAATTACAGTAATATTACTAATAATGAATCACTGACGAACAGGTTAGTTGACTGGGGTATTCATTTTGCAACATCAAGTTATTTCTATTATAACTGATCCAAATATTAATAATTAATAATAACAAGTTATGATTAATTATTAATATTTCCCTTGCTACAATTCTTGGAACAAATTCTGCCTGATTCTGTCAATGGCTCCTAGAAAAGACGAGGTCATTTTATAATATAATTGTCTGGGTATTTGTGCTTCTTACTTTTTTTGTTCATAAATGCTTTTGTTCTCACAGTTAAATGAAAATATGAAGCAATATGAAAAGCAGTACACTATGCACTCGCACCAACACATTTCAAATGTATGATTATTTATCATGCAGTTCTAACTTTCACCAAAACTCTAGGGCTACATTACTATAATCTCATCTGTAAACATCACGTAGGCTGTCATCGGAGATGGATGTGGAGGGAATTATCAGCAAGGTCCAGAGATATCTTAGTGTGCAACACACAAGGTACAAGCACATCACTCAAAATGATATATCCCATCTCAGTGATCACGCTGAATGTGTGAATAAGAAACCCCCAGGGGTTATTTTGCATATGCACAGAGATCTGTCTGCTGCTCCCACAGATAACATTTGTCTTGTATTTATAGTGTTGGCCTATATTGTTTAAGCTTATATTGCCAGGTTTAAGAAACAAAAGGATCAGAAAAGAAAAACTTTCATTGGTTGTAAAATATGTATAAATGTGCTCATTGTTTCAGAATTAGTTTAGATGCAATATTTATATGAATGCAATGTATTTATTATTATTATGATTATTCGTGTGCAGGACATGTCCTTTATTTTATTTTTTTCATCTTTCTGTTCAGTCATCTCCATGGAGACAGACAACTACAGGTATTTATTTTTAACTTAACAACACTTATTTGGAAATCATCATGCAAGCTTTGGCCTCTTTAAAAGATCATTTGAATGCAAGCCATATTCAGTTGCTGGAGAGGGAGAGATATGGAGAGAGAAATATTCTCTGCAAATGTCATCATGTTGACAAATGGCATTCTTTTCCTGACCTGAGACAGTAAAGTCAATTACTGAATTTGCCATATTGATACTCTTGACATTCACAGGAACTCTCCTTGAAGCTTCAATAATAAAGTGCTCCAGAGAGCAATTTTACAGGGTCAGGGTTGCATTTTATGAGTCAACAAAGCTGTTTTCTGTTCATCATTTAGTTTGTTCTGCCACTTTAAACTTTACTACAGTCTGTTTTGTGATGAAACGTTTCAAAGAAATCTACATTGGGGAAAAAATATGTTCCCACAAAGAATGGGAAACAATCTGCATGCACTTTTCATGTCAAAGTTTTTGTGGGTATTCAAAAAGAAAATTAAATTAATTATATCAGTGGTCTCTCTCATTTTGTTCTGCTTCCTGCTGTGTGATTGGCTATTTAACATAGCAGGTGTTTTTTATCCTTCTCAGACAGGATATGTGTGTTTTTAGAAGTGCAGAGGAAATAGGCAGTACATTTGAAATGGCCAAGTGTTTAATGAACACGAATGTAGGGCATACAAATCCCAGGAGAAACAGCTAAATGGGATGGGGGTGGGAGATGGGTGTGAGTTGACAGGTATGCTGCTAGCATGTTAACATTTAGAAAATAAAGTCCAGCCATTAAGTAATTTATTCATGAAGTAGTCTAAGTCAAAACATGTTTAGATTTTTTTTTTTCTTTTTATAAATTTGACAAATTACAGCTGGCAATTTACATGACTTGATGAAAGAACATTCACATAAGTGCACTTCAAATAGCACACAGAGATAACAAACAAGCGAAAACAACAACAATACAGCATTCAAGGCCAATGCAGTGCAAGCCATTGCAAGGTGTGTCTCAGTCGATAAGAAGGGTGCCTGAGAACACATCATCAGATTTGCATCATCTGAAGAAAGATGCACAATCATGCCCGAAGCATGGAAACGTGGAGCAGTGTCTCGTTCCCTTCCCAGGGAACCTGGATTACATATGTAACCTAGACGTTCCCTTTTGAGTGAACTCAACGCTAGGTTAGCTGACTCTATGGGGACATCAATACCAACTATGCCATGCTGACCAGTGCCTGCTTGAGTGTAACAACTCACAATATCTCAGAAGATTACACAAAAATAGCTCTGCCACTTTCATGTGCAAAATTAGAGTATTGTACAAACCATCCATAAAATGCAAAGTGAAATTTATAAAATGCATCCCCCTTCACACACCGATGCAGGATGAGCAGAGTCTCAGTCTCTAACTGCACCAATAGTCTCTCAAATATCAGCAAAGGCTAATATCTTTGACAGCATATGTGCATCCGTCCCAGTTCACAGTACTCATGAAAGACATGAGTCAAAAAGTACCAGCATGACCTACTACTTCCGGCGAGATTCTGAAGTGCGTGTTCGATGGACACTTTACTATCCCATGAGGCCAGGGGAGAGGTTATGTGAATGGCAGTTTAGTCATCTTATACATCTTTCCAGCTCTACTACTAAAATATTCTATCAGGGAGCCAAACAGCATGCTACTCAAGCCTAATAAAGCAAGCTTAGCTTAATGTATTTCTCAGAGTAAGGAGTGGGCCTAATCTCAATTGTAGGCCGCCTACTTGGTGGCGCGAAGAGCTAGATATGTGGCTATATGGAGTTCAGAGACAGACCCTTGATCTAGGTCTTTGAGCAGGTCTGCCTGGGAACTTGCAGTACTGCCATAGTGTCCAAAGCTCTGCCAGTCTGACCGGCCGCCGAATATGCCCTTCCCACCAACCTCTATGACTACGTTTACATGCAGCCAATAACCCGTTCAAAACCGGGATATTAGCAATAACCCGGTCGCGCACGGTCATGTAAACACCGGCAAAACCCGAATATGCTCATATCCCAGTTTTTAAAAACCCGGATATGATACCTGGGGTACCCCTTTTCTAACCCGAATATTTGGTCATGTAAACGCGTATCGGCATATCCCCATCAAAAGGAACATTGATTTGTGTTCTGCGCATGTTCTATTCGCAAGGAATCTTGGTCTTTTGAGTAGAGACGGCGCATACAAAAACCCGCGTGCAGTATACCGGAAGTAAACAAGAAGTAGAGGTAAACATGGCGAGACGCAGCACAGCACCACACTTTTGGAGCGAGGAGGAAAGCGCAAACAAATGCGATCGCTATCAGCCCCGAACTATTCATTATCCGCGTGTTGCTGCTGTTGTTGTTGTCTTTGGATACAGGAAGAAGAATCGGAAATGACGCATATTGCGTCTTAAGGTTGTCCGTACGTCCAGACGCTAACCGTGCGTCGTCGTTTACATCGGGATATTGCCAATTGATTACAAATTCCATGTATACAGGAGTAACTCTCTCTACTCATGCATGTAAACGGGTTATTCCGAATGTTTCAGAAACCCAAATAGTGACCTTAACCCGACCATAACCCGAATTTTGACAGCTTGTAAACGTAGTCTATGTTGCCTGATATGGTTAAGAGGGCAAAACGGAAGCCTGGATGGAGCATGTCTGTCTCCATGAATCTGTCACCACAGTGTGCAGGTCTGTCATGTCACTTTCATTCCTTCCACTGCAGTTGTAAATGTATATGAGATTCATTAATTAAAAGCTTTAGTTTAGGGAACCATTTTTGCAGCTTCAAAGCTCAATTAATTGACCTTAAGGCCATAATTGGCAAAAAAATGAAAGCAAAGTCCTGCCAAAATAAATTCATACAATTATATTGTTAGGTGAGGGTTGTCTTCAAGTTGTTTTCACCATATTTAATTAACATAAGAGGGAGTAGATTATGATGAGCCATGCTGGCCAAGCTGAAAAAAAAAATAAAAAAAAAAGCTCTTAAAGAGTTTAATTAGTACATGTGCAGTTCCGGAAGAAAGGCCTCGACCAATGCCAAAACCACATAAGATATTTTCCCCAATGCTTTCCTGTGGAATAATAGAAAGGCTTTTTGGTGCAGCAGATGTGGTTTGTCCATTGGTTTTGAACAGAATGCCTGCCACAAGCATTTAGTCAAATGTATTTTCTTTGCAGGGCGGGTAGAGGAACAGATGGCATTGTAATCAACATGGATAAATGCAAAATTGCTCTCTAAAAGTCACGGTATAATTTATACCTTTAAGACAATTGGATTGGACTAGCCCTTGTGCTCATGCTAAGACTTGATGACATGATGATAATCCGGGTCTCCTAAACCATCTGAGTGACTGAGCAGTTTTGGGACAACTAGTGTTCAAAATTAATTATAATCTTAATATCTTAACAGGGGTTACGATCAGGGGCGGTTTCTTCATTAGGGCGATCGGGCGACGCACCACCAAAGTGTCAAAGGGACTTTTTCAATCACATTCACAATCTCATTCAACCACAGAGTTACGCTAGACGTCACTGTAATCTGCCTCTGGATATAGTCCAATCAGTGTCATGTCACGTTCTGTGGAGTACCGCCTCTTTTTGGGCGATTTCACTCTGGCTGAGAATCGCCCAGAGTGTTCCCATAGACTTACATTCAAAGATGTTTTTTTTCGAACTGCAGGCACTGCAATGCATTCTCTATGGGTTCCGGGAGGGCTCGCCCTAACGTGCTTACGTCATCATACGTATCCTTAACTTGTGCAGCGATTGGTGGGAACAAACATACACTATTAAAAATCTTTAAGATCAAGTGACAAATAATATTTGAAAACAATTTTGAATTTGAACAACAAGAAAAAATGAAACACTACTTTAATATCTTTATCAAATGTGATTAAAAAAATAAAAATAAAAAAGAGAACGAGAGCGAGAGCGACTGTTGGGACATCTCGCGAGTTGAGGCCAGTTGAACTTGAACAACGTCATGGCGAGCGCAGTTAATTCTATCTTGGCCCTGTCCCAAATGGCGCACTTCATGCGGACTTTCGGTCTCGTGGACTTGAATTGCGCGTGCTCGCTGAGTCTACGAGTCCGTAGGCTGTCCCATTCAGCATTTTACCGCTCTGAAGTGTGCTCAGCAGCGCCCCCTTTGTACCCTTGAAGCGGTCTTCCGCGAAGCCCGCATAGATGCAGGCTCCACGCACTTTAACTACCCAGGAATCCTTGCGAAAGGCCAATCAGACAACAGATGGGAGGAGATTTCACTCGCGGATAATTGTTGACATGGCTGAGAAGAAAATATTACGGTTTTTATGACCTAAATGTACATTTTACCAGTGGTTACCTACAGTTTATACAAACATTATGGTCATCGACCAGTGGTTGATGTCTCAAACATAATAATAGCGCGTTTAATAATACGATCGCATTATGATTCATTAAATAAATAGAACCGAATGGCAGGGCTTTACTGAGTCATATGTAAACATAGTATGAATATTGAAACCTGTAAATTCATCTGAAACTCATGCACATTTTCATTATGTTTTAAAATTGCAATCTTAGTTCAAATGGAACATTATGTATTATTATGTACAACTGTATACATCATTTAAATAAGCATGATGTATCTATTGTCTAATGCCCAGGTGATATGCACAATATCAAAATATAGAACTGTAAAATTAGGCTGTGTAGTTGACATGGAGATAAGACGTTGGAGCGCAAAAAATGTGATTTCTCCTGTCCAACAACAACCAGGCCTGTAATATTTCTGTCAGTAAGGTTATTTTTCACTCTGATTTCTCTGAAAATAAAAAGCTAGATGATATATTAAACTTTTTCTGTACGATGGGTAAATATCATATTCACAAAGCAAGATACCTTAAATTCAAACCTAGTTGCAATTTTTTTGCTTATGATTTACAGTTAGAGCTTCGAAAATATCCTGTATTATAGAACAAGTTTTATATAAATTGTAAAACTATTTTATTTACTGTTATTATTTACTTTCATTTTCTCTGTATCCCCACATGTTCATGTTCACTGTTTTGTATTATTTCCATTGTAATGCAAAAAAAAAAAAAAAACCAAAAAAAAAACAGCCCGTTATTTCCGGCGTGCTGATCGAGTCTGTCCCAAAAATACCTTTCAATGCGCCCTCGTGGACTCGCGCCAATTAAGGGCCCTGTAGGTCTGCACTACATGACGTCACCAAAGTGTGGACTCGAAGTCCACAAGTCCGGAGTGTGCCATTTGGGACAGGGCCATAGTCATTCATGAAAAGAAATACAATTCAGCCGTCGTAGTAATCAGGATAAATTGGTTCAGCATCGCTAGACGAAGTGTTTGAGGAGCACTTGAAAACTGCCACAGTCTTTAAAGGTACATCAAATAGTGAGTAATGTGCAGGGTTCGTGTTAAATGGAGATATAAAATGTAGCCCTTCAGATTCAGAGCGATTTGCGCTACGCTGGCCAGAGCAAGTTGCGTAAATAGTAAGTTATGTGATTTCAGTTGTTTCTTATTAAATTGAAATTGGAGTAAACATTTTTGGAAATTCGCATCCGCTGGGCTTTGTTTGAATTGATTTGGACTTGCTGCTGAATTGTTAACACTCATATAGAAACAAACAAGGAGATTTATTGTAAGAGTCACTTTATTTTTCATTAAAATTAAAGTAGTGAAGTTGCCTTTTACATGCTTAAACTGTTAATTTATCCATTGCATGGGAGGACCTTATTCTTATCAATCATTCAAACATTTGCCCCCCCCTGAGAGATTTTGCAGGAGCCGCCACTGGTTACGATACAAGTCCGCTAAAGTGAAAGAAAACTACTCTCTGTGTCGTGCACAACAAATTGTAGGTAGAACATTTGAAATTCCATTTATTAAATTGGTAAAATGCAGGTGATTTGTGTATTTATAATACATGCACATTTCACTGAATATGAAAAGAATAATTATAAAAGTGAAGTGATAAAACTTCATCTCAAATGTGAAGTAATTTAAATCTAATGTGATTTAAAGCTGCCGTCGGCAACATTTTTTTTATCATATTCGGTGAAATCGACACTATAATCCGACAGAACAACATAAAGTGGTTTTAGAAAAAAAAACCGAGCTTCTAACTCCACCTGGAGCGTGTTATTTGTTTTGCAAAAATCCACCGCTCCCGGATCATCAGGTCCAATCAGCGCAGGGGGGTGTGAGATCTGACTGTCATGATCATGTCATGCACACGCCACAGTCACAGATCCCCTCTCCCTCGCGGCTCGCGCACGTAACAATATCACAAGCACAGGACACGCCTGAAGTTCGCCTGAGATTGTACGAAACGTGATGGCGGAGAGAAAATCTACTAACAAGCTTCCAATTCCTCTGTTATTGCTATCTATGGATAGATTAGCCAGGGCAGCCTACCTCCGAGTCCATGGTGTTGATCGATGCTGAAGAGACGCGCGCGTTCACAGAAAATCAGGTACAAATGCACTGACGAACACGACGTCTATGGGAGGGTGCTCGTTGGTAGTGGGGGAGGGGCATGAGAGTTGTTAAACATTCAAAATTTTGGCTAAGTCAACCAATCTGCCAGACTTGCCGACTGCTTAAGCAAAGAATCCAGCACAGCAACATTGGTGCTGCAACGTGATCTCATGAGAATACGTGTGTATTTTTACGAAAGTGTAATTCTACCATACGTACATTTACTTACGTTTTATACACACAGAAACGTATAATACTGATGTATTTACAGCACTAAAACGTAAAATATTTAGCAGCTACATATTAACAGCACAAAAACGTAAATTATTTACGTATGAACAACTCTACCGACGCACATATTTGTACGTATTCTTATTTATGCATATTAAAATCGTGGCATTAATGTTTTGACTCTATTGCATTCAAATGTCTTATCAATTACGTTTCAGTCGCATTTATTATTATTAAATACAGTTTACTCAAGAAATAGGCTAATAACCATTCGCTCTGTTCGTGCCTTCTGCTGCAAACTCGTTTCGGAGGATTAGCCTACATGCAGTTACACAAGAATACACTTTAAAATCTTAAAAATACCTTATTTAATCGTTTAACCATTTTGTAATATTTAGTTTATTTACAGTGAGACACAAAATGCGTTTTCTCCAATAGAACAATAATACACCAAAACCCAACATAAATTCACAAAAGACATACATTTTATTAGCTTGATATTATAATCCAAATATTTAGAATCCATACGTTTGCAAGAAAGAGATCCAAATTCAGCCCTTTATCCAGTGAGCGATCTTCATCTCCATTTCGCAGGCTATCAGCAGCGCAGTCCGTAACTGCCAAATTCCGCGCTCCGCTCGTGATGAATTCAAATTCAAAAATTTCGCCCTCAAGAAGCGTTACGACATGTTTTACGGCAGTGATATCAAACGCTCATATTGGCTCCATAGACAGTAAAAGAAATGGACACAGCGACCCCATTGGATTCAACGGAGACAATGGGTGCTTCTCAATATCCCTCCTCGTCTCCTCTCTCCTCCGTCCTCCATCCTATGACCCGGAAACTGATCGAGCTCAGCCATCTTGAAGGACATCTCCATTCTCTAATTGCACCGCGAGGAGTCGAGGATCGAGGAGTTAGGAGGCTTCCTGAGGAGTCATGAGCGAGGATACACAGGTGGATCCTATGCGGAAGAGTTTTAACGACTTAAACGTGACGCACGTCTAAATTCTCCTCCCCCTTCACATCGGTCACAATCATTTAAATTTATACTTTACCTTTGCAGTTTATATAAACCACACATCTCACATATTTCAACAGGGTATCTTGCTTTATTATTATTTATTATGAATTTCTTAAATAAACAAACTTCAACAACATAAGGGCAGATCCTTTGAGCGCTGCTGAGGACGCAATGAAGTGACGCTCGAGTGATCAAGGATTCCAATGTATATAAAAAAGTTACATTCGATCCCTCCGTCCTCGCGTCTTTTCCTTGCAGCCTTCCCTCGCATCCTACAGGGGGCGGAGCTGAGACGCGAGGAAAGGAAGCGAGGAAAGGAAACGAGGATGCACAAATAAGAAATGAGAAGCACCCAAAGTGAAGCCAATTAGAAACTCTTACTTCCTGGGGGTCGAGCGTACTGCGCAGACTCAAACTGAGCTTGACGACGTAGATGTCACGTGAGCAAACCGCCTGTCTTCTAGTAGCTGTGTCAAGAGAAATCTGAATCATTCCCTTCCGAGACTTGCAGAGACGGAGAGTGTGAGTAGGAGGTGTCCATGAGATAGGAGCAGGAGAAACTTTTAGTTGGTGTTCTGATTAATTAATTTGTCATTTTGCCTCCACGTCCTCCCGATTGCGCGCGAGCTTCTCCTCCTGTCCATACGGTAATTTCCTACTGTGCGACAGAGAGTCGCGTGGCTATGACGCAATCGTTAGCCTATTTTTACAAAAACTGCTTCTACGGGGCCGTAACGTAAGCTACAAGGTAATGAAGCCTTTTATACATTTTCGTGTTTCTTTAGAAATAAATAATGGACAAATGGAGTCTTTAAACGCCTCAGATGTGAAGTTATTCGCTGTCAAAGTGACGCCAAAATGAATGGGAGTCAATGGGATGCTAACAGCAGGTGGGGGTCCGCTAGCCAATGGCGGCGCCCGGGGGTACCTTCAAAATAATAGAAATCCATGCCCCCCTGATTGGCTCTCGCCACAGATTGCGACATGCCGTATTTCAGTCGGGAAATTTGAAATGGAGAAGCGTGCGCGCCTTCACACAGAGCAAAGCCGGATTAACATTTTCATGGATTAATAACTTAAATTCTGCTCTGTACCTCATTCATTATACTGAAAGAGGGGACTGTGACTGCAACACATCGTCATGTGAACGACTTTTGGTACTGGTTTTGACATTTTCGCAATAAATAAATTATTGTGATTACACCTATGTTGTATTTTTTCTTCATAATTGTAGCCTATGTAGTTTTAAGAAATTGTTATGGGTAGGTTTAGGGGTAGGAGTTGGATTAGCTGCTAAAAATCTTTTAATGCTATATTGTTAATAAAATTGCCATTTCCCTACACATCTCTGTACGTTTTGTCCTTTTTATATTCTGTATAAAATGGGTAACGTTATGTTTAGGTTTGGGAGTGGGGTTAAGGGATCTTCCATTTATCTATAAAACGGTAAAAGGTAAATTATACAGATTTCTTAATGATATGAAAGATTCGTAAATATTTTACGTTTTGTAGCTGTAAAAAACGTAATAATGTTACGTTTAATTGTTGCAGATACGTCCATATCATACGTTTCAGCATCTATCCAAACGTACAAAACGTACGTTTTCTATCTTTGAAAATTACGTATTAATACTACGTATTATCAATGAGACCAGGCTGGGTAAACACTTTTGCAAAGCTATAAAAGTCTGTGCCTCGTGTTAATCAAAAGTTGTAAAAATGATTATACTGTAAATATTGAATATTTCAGACTGTAATTATGGTCTTCTCTTAAGGTCACATTTAGTGGATTGCAAACGCTGCCATTCTCATGCTCAGCTCTGTAATTGCTGCTCGCAGATATATTTTGTTAGGAAGCTACTGAGTGGGCTGAATATTACTGTAAAAAAAAAAATCTCAAATGTATAGCATTTCTTCTGCTCAGTTAGCTCAGGATCATTTGCATGTGTAATGTCAGCTTGTCGAAATGTTTGTTTTACACTCAGAGGTGGCTTCTTGCCAGAGTGGCTCAGCACAGTAGTAAACTAACACTGCATTCCAAACAGATATGGAATATTCATGCTCTATAAACAAAAAAACAACATCCCAGAAACATGTTCAAGAGGGAAGGAGAGGAGGGCAGTGAAGAGAGATATTCGTGCCAATATCAATGCAACATCAAATGCAATCTGTAGGAACTTGTAAATACATTTGAATCAGTTCTTCCAGCTTAAGTATCTTCTCATCATGTAATATTTGTGCTTTTGTGAACAGCGGGTGTGCTAGTGTGTGCCACGGCCAGACGCGTTTCCACCATCACTTTTGGGAGTCGGCAGCGCCGGATGATTCCATATAGGCTACGGTATACCAGCTAACATCAGCATTAAATAGTTTTAAAATCATTTACCTCAAAACTCACTTTCATGTTTGAATGCCTTCTGTTTGTGATCCGATGTGGATTCGTGATCACCGTATAAGGTAGAAATATGTACGCGATGCTAAAGACTATGCACGCTAAACCATTACCATAGTAAACATGGTATGAACGTTTGAAGAAATCAGACAAATCATAAAGGCTATCACAATCATGTTTTTATTTTATCTGTCAGTAGCCTACGTCTCGTCTCTTTATACTGGATTGTCTGATATCCATATTTAGCTCTGCATAGCCTATCATAAAATAAAGCAACCATTTTTTTTTTTTTTTTCGGGAGCTTCCTCTGTTTCTCTGCCTGAAAATACCAGTGGAAAATACAGTGCTATGCATAAGTTTAGACACCCATGCTAAAGTTGAATAAAAAGAGGAATAAAAAATCATCTTTTGGAAATTGAACTTTATGCCTTAATTAAAAAAATTAGGAAAAATCCGACCCTTAAGGACATCAATTTTCTTTGTGAATGAATAATGTATTGTAAATAAATAAATGTTCTTCCTTAAAATACAGGGTGCATAAGTCTGGACACCCCTATGTTAAATTCCCATAGAGGCAGGCAGATTTTTCTTTTTAAAGGCCAGTTACTTCATGGATCCAGGATACTATGCATCCTGATAAAGTTCCCTTGGCCTTTGGAATTAAAATAGCCCCACATCATCACATAGCCTTCACCATACCTAGAGATTGGCATGGTTTTATTTCAGTTAGCCTAATAGCTGGTTTGATTTGCATTGAGAGATGATCTTATGGAAAGTACTCCATAACTATAACTATAAACAGAAACAGACGTGACTGAACAAGTAGGCCTAAGTGTGTCCTCTTTCTTTTGTGAAATAGACCTAACAGTTAACCACTTTATTTCGGTGTACTAATGTGGAATTTTGACACAAATTAATTCATTATGGTCAATGTATCACTTTTTATTATAAACCTGTGGTAAAACATTGATGCTTGGGTTTTAAATCGTCAAGTAACACAAATGCCAGCAAATGGTCACTTTTATCATATTTGTTTGATTTCTTTCTGATTAGTTTTCTAATAAAACCTCCATTTGTTGGTGAAATGATGGGTTAGTGTGACGTTGTTCCAGAGAGGCGTGTTATGGGCGTGGTTTAGTGAAGCGCTATGGAGCTTCTGGCCCGACACGCTGCAGATTTTGGGCCCGGTGTTACAGGTCTGAGGCTATTACCCCGACACGGCCTGTTTAAAGCCCTGGCTCGCACTGGCCCGCACTGGCCCGACAGTGGAAACGTGGCTAGTGTCAACAGCCAAAATAAAGATGAAAAACCGCACTCTCAGGTTATATTTTCATACATTTATTATTACTATGTCCTCACAGACGCGTTTCGGCCTAAGCCATCATCAGCCATAATCTGTTAATTTTATGAATCTCCAAACATATAGGCTACCCTTTCCCCAAGAATGATGGTTTAACATTTTCTAAATGTTAAAAATTAAGGAAAAGACCCTGAATTTAGATGATGGTTTATAGCAGTCACACAAACTTTACTTATTAATCACAGACCTTCAAAAGAGATTTTCAGAGTAAACACAAAATCCCAACAGTCCAAAGCTTATAGGACATACCACAGATAAGAAAAAACAAAGAAAAAACAGTCTCAACTTTTAGAAAAGTCTCAGATCTCTGCTAGTCATCTCCATCTAAATGGGAATCCTGTTGAGAAACTCACATCTAAGCTCTGCAACATCTAGAGCTGACTGAAGGCTCACTGTGTGGTTTCTCATGAGACTAAATTCTCTACAACCTTTTGTGAGCATTACAATTACCATGAAGAAACATGCATTTTTAGTAAATAACTAGCATGTTTACACAGTGTCTGGATGACTTTGAAATCTGTGGTAAGTACCCATGCTAATTTTAAACGAGCCTTATTAACAGCATGTTAGGTGTGGTTTAAGAATTGTGAGAAATTAGGTGCAGAGAGCTTTGAAAGACTTTATTTTGGCCAAAAAACAAACAAACAAACAAACAAACAAAAACAAAAACAAAAAAACAACGTAAACCTCAATGGGGGACAATCACAATCCAGGCCAGCAAGGCATGACAAGCAGGCAATGCTTCTGCACAAGAAACATAGATGACATTCTGGCACATGACAGAAAACAAAAGGAGGATAAATAAGGAAGGAAATCAGATTGGTAACAAGGGAGAGCAGGTGGGGCAAATTAACCAATAATCAGGTAACAAGAGGGCGGGGCCAAGACTAGAGACTGACAGATGAGCACATGGCAGACAGAAACAAACTAAAAGCCATGTGAAAAATGTTATGACAGAAGAGCAGATTTACTTAATCCATGTCTTTTAAAGGTGCTTTCAGTAGCTCTTTAGCTAGCTTTTGCATCAGTGTTCATGTACCTTAAAAGAAAAAGTTCGCCAATTTTCAAACATATTGGTCTTGGTTACAATGTTAGTTGTAAATTAACAATGTGTAGGCCTACTCTTTCTCTATGTTACCTGCACCCAGATGTCCCTGTGTAGGCTATTTGTCAGCAAAAGCACTCAGGATGATGCAAAATTGATCATTTTGTGTCATGTGGCAGACTTTTGACAGCTCCAGGGCTTTTGTGAAAATTACATAATATTTCTGCATCCACGGACAGTTGGATCAAGTGCATTACGGGTTTTGAATTTCACCTACCTTTTTGGCAAAAAGGAACCATAGACTGTAAAAAAAAATTATGAATGTACGGTCCGTGACGTCACCCATAGGTTTCTAAAGAGCATTTTCGAAGCCCAAAATGGGTAGAGCCGCCAATCGCTTTCTTCGCAGCGTGTCACTCCCAAATAAAGAGGCGGGATTAGCTGAGGTGATGTGACAGCTAACAGACAGCAGACAAATGGCTGGTAGTGACAGCAGATGCAATCCACCTGTCACTCAAGTGGCCACGCCCTTAATTATGCTTAACTTTAAGGCTTAATATAATTTAAACGGATGAGTTATAAAAAAAGTCACCCCCCTCACTCATAAAGGGCAAAATTAGCTATGAAGACCAAAAACACTTTTTGTACCCGGCTGCAAACATATATTTTTTTTTTCTGCTGTAAAGTTGGGCATATTAACATGGGGGGTTTATGGGATTGACTCTTTTTGGAGCCTGTCTATAGTGGCCAGTCGATGAATTGCAGTTTAAGTCACTTCTGTGTTGGATTCAAGAGAGAGAGAGCGGAAGGTTGCCGCTTGAAAGGAACACTACAGCCCTTTTTCTCTAGTAGCACTGTAAAAAAATGAAAATAAATAAATCAATAAATATTTGAATCTGATAATTACGGTGACCAGCAGCGGACATGTTCGGTTCACTTAGTTTTGTCGTGGCCACAACATATAAACTCGTGGGAACGTGATATTAAGTTGTGGGAACGTTATAATATCTCGTGGGCACGAGATCGTATGTTGAGGGAATGACATCCGTTTCTCGTGGCCACGAATTAATATGTTGAGGGAACGACATCCGTTTCTAGTGGCTACAAGTTTTATAGCATGTGGGAACCGAATCTTCACACGCGACACGGGCTCTCCTTTTACCCCGGCATCATTTATTTTACTATTTGTTAATTTAAGTTTTTCATAATTTGTTTTTGTTTATTGCCTTAAACGGGACTTTATTCGTGACCCGAGTATTTCATTCAAGCCAGCAAATTTCCGACGAAAAAGCCCATTCAACTTAAGAATGCGCTTCAGGTGTCTTTCACTAACGTACCATGTCTTAATGCCAGAGAGCGCACTATATATTTATATGACATTCCTAATGCAAAGTAAAATGTTATTTCACCAATCATCTCCATCTCCGACTGCTGTATAGGCTATATGGTTACAGTATTGACCGGTGGTTCCCTCAACATAACTACGAGAGCTACATAACTACCTGGCCATGAGAAATATGTCATTCTCTCAAAATATGAAGTCGTGGCCACAAGAAAAATATATCGTTCCCTCAACATATGATCTCGAGGCCACGACTTTACATCGTGTGGCCATGACATGATGTCGTTACCTCAACAAAATGATCTTGTGGCCCCGATTTATTATCACGTTCCCACGACTTAATATGACGTTCCCACGAATTAATATCTCGTGGCAACAACATATTATCATGTTCCCACGAGTTTATATGTTGTGGCCACGACAAAACTAAATGAACCAAACATAGATAATAGATAATAGTCCCTTTCTACTGCAACAACAGCCAAGTTTATTATCTTGTCAGTGGTGAATTACCTTTTTAAATACCAATACCACAAAAAGTAAGATGCTGCACTGCCATCAATCAACACGGATCAGCAAACTCTTCTTCTGAGTTTTATGTAAATTGCACTGATACTAGTGAGTTTTAAGAGAGCTGTCTACACAATAATTCATACCCTTTAGAGCCCGACCGATATGGATTTTTGGGCGCCGATGCCGATACCGATAAAAAAAGTCCAGATACCGATATATCGGCCGATATTATTTGTGTGTATATTATAATACAGTAGCAATATTATTTATGTGTATTATAGTACAGTAAGTTTGGACAAACTTTCCAATTGGTGTGTACAAACTTTTGATGGGTTCTGTATATATAATACACAGTATAAACATAATAAATATATAAACGTTTTGCAATGATAACTCAAATGTGGTGATTAAACACTTGTGTGACAAAGAATGGAGGCAGGGTGAATGATAGAATGAGAATTTGAGCTGTAACCAAACTAGTTTGCATTGCATTTTATATTATATTATATTCTATATACTCTTCTATTTTTAATCTTAATTTCTCTAATATCTACCAGTGGAGGAAGAACTCAGATCTTTTTAGTAAAGTAAAATGAATAATATCATAATGAAAACGTTTATAATTACATATGTACAGTGGTTTTATACTATTTTAAATAAGTAGTAAGCAAAATGTACTAAACGTGAAACTAGGCTATAGGGCTGGACCCGAATATTTGTTCGGTGGGTTGGTATTCGATTTGAAAATTTGACATTGGAATATATATATATATATATTTTTTCACATCTGGGATCCCCCGCGAAACGGTTCTCATTCGCGCTTGAATAAGGCCGGCGACACACTGACTGCTGGCATGGCCGTTTTTATTTCGGCTCCCATGTTAACAGGTTGGAGTTTGCACACTGCCTGCGTGAGACGCGTCTCTCAGGCGCGGCTCGAGCCACGCGGAAAACGCGTGCATGCCAGAAATAGAACCGACGGGCAAGTCTTCTCTGCAAGAGCGCAGAACAGCGAAGTTTGTATGGACGGAGTGCATGTCTGAGCTTGTGTTTTGGATTAAGCTGTGTTGCTTTGACATTGTGGAAAATAGAATAATAGAAACAAAATGTATTAGCCTTTTTACCCGTTATTATCAATCTAAATGAATCTCGTTTTTAAATTTAACTTAATTTCGTTTTTCTTTATTTAAATTTCGTTTAATTTCTTTATTTAAATTTCGTTTTTCTTTATTTAAATTTCGTGTTTCTTTATTTAAATTTCGTTTAATTTCTTTATTTAAATTTCGTTTAATTTCTTTATTTAAATTTCGTTTAATTTCTTTATTTAAATTTCATTTAATTTCTTTATTTAAATTTCGTTTTTCTTTATTTAAATTTCGTTTAATTTCTTTATTTAAATTTCGTTTTTATTTATTTAAATCTACCCTTTACTGTGTCAGTAATTTTGTAAGTCAGAAAAATATTAGACTACCTTAAAAGTATTGCTTAATTTAACAGACCTGTGTGTGTGTGTGTGTGCGTTTTATATCACTAACAGTGTCCGTTCTCGGACGCGTTCTCTGCCCGCATGAGGTGTGCTGCTTCCCGCTCGCGCTGTTCTGTAGTTTACTAAAAGTGTATTAATTCTGAACGTGTCACGTCTCTATCTGGCTACTTTTAATGCAAAATGGCCCTATATAAAGTGTTATAATTACATTAATTATTGGAATATTGCTTGATGTTGTAACGTAGCAGAATGAGCTTTAACACTGTTAACTGCTGTTATTTTTTTACCAGTTCTTTGTAGCAGCTTTTAGGTGCTTTATTGGCAGCGTCATCCTTACATAAATCACTGAACGCTGCATTTTTTTAACCCTTGTGCATCAATTTAAAAAAGTTACTCATAGGTCCAAAGAGGACAAAAATGTCCATGTCAAAAAACGGTCATAAAAAGTTGAAGCTTGGGAGCACAGACTTAACTTTGGTATCATTTTAAAGAATACCCTTGGCAGATTATTGCTGAAGTTAAATTTTTTTTATAAGTAAATCCAAAAAAAAGTTATATAGGTTTAAGTTTATGAAAATTATTTATGAATATTATTTTATATAAAATATATATTTTATGAAACAAGTTGAACTCTAAAACGGCTAGAAAATCAAAGCCATAAATCTAAATAAGTTGTGTTCCAAATTTAGGAAAATGAGCTTTCAGTAAGATTTTGTTTGGGCGCAGTACCAAACTTTCCCCATTGGATCCCAGCAAAACTCCTCTGGTCACACAGTGATTGGCATTGTCATTTGCAGTTGAGTTTTTCTCTATCAATACTACAAACACACAAACACATTTTTTTTTATATAACACACATACCAACCACACTCTGACATCCATACCAACACACCCACACAATTATCATTGCATAATTTATCCAGTTGGCTCTATAATAGCTCAAAATTCATGCAGTTAACAGTAACAAAAAACAAAAACTTACTCATAGGTCCAAAAGGGACAAAAATGTCCAAGTCAAAAAACTCTCATAAAAATGTTATGCTTGGGAGCAAAAACTTAAGTTTGGTCTCATTTTAAAGAAGACCCTTTGCAGATTGTTGTTGAAGTGAAAAAAGTGAAAAACGTGCAACCAAATGTTTTTTATAGAAGTTTAAGTTTATGAAATATATTTATGAACATTAAAATTAATATTTTATATAAAATATATACAAGTATTTTGTATAACTAGTGCAACATTTTTTTTTTAAATGAAATGGGGGTGAAATAGTAAAATTACAATAAAAATAGACACCTGTGCCAAAATTTTATGCAGTAAACATTAAAAAAACCCAAAAACTTACACATAGGTCCAAAAGGGACAAAAATGTCCAAGTCAAAAAACTCTCATAAAAATGTTATACTTGGGAGCAAATACTTAAGTTTGGTCTCATTTTAAAGATGACCCTTGGCAGATTGTTGTTGAAGTGAAAAAATTTAAAAAAGTGCAACCAAAAAAATGTTATAGAAGTTTAAGTTTATGAAAAATATTTATGAACATTATAATCAATATTTTATATAAAAAATATATTTTATAAAACATTTGGAACTCTAAAACTGATATAAATTCAAAGCCATAAATCTAAACAGGTTGTGTTCCGAATTTGAGGATGATATCTCAAAAAATGAGCTTTCAGTAAGATTTTGTTTGGGCGCAGTACCAGACTTTCCCCATTGGATGCCAGCAAAACTCCACTGGTGAACACAGTGATTGGATTTTCGATTTGCAGTCGAGTTTTTCTCTCTCAAATATTACAAGCACACAAACACACTTTTTATTTTATTACACACATACAAACCACACTTAGACATCCATACCAACAGACCCACACAATTATCGTTGCATAATTTATCCAGTTGGCTCTATAATATGCCGAAGCAGAAAACAGGAATAAAGCGAGTATTTGCTTTATAGGCCTAACCTGAAAAAATGGCACCATCTGATAAGAAATTGTAAAAATGTCAATTTTGAAGCCTTGCCAACAGAATGAAAGCCTATTAAAAAAGATTGCATCATTTTATAGTTAAACGGCACAGGGATTAAAAAATGCAGTTTTAATGGGTTTCAATGGGGACATTTTTGTCCAAAAGGCGCTGAGAGGAAGTATTTTGTGTAACTAGTGCAAAATAGATTTTTTAAAGGAAATGGTGATGAAATAGTAAAATTCCAATAAAAATACACACCTGTGCCAAATTTTATGCAGTTAGCATTAACACAGGCAAAGTGATCCAAAAAACAAAACTGAAAAGGACAAAAATGTCCTCAAGGATGCACAAGGGTTAAATATTAAATATTAATTTATCGGCCGTTATAAATGCCGATACCGATAGTTAGGAAAATGCCTAATATCGGCCGATAATATCGGCCCGCCGATATATCGGTCGGGCTCTAATACCCTTACATAAAAAGAAGCAACTTGGGCATGACTCCTCAGGATTTTCTCTATATTATATTTCCACCTTGTGTGTTCCAATGTTTGCACTTGTTTTTTCCCTGTCTTCTGGCGTCAGTTTCTGTTTCTTCCTCCATACAGGTACTGATTGTCCCATTGTCCTCGCTGAACAGACAAAAAGTGTTCTATTGCCGATTTTACGTTCTTCACATCATCAATTACACTACACTCCAAGCTTATCTACGATGGAAGGCAATGAGCAAGATGATTATCTCTTGAGTTTTGTGAAACATGGCAAAATACATTGAGGAGATGACCTGGAACTTAAAACACATTTTATAGAAAACTATTATGTGTACAGTCTTCATGTGAGTGTACACCATTCAGAAGACTCTTCACAAAACACTATTTATTTCTCAATGTGAAAAACTTTTGAAACTACTGAATGCACATTTGAGACTTCCGAATGAAGATTTTAATCTCCTGTGAGTATGTGATCTGCATGTGTAGCGCACAGCTGTGTATCAGTCTGGGTCTTCACTGAAAGATGTCACGGGCAAAAGCAATCAGCTGTTACATCTGAAAGCAATTCTAATTTGCGCTTGGAAAAAAAAAATCGAAACGAAGCAGGATAACCTCCTTTTCGCTTCGCTTTTTGCTTGTGGCACCATGCCCGCCTCGCTGGCTAAGGAATGATTTCCTAGCAATCAGTCATGTGCATTAATAACCCAACAGCACAATCAGAAAAGTACAATAGCCTCATGCTAACATCTCCCACCATTGTGCTCAGAAATGGGCTGATTGAGAATGCTGATTTTAGATTGCAGGTCTCATAAAGTCCTTTTCAATCTCTCCTTGCATGGGTTTCAAACCAAAGACAGCTGTGTGAAGTCTATTAGAGGCATTGTCAAAAAGATCCTACAACTCCATGCGCTTTCTGTTTATCCACATGATATGCAATACAGCTTTTATTATCAGCTTGGCAGTTTTTCCTCACAAAGAAGATTGCGTGGGATGCACATGATGAACATACTTTTCAAGAAACTGTGTGCGGATGTGTCAGTTCTTTAAGCAATCTACATTTCATGCTTTAAAGAGTATTTTGGCACTGATTCATTGCTAGAGATCACAGTTGTGCATATTTGGCCATGTCCTCAGGATTACTCCTTCTTCTTCTTTGTTTTTTTCTTTTACATGAAGTGCCAGAAGCAGTATATGATCGGACATCACAATCATAGGATGTATCTTGTGCCATCCTGAACAAAGCATGGCTTGGGAGAAGGAGGAAAGCAATCAATGCAAGTGAAAAGCACAAGCAGCATACCAAATCATGCACCGAAACAAACAACAACATGAGAGTTCTTTTTTTATATAAACAAAACATTAGAGAAGGTGTAACAAGCAAAAAGTGATAGAAATCGTAAGATTTTTCACATAAGTCTTTTTATTTGTCAAACAAAAGAGCTGTCTATATGTTAGCAATGGCTGTCCTCCTTTGTACACTTTCGCTTTAACTAATAGTGAATAATTGGTATGTTTTACCACATAGCACTTGCTTGACACGAAATGAACAAAAAAGAAATATGACACTTTATTTTTGGAACAGCTGACAGCATAAAAGCAAAATCAAATCTTAAAAATTTTAGATTATGTGGCCCACTGGGTCTCTCTTAAATGTAACTCTATACATGTTTGCAAACAATCACTATTCACATTACATGTAAAGGAAATGTTGGACTATCAGACCCACATGTATATATATATATATATATATATATATATATTAGTTATTCTTTTAAAAATGTGCCTGTGGACCTCATATTTTACCTTTTTTTTTTCTTAATACAGTCATCCTCAAAAGGTCTGTACAAAACTGTTAAATGTGCACACAAGTCATTTGAACAGTGTTAGAGAATAATCTCAGAGACACAGGAAAATGTTAGACAATAATTACTGATATTACCTCTGTATACATCAATAGTCATGATAAACATAGAAACATGATGCCAACATTTATCTGTTAGTTAAAAAATATGGTACTGCAAGTGATGTATATGCTGATTCTGGTGTATGATATATGCTGCATTCATGTCATCACATCTCTGACCTTTTTTTTTTTTTTTCCTTTATGTCACATTCAAGACTGTACAAATAGTGTTACACCCCCCCCCCCCCCCAATGGGTTCTTGTGTATATATTACATATGTGTCGTGAGCCCTGAAAATTTCCAAAAAAGTAACAAATTGATGCAGTGATTTCACAACCCAATGGTGCTCAATTTGAAAATTATAACTATTTTGATGATTACCTAACAGCTGTATAAACATTTGTATCTAATCTTTCATACATAAAAGCTGTCATTTAATGGTGCCTTTATTATATGCAAAGGGGAGAAAAAAAAAGAGAAAGAATAATCTAGTCCTACAACACATTTTTTGTATGTTTATATTCCTTCACATTTTTAACAAGCACATACAAATGTGGGATATTTCAAAGGGACTTTGCATTCCACCAAAGTTTGATTTACTTGTACGATTGTAAAATTGACATCTATCCTGAGGTTTTTACAATCAACAAAAACAAAAATACAGTAGTACAGGTAATTAATAGGTAAACAGCCTGAAAAACTGAGACATCTGGAAGTTACACAAAAAAAATATTGTACACATAAAAAAAAGAAAAAAAACCTCTAAACATTTAATTTCACACATTATTTTCTTAATTTCTCCTGTCGTTGTTACAGACTGCCTACGTAATAACCTGTAAGCGAATGTTCCTTTACCTTCATAACTTTCCATCAGTTGTCTATGTGTGTGACATTGTTAATCAAGATTCACCTGTTATGGATGCTTCCAGTACTGTAGTGTTGTTTTTATTTTTTATGGCAAGTTATTACATTATGGGGCATGTAACAGTGTCTTTAGAAAAGTAGAGGAAATCAGATCATAAACATTTGAAATGATTAATAAAAATGATCTATGAAATGCTTTAATTTGAACTTATACATCTTATACTTCTAGTCATTTTTGCATCATGCAGTTATTTCGCGTTTTACATATAATACATTACCATCATATTTTTGTCTACACAACAATGTCAGTGTTGGTTGTGATATAACTTCAGTCAGGCCTACTGTTAAAATGAAAGTAGAAACATATTTTACATATTAATGTTTTCTGCTAGGTGTTGTGATCTTTTTTTTTTTTCTCGATTATGGCCCAAAAAGCATTGCATGTCATTTTTGTTCTTGTTTAAAGTGACACTGTACAGTGGCTATTGTTCCACTGCGTAAACCGCAGTGAAATAACCCCGCCCTCCATTTAGCTCTTAAAAAAACAAAACAAAAAAAATATTACAATATTTAATTCACTAAATGGCACAGACCACATAAAGGAAAAACAATCAGGGCATGATAGATGACTAAACCCCACCTCTTTAGGAAAGAAAAAATATAATATAAAAAAAAATAAAAAAAAAATCAGATGAAACCAATTTTAATTTTACATGTTCAAGCACAGTTTATATTGAATATGGACCAAAGAGAAAATAAGTTGGGGTCTTCACTCTTCCTCTGTGCATCCCAGTAACTCTGCGCGCAAAGTGATTCTTCCGTACCAAGACCATGGAAGAATTCGGATGAATCTGGCATAGATGGGGGGATCTATCACGTTCTTTCTGTGGGTGTCATTATCAAAATTTCCTTGAAAGACCTGAAAGAAAAAATTATACACAAAATTTATTTTCAATCAAATATAAACACATTTAGCAAGTCTTTTGATGATGAAAAGCGACTCTATAATATAGTACAATATTCATTTGTTTGTAGAAACTGTTAATAGTTTTCATGTTTTTCTCATGAGAAATATTTCTAGCAGGATTGCATACAGTAGTATATAATGATGTGTAACATTATAAACACCATTATTAATACATTTCTTTAAAACAAATAAATTAATACTTTTGTTCAGTGTGGATGCATTAAATTGATCAGTAAAGTGTCAGTAAAGACATTTAAAATTTAATACAAAATAATTATATCTATCACAGTTTCTACAAAAATGTTAAGCACAACTATTTTCGACATTGATAATAATAATACATGTGTCTTGAGAAACAAATCAGCATAATAAAATTCCACTGGACACTGTTCAGTTTTGGTTCACATGCAGGCCGCCAATTAAAAGATCAAAATACAGTAAATATAGGCTAATTCACAGTGAACAGTCAGATTATTTCATTTGCTACTTACAGCAGACACATATTTACCATCCATATTTACAATACATAGAAAGGAAGAACATTTGATGATTTATGAATAACCCTTGAGTGTGCAGCTGAACTGATGATGAATGCAAACAAAGCTCAAGTACGTTCAGCGTAAAGAGTTCAGAGATGGGCAAATTTCAGCAAGCAACAAAGTGGCTGGCTGGGAACTAAGTCTTCATGTGGGCTTCAAAATTTTACTGAGCTCTCAAAGCACTGACAACACATATTCATCAGGAGAGAGTAAACAATCAGAGCACAGAGATCCTGTGTGTCTAATTGCAGGTGTCATAAGCATTACATAAATGTGTGACATATTCCCTCTCTCTCTTACTTCCGCACTGAATCAACGTTCCCTTTTGCACCATGGAACCAATCTCGTGTTTTGTAGTTCGACTCTTTTCAATTCACTCCAAGGCAGAGCGAGGGGAAATGTCATCAAAAATTGATTAGGTAAAAGGGCAGCTCAAAACATGAACTCGTTCACTGAACTTCTCATCTGATGCCCTGTGTGTTTGTAAGGAATATGTACACAGGCAAGTCTTTCAATGCCAAGCATTTCTCGCCAGGCTTTTATAATAATAAGGTCTGCATACTTTGGCTATGAGTGTGAATAGATAGTGTGGTGGGAAAAACATAAGTGTTAAGTAAGATTTACTAGACTGCAACTCTGACTCTAACATTTGTCTTTCATTAACATTTTAGAACTCTGATGACACCTCGAATGCCTGTGTGATTCTATTATGGGCAAATACAACACAGTATATATGAAATCAAGCATGACCGCATCTGCAGTCAATGTTGGGGAAGAACGCTACTAAATAGTTTTTTTTTTTTAGCGTAGCCTTTACACTATAAATATGTTTTCATTTGAGGGAGTTAAATGTAAATATATATCAAGTGGTTCACAAAGAGTCCATCTGATTAAACTGAAGCTATTCACCAATTTATCTTGCACAGAAGTCACTATGAGGAGTTTTTTGTCTTTTTTGAAGATAAAAAATGTTCGTAACATTGTATTCTTTTTTTAACTTTTATTAGTTGTATTTCATGCAAATTTGTCTGTTGACGTTTAATTTGTCACTATTTTAGATCCTCACTGTTTGTATTTGTAAAATGGCATCATATGATGGGTAGCTTGACTTTCATTTAAATATCTAGTTATAAAAACTCTAGAGGGCGCAGGCTGATCCTTTACATGCAGTCTGCAAGTAATCACATCATTACCACAGCTGGCACTAGGGCTGCAGCTAACGATTCTTTTTGTAATCGATTAATCTAGCACTTAATCGATCGATTAATCGAGTAATCGGATAAAAACTTTTAGTGTGTTTTTAAACCACCAAAACAAATAATGCATAACGAAAATGATGTGGCTGAAAAACTCCAACATTTGGCTTCAAAACTAAGCCTATTTATTGTAATTTTTACCCATTTAGTGTTTATAAGTGCCAGTGCCAACAATTATATAACAATACAGTTAAACAAAGTCAACTTGATACTGTAAAACATGTAGCCTATAACATGTAAAACTATGAATACAAACTTAAATAGTAAAGGCCATTTGGTCTTAGTTTTGTCTTCTTAATACAACATTACAAAAAAAGGATTGCACCTTCTGCAAATTACCCACCGGAGAACAAAAATAAAAGAAATGAATATAAAATATCAAGCCAAACAGGTACACAATGTATACAATTTATATAAAAAAAATAAGTGTAGCTTTGAAAAGGGGAATGTTTTATAGCAAATATGCATTTTATTAAATAGAAAAAGAACAGCATTTTGTTTTTCACTTAGGCTAGTTGAAGTATATTAGCACGTTTTGTAGTATTATATATATTTTTGTTAATTTAAAATGTTCTATGCTCAATTACTTTGGTAGCCGATTTTGTCTTCCCCAAAAGTACGAGTGGATTTGGAGAAGCAGGCTGGGGGGGGGAGTTTCATTTTTTTGTTGTTGTCTGTAACTATTTGGTTATCGTGACATAGCCTACAAACAAGGTCTCGCAAAGACTGCAATATTTGTTCCTCCATCACGTCTCGGTGTATACAGTGAATGCATGCTGAAATTATTGTTGCGTGGCTACATAAAAGTTTAAGCATATGTGATGCATTGCCGCAATTGGTCTGACTGGCGCGTGAGAGAGACGAGGGTGCATGTGTGTGTGTGTGTGTGTGTGTGTGTGTGTGTGAAGGGGTTCTTTCTTTAGGCTATACGTTTACTTCTTAAAAACATCAAAGCTAAACATCATATCTAGTCAAACCGCATCACGACATCACAACAAATACAGTGTGGGATTAAATTCAGCGAACATCATAGGCTTCGGCACGGTCGAAAATATTGGTGCTGGGTCAAAAAAAATGCGGGGGACAGAATCGTTACCTTGATTCAGCGACGCTGAAAGGAAGCGATCCCAAACTTTAGACATTCTCTGCCGTTTATGGACATCTACTCTCTGCCATCGCGCCAAATAAATTCAAAATGTATCACGCGCTATGGTGTGCTTCCTGAACATTGAACAACGGTCCGTGTGACATAGATCCCTGCGCGTATAGTGCGCGTCATAGGAATTTAACGAGGCTTCGAGGCAGAGTTTTGCCTCGAGGAATTTTTGTAATCGAGTAAATCGAGTAACTCGATGAATCGTTGCAGCCCTAGCTGACACATATAAATAGTCTGGTTCATTGTTTGCTGGTCTTGCAGCATGTTATCAGAGTTCCTTTGAAACCCTTCACCTCCCCCAGCTCCACCTGTCTAGATCTGATACCATTTACAGTATATATGTCTTTATTTATTACATGTCTGTGTATCTATTAGCAGTAGCAAGTCCATACGTGCTCTGCAGCAGCAGCGTAGATCTAGTCCACAGAGAACATTATGCAAAATGAAAATACTGGCAAGACTTTCACAAACATTTACTTTAAACAAGTTATTCATTGAGGAAAATGTGTATTTGTCCCACAAGGACTCACTCTGTGTCCTCCCTTATTTTATTTTTTTTAGATGCGTTCAGAACATCAAAGTATATCGATATCTGCACACACAAGTTCTGCATATGCAGTGGTTAAAACAACGATTCATTAATTCGGTACACGTGCCTACAGTTTTCAGTAGGGATACCTGTACCATTACAAATATGTGTACTGTAAACTGCAAAGGTTGAAGTTAGTTACCGCATGATTGAACTGATTGGTAGCATGTCACAATACAGCATCCATGTTACAAATATTACAATTGTTGTTGCAGGTTAAGGTAAATGTTGTTCAGCTAATGTAAACTGCAACCAGGACACTGTAATGTTGTGTTACCATCTGACATAAAGTCCCGATTAAACTGAAGTAGCGGCAGATATTTTCCTTTGTATTGTGACAGACATCCGAGTGTAATGGCTTATGGAGATAACTGAATACTGATAACTGGAGAGGTCCGGCATACTTCAGCTATTTCACCAGAAGATCGAGTTAAGACATTTCACATTAAAAATAAATAAACGTATGCAGGGATGAATCATTTGCAGATGCATTTAGAAAGCAGAAGTTTAATTTCATGTTGACTTTAAGAACATGTTTTGGTAACACTTTATTTTGATGGTCCACGTACATTCTACTAACTATAAGTAACTTTTTAACTGCAGGTCAACCTCAAGTCATTAGAGTTTTAGTAGACTGCTTAATATCTGCTAACACTTAATTTTAATGGCCCCTCAACAGACATTCTACTGACTATAAGTAACTTTGCAACTGCATGTCAATCTATTATACTAAGCCAAACCCAGACAACTAACCTTAACCTTATCCTAACAGTCAACTACAGTCTACTAATACTCTAATGAGTTAGTTGACAAGTAGTTGTATAGCTACTTATAGTTAGTAGAATGTCTAAAGTGTAACCCATATTTTTAAATTCACTCACTATCTGGGATATCACAAGTTTTTAATTTAATTATGAGAGCTTGAGCTGAAATTCTCTAAAATTAAAACAAACACCACTCACCAGGTAAGGCATTAAGGTTAATTACTTGAAAAACAAGTAGCTATTTGACTGCTAAAAGCCGCTAAATAAAAACAGACTCACAGGGGTGTAATGTAGTGAACATCTCTTTTATAGTACTTATCCATTTCAGTCTTTCACGCAACAGTAATCACTAAAACTTCAGTGAACGCTTACGCTTTCTGTGACCGTAACCAAATGAGACATCTCACTCTTCTGATGTACCCTCTGAAGAAATGACGGAAACAAGTCACTCTCAATTACCCTTCTCTCCCAGCGCACCCAAGAACATTTGGAATGATTATGCATAAAAGCTACAAAGAAAACAAATCCATCTCTAAGACATCCCATAAATCTGTGCCTGGTGTTTACTGCTTAACCTAATCCCTGCACTGCTCCGCTCATGACTGCAAAAGCCGTGGAATGGAAATTTGTCTTTAGAGCACTGAATGAGTGTTTTGGCATGCAGAAACAAATGTTATCTAAGTAGGTACATCAGGTAATGCAGATATTTTATTTGGAGGTGAGGGCTTTTGGAGTTTGATCACAAGGGGAGGACACTTTATCACTTCATAGCCTCTTCTGCAAGACTGTTCAATTCATAAACACGTCCTTTGAAGTGGGTCCTTCATAAGGAGCTGAATCAGTGTGAAAATCCCTCAAGTGATGCTCAAAGAGGCAAGGCAATCTCAAGTCCCTTTGGAGCATGGCAAAACAAGGTTGTCTGTGTGGAGATCTGGGTATTACATCTGAGCATGATTTTTGCAACTGATTCCAAATCTGATTTGGATGGATGGACGGACAGAGAGACAGGTAGATCCTTGTTGGCACGAATTGATTGTAGATTCAAAAAAATCAAGTGGCCGATTTGGAACACTCTGGCACCAAATCCATACACCACAAAAATACCAATTGAGTATTAAATTTCAATAGAACTAGGGGTGTTCGATTCTGGGTTTTTCAGAGTCGTCTCTGATTCCCAGCTCCCATCATAGAAGTAAATGGAATTGACTCCCAGAATCGATTCCATTTGCTCCATTTACTTTAAGTCAAAACAGGCCGAGCAATAAGAATACATGATTGCCGTCATTATTACACACCATATCTATTCTTTTTTCTGACACAAAGGCTAATTTACAACAATACAGTTTTAGCTAATTTAACAAATTAGCCCAGATGACATTACTTTGAAACGATGAGTATCTCCATTTCACAATCGTTTCCTAGTTGTGCGTCAATACCTAATTTTACAGAAGGAAAATTTAGGAGAAAACGACTTAAATAAATTAACTCAGAGTTAAATAAATAGAGAGAAAGTAATGTATTCTTTAATGTATTATTCTAATTAATCTAAACGGTCGGGTGAAGGCGATAAGCGGCAACTGTAATCTCTTGTAATACATACAGTACAATCAATGTTCACCTTTGATCACCAAAATGACAAAGTTTTTTCCTTGAAAAAATGTTTGTCATGCCCTAAAATAGCTTTACAGCCTTGCCTCATTTAGCATACGTGGTTCTATGACTATGCAAATTAGCCCCGCCTCCACTCACTCACACCAGCTCAGAGATCCACTCATTGATGATCACACGTTGACCTGATTGGTAACAAGGTAGTTTGTGATGTCAGCGATTTCAAACCGTGTTTTTGAGACTGTCTTTGGTTCACTGCAGTTTTAAGGAGAAACTACTGAGCAAATGGTGTTGACTTATGAATTTGCACATGGTTTGTCTTAAAGCATATATTAAAAACACCACATAGATATATAAACAAATTTAAAAACTTGATTTTGACCACAGGGGGACTTTTAATGTGTTTATTTTTGTAGGCAGTTTTTTTTTTTTTTTTTTTTTTTATTAATCAAGCTGATCCACATCTACTTATAGGAATACACCTATCACTATATATATAGCTCTTTCAGTATTATCAGCAGCTATTGCATTTCTCAGGAGCTAATTACCCTCCTCCATCCCCAGCTCCTCTTCTCGTCAGTCAGTATTTGGCATTCTGATTCCCCTTGAATCAGAAAAAAATTCTCAAATCTTGTTGTACTTTACAAATCTTGAATTAACGATATCTGCAATAAATTCATGTTGGTTCTGTTTAGTTTACCCTATGGGGGGGTTATTGCTGCTCTCCTTGCTCTTATCCATGCTAGGCTGCATGGATGCGAGCCAGCAGCCATATCACCCTGTAGCCCAAGACTGGTTGTTCACTGAAGCTAAGCAGGGGTGAGCCTGGTTAGTACCTGGATGAGAGACCTCCTGAGAAAAAACAGGTTGCAGCTGGAAGAGGTGTTAGTGAGGCCAGCAGGGGGTGCTCACCCTGTGGTCTGTGTGGGTCCTAACACCCCAGTGTAGTGATGGGGACACTATCCCAGATAGCATGTATAATCGGCCCGAGCTCGGCTGCCCCGCGGCGCCTGCGGCTCAGACTCGGCATCGGCGTGTGTTAACCGGGCCGATTGTGGCCCGCAGCTCGCTCTGGCACATGCATTTTTGTTACGGCTGTAAAGCACTGGGCCGATTCACGTTCACCGTAACTGGTAACTCGGCTCTGCTGTATGATCTGGACCACTTCTGGAAATGACTCGGCTTAGGTTAAATCAAGTGTGGTTTTAATGTAGCAATAATTAACATAAAAATTATTTTAAAATTGACGTAAATTCCTGACTGTATCTTAGGATGTTATACTCGTCGAATGTCGTTGTCCAAAACAAAATATCTGCGGTAAATAATACTAATAATAATAGAGTCATTTTGCACAGAGCAATTTTTAATATTTATAACCATAGCAAAAATTTTTAGTTGTCATGAAGATTCTTTACTTGTATTTTAAACATGCATGGGCGCTTGACATCACTCGCACAGTCACGGTGATTGCAGTCGCGCATCGGCTGAGTAGTTGGGTAACGTTAGTCTAAAATTAACACTGAGTCTAAAATTCATTTTACTGGCTATTTCAAATGTTTACCAGCAGTGACGGTTAAACTCTGGGCGCTCGGCTCAGATGCGTTTACCAGTATGAAGCCGATTTCAACAGTTGCTGCAGCAAGCGTCAGCACGCAAGACGTGTGCACAACTTTCGGTGAGATAAAACTCAACGCCTGACTTAAAATCATCCCTTTTCGATCCTGCGTCATTACAGTGAACTTGAGGTAAGTCTTGTGTTCAATTTCCTTAAAAAGCATCAACATTTCAGGCCGAGCATAGTTTCAATCGAGTTACGTCGACCTACATATTTCGAACTGTTGCTGATTAAATGTTGATTATTATCGAACCGTTTAAACCTTGTTCATGTTCATTTGACAGTGCTTCCCTAGATGAAACGAAAAGAAAGAATTCAGAACTCGAATTCTATTAATTCTATTAATATGAAAGCTACTGGCGCGAACGAAGCTAACGTTGACTAACGTTAGCTGCGCTGTTTTTGCGCTAGCAGCTCATATTTTCGTTCTGCTAGTTGGCAAAGAATTAGTTGCTAGGCTAGACACCATTTTTATTGAATGCAATTTACGTGAATAATATTTACGAGCACAGTCTTTGATCTGTGGAAGAAAATAAAGTGGAACAAATGTTAGCTGGCTTAAGGCCAATTCATACCGGACAAACGCCAACAAACACCTATGTTCTAAAGTATGTGCACATTTTGATCCTGTAAGAAAATATTTATTTTACTTATGTAAATAGAGGAATGATGTGGGACTTTGGTCTGCTGAAAGCTGGGTCATGTCTGTTGCTGAGTGAGATCGGGACTCTTATTATGAAAATGAACTGAGGACTCTTATAACGGTAGAGGAGCAGCTGCGCCGGCGACCTCACGGTTGCTGGGGATTATGATTACGCTGACACGTTTGCTCCTGGTTTTACAGGTATGATACAAAATATGTTCATGCTGCAAATATTTTGTGTATTAATGTTCTCGGTTGTTAAGATCTATGTGCAGACCGTCCGCCATTTTGTGAACGCTGTGTATGACGTCGTGAAGTGCATTTAATGGCCTTTTGCACAGGGGCCTGTAACAGATGCACTCTCGACATTTAACAAAATATAAAACGAGAAGAAAGTTGTGTCTGAAAGCTGCAATCTTTTACTTGTATTGGTTAAAATTAATGAATATCTCGTGTTTTTCCGTGGGTGCTTGAGTTTGTCGGTGTCTGTTGGGGCAGTGTGAACATGACACTTATTTTTCATAACATTCTGAATACAACGGCCAACTTTTGTTGGTGACTTTTTTTTGTTGGTGTTTGCTGGCGTTTGTCTGCGGTGTGAATTGGCCTCTAGTTGTACTTTTATGGCGCAAACTGAAATCGCACTTTATAGCTAACATCAACATTACCTTTGGCTAAATGCGGTCTGTACAGACAGGTTTGAAAAGTTTATTAGCTACAGGGCTGGGAGATATGACTGAAAACTGTATCATGATGTAAGCGTTTCAGATCGGTCGATAATATTGATATTTTTTATGACCTATTTAAAATAAGGACCAGGAGAAAAATATATTACATTCAACATTTTTATTTTAAACTTAACCTTCCTCTGATTATAACCCCCTCAGTTATAAAGGCAGAAATGTCAACACAACCATGGAAAGCAACACCATGGAAGACACAAAAAACAGGTCTTCTCGGGAGGCTGTGCCTACAGGTAGGAATTCTACAAAGTGATCTCTCTCGGTTTACTCTGACATATCTACGTACAATGTTTTGCTACTAATCTGTTATGCCTGCTTTTTCTTGTGTCTTACAGCAATTGCTAAGGAGATCCTCATCCAGCTTGATTCTATCAGAGAGCAGCAGTTGCTCATCCTGATGCAGCTCCAGCAAATCTCCAGCAGTTCCAGACTTCATGCCAGACCCAACACATTTTGGGCTCCCACTTTCAACTATTGAGAAGCTACAATGTTTGGAGGAGACGTTAAAGAATCCAGAGGAGAAGAAGAATTTGGTGAGTTAAATTATGCATTAATCAGATCATTCCTAAAAGTCAGTCCCCACTCTCACTCATGCTATATTCCTTAAATAACAAACGAGTTACATGTCTTTGTTTCAGACTGTTCTCCTTGGAATGGTCGGAGGCATGACTCTTAAAGACACTGTGGGGTGGGTCCTGAAAAGAGCAATGAACACTTCGCTGGCGAGACTCATTAAAAGTGTGGTTCTGGGTGAGTGTCAGTGCTGGATAACTGCACTGTGGTGACATCCCAGGGCTCTACAGTGCAACCTATTTATTTATTTATTTATTTATTTATTTATTTTACTGGCTGTGACAGTGACAAAGTATTTAAGAGCACCAGTGCGACTGACCTGAGCAGGTTCTATGGGTGCACCCTCCATTGAAACTAGGGCTGTAACGATTCCTCGATTAAAGTCGAGCACTCGATTTAAAAAAATCCTCAATTGCAATTTACCCGTGTTGAGTAACCGGCAAAATACCGGAAGTGGCGCATTCCACAGACGAGAATCCATGAATAACATTATTACACCATTTTCTAAGGCTACGCGATCTATTTAAAACCATTTACAGTCATAATATAGCATAGTGCTATCATGAAATCACAAAGGCTGTGATTTAGTTAAGAATATGCGCTTTTTTAAAAAAAAAAATGCCCCGGCAAGTAATTTTATCAAATATCGCCTTTTAATGGGTAGGTTAATTTGTCATTGATCAGAAGGTGCTCCTAAATTTTTCACTGTGCTCCTAAACTTTTTAAATTAAAAAGAAATGTAAGTGTAGAGCCCTGCATCCAAATTAAGTTTTGGTGGTTGCTGAGTAACATCACGTGGTCATGCTGCCCTCTTCTATCTTGTGTTTTTCTCAGATGCAGTCCGCCGTAATGCCCTGACCAAACATTCTACAGAAGAGGAAACCGAGCTGCTCATCACCAGGTGCCTGCAGTTAGCCTCTGATAGGGATGCTGGCCGAAGCCAGAGGGCGAACAGGCAGACAACGTAGACAACTCAAACGTGGTGGGCCAGAATTAAATGTTTCAAAGTTAAAAATGTTGATATTGGAAAATGGTATTTGAACTCCTTGATTCTACATTAATGCTGTGATATTATTTCTATTCTATTCTGTTCTATTCTATTCTTTTCAATTCAAATCTGTTATTAAAAAGTGTGTGTGCGTAGACAACTCAAACGCAGTGGGCCAGAATTAAATGTTTCAAAGTTAAAAATGTTGATATTGGAAAATGGTATTTGAACTCCTTGATTCTACATTAATGCTGTGATATTATTTCTATTATATTCTTTTCAATTCAAATCTGTTATTAAAAAGTGTGTGTGCGTAGACGACTCAAAAACGCAGTGGGCCAGAATTAAATGTTTCAAAGTTAAAAATGTTGATATTGGAAAGTTGTATTTGAACTCCTTGATTTTACATTAATGCTGTGATATTATTTCTATTCTATTCAAATCTGTTATTAAAAAGTGTGTTTATCCTATTTTTGTAGTGTGGTCCAATAAAAAATGCATTAAACATGAAACCTGTCTTCCTTGTGTGCTGTTTTACTTTGTTTATCTTGCATAAATAACGGCTGCTAAGCAATTTTAGTATTAACCTGATATGAATGGAAATCATAGTTCAAAGTTCAAATAAGCCCAAATAAGGAACGGGATTGGAGGCGAGCTTACGTCCTCTCACTCGGGTTTCTGCAATCGGGCCGCGTTAAAACCGAGCGCTCGGCCGAGTGTCTTTAGCCTTAATCGGGCCGCGTTAAAACCGAGCGCTCGCAGAGCAATCGGACCTAGATTCATGCCGAGGATTGGCCGAGTGTTTTAGCCTTAAACGGGCCGCTTTCGGCCCGCACATTTTTTGCTAGCTGGGATACTGTTAAAGAGCACCGTCCTTCGGATGAGACGTTAAACCGAGGTCCTGACTCTCTGTGGTCATTAAAAATCCCAGGATGTCCTTTGAAAAAGAGTAGGGGTGTAACCCTGACATCCTGGCCAAATTTGCCCCTTGGCCACTGTCCATCATGGCTTCCTAATCATCCCCATATACTGATTGGCTTCATCAATGTCTCCTCTCCACCAGTAAGCTGGTGTGTGGTGGGCGTTATGGCGCAATATGGCTGCCATCGCAACATCCAGGTGGATGCTGCACATTGGTGGTGGTTGAGGAGATTCCCCCTTTCATGTATAGCGCTTTGAGTACCTAGAAAAGCGCTATATAAATGTAACAAATTATTATTATTATTATTATTATTATTATTATGCGCAGGGAGTTCTTTCCCAGAACAGACCTATACCACCAATCCAAACTGTATGCTAATTGTCAATCGTATTCGATGATAGTGGTCCTGACAGAATTATTAGTTTAATGGTTATGAACACAAAATAGGATAACCAAGACAAACAAAACAGCTGGCACGGAGGTAAGTTGGCTGTTATTTTATTTAATAAAAATTTTAAAGTAAGCTACATAGGATAAAAGTATGTGACTATGGCATGTTTCTGCAACAGCTCCAGCACTCTGACACACAAGTGAGTTATTTTAGACACAGCAATGGAGTCAACAATGAGAGTCGATTCCCGTGCTGGAGTTGACTCCCACACTAAGGCTATTAAGAGTCAAGGAACTGACGCTTTTGGAGTTGACTTCCCATCACAAAATATAACTTTATGTTCACATGCCATGAGCTCCTCACAATGCACATGCCTGTACAAGGACAGAAACGTGACAGAAGCGTTTAAAATCACAGCCAAATACACCCTCTGTGAAACTGAGCACCTATCAAGTACAACATCTTTTATATCTTTCAAAAGGTATAATATTGCTTTATCTTGTGTGCCAGCTGGCATTATCCCTCTCAATTGCTGTCGTACTGAGCCAAACTCATTTTATGCATGTTATCTCATCTGTAGTGCACTAGCTCGCTCAATTTAATGTTATTAACTAATGATCAAGATATTGCGTGAGCTCTTGCCCTTTCCTGACACTGTCTGGACTGTCTAAAAGAGTTTAAGAAGTGGCAGGCCGCATGATTTACCCAGGGGACTGATATCCCACACTATGACAGGGTCCAAATGAGGACACAATCGCTTTTAATATGACATTCCGTTTCATTTTATACCAACCTCGTAAGTCAGTCTCCTCGCATTCTTTAACTCATCTATATAGTAACAGAGGAGATGAACAGGCTGTGTTGTGCACAGCAAACAAATCTCGAACAACAGATCAGATGTGAGGGCTCCATGGGTACAGTTGTCCTATTTCCCCTGAGTGCTGATAAAACTAAGAAGATTTGGTGTGACTCAGCAGGAAAGCAATCCTATAAGGACCTGCTCCGAATTTCTGCCATTTCTCAGAGGCGTGCCAATTTAACAAAGCTACTCATTACCCCTTTGCTGAAGTAAGCTTTAGTTGGCAGTTTTCAAATTATGGTTGTGTGATTTAGAGAGCTGTCAGTTGATTAAAAATATGTATTCATGATTAATTTTATACTTTTTTTATATCCTTAAAACGTGAACAAATATTATTTTAAGCACACTACCATTCAAAAGGTTGGTGTCAGTATAATTTTTTTTTTTTGAAGGACATACTTTTATTCAGCAATGATGCATTCAATTTATCAAAAGTTGCAGTAAAGATATGTTACAAAAGAACATTTCTATTTTAAAATAAATGGTTTTATTTTGATCTATCTATTTAAAGAATCCTGAAAATCATCAAAAGATTCCACGATAATATTAAGCAGCACAACTGATAAAAATAAGAAATGTTCCTTGAGCAGCAAATCAGGATATTAGAATGATTTCTGAAGGATCATGAGACACTAAAGACTGAAGTAATGATGCTGAAAATTTAGTTGACATCATAGGAATAAATTACATTTTAAAATATATTAAAATAGAAAACAGTCATCTTAAATGTTAATACCATTTCACAACATTACCATTTTAACTGTATCTTTTATTCTAAAATGCTGAGAATAAGGGACTTCTTTCAAAAATACTTTAAAAACTTACCAACCCCAAACTTCTAAATGGTAGTGTATGTTAGACAATTGTGCCAATCCAATCAGATTTGAATGTTTTTTTTTTGTTTTGTTTTTTAGAAATACAGAATTACATATAATAAAAATGAAAATTGTAGTAATAAATAGAAAGACCAAATAACATAAGTTATACATCATTTAAAAAGTTACCAAATAAATAATTGTGTTAAAGGTCTTAACAAAAATAATAGTGTTAAACAAACCGTGTTAACTTTGACAGCCCTAGTAATTTTATTTTGTTGATAAACAGTACAGCCTTTAATAAATACCAACATAAATGGTGACCCATTTCACTCGTTTCACGTATTATCAAACTGGCACCTTTTCTCAGACCCATCAAGATATTGTTCGGTGATTCTGAAAATGATTCCATGTTAAGAGGAACATCTGTGACTGCTGTTCCAGAGCTCATCTCACCTGAAGACAGTAAATTGTGGGTTGCATTGCATTCAATTTCATCTTCAAGGCCCATCATCCTCAGAACCCTATTGCCAACAACCAGATAAATAGCACTCTAAGACTACCATTAGAACAGGTCCAAATATGAAAGGTTAAAAAAGAGATATGATACAATCTGATATTGGTTTTTCCCCCTTGAGTTGAAAGCAATTGTGGATATGAGGGGGTGAGATATTGTATGATTTCAGTAGAGCTTGAAAGCTGCATCGTGGCTACAGCGTGATAAGAACCAGACCAAGTGATATGTTTAGAAGAGTGACCGAAACATCTCAAAAATCATTTAAAACTCTTGGTCATCAATAAACTGCCTGTCCATCTATATTGTGTCTTCACAGGTATTAATGCATGCATTTTAGAAGAGCACCTCTAAAATTCAAAAGGTGCTCTCCTTAATAATATCCACTGTGCCCTTTGTGGGTCACTAAGCCTCCCTTAAACTTCCTGCTCAGTGGCTGGAAATAGAGTTTTACTTTTCCCCTCCAATCTGTTCTGGTCTGTGCCTTCTATTTAACCCATTGGGCAATGTTTCCACAGTATTGATTTCTGCAATGAGGACATCAAGGGCACCTACTACCAGAAGACCCAAGGGAACATGCACCTTTCCTGGTCATGATTCAACACTGATACAGATGATACAACAGGAGAATAATCCATCCATTTCCATATATTACTTTCTGCTGGTCATACCCATTATGGAAATCCAATCTCTTTTCTTTCTTCATTCAAATGCGGAAATCTTATAAGCCAATGCATTACTGATACATGCCTGGAAGGGGGAAGGGCATCCACTTGGCAGCTAATCTTGTGATGTGATCTTATTTACCCCATTGCCTGCGAGGGAATAGTTCTATTCACAGGCTAATTAACCCCTTGACGTCGACCCCAGAATAATCAATGATGGGTGTGCATTGTGTCAATCACAGTGTCTTCCCTACCAAAGGTTTCAGGGGGCTGAAGATTTCTAACAGGAAACAGGTAAAAGTTGTTTTTAAGGAGATGTTTGTGTGGAAATTATGGGGTAAGTAAGCATTATGCGAGTGTGCAAGCAATTATTTTTTTTTTTTATTGTGAGGTGAGTCTCTTGAGGTTGGGCACACTCAGATGAGTTTAGGTTTTGGCCAAAGGCAGAGTGAGATCTGAACAACACACTACTATGATCATGGGCACACACACGAGAACACATTACACCTAAATGTGGTTGTCAGTTCTCTTCTGAGTGCTTAATGTTGCACTGTACACACAGAGCAGGCTATAGTGGGGAGTGACGACCCCAGTCAAATCAATTTTAATTAAATCCTTCTAGTGTTTACAGAACCAAGCTGAACGACTAGTTGTTAATGCATTGACACCACATGGTGGACAGTGACAGCTTGTCAGTGACAGCTTGTGTCTCTTTTCACCAAGTGTGGTACAAGCAAATCACAGGGAAAGAGGTATTCATTCACAGACTTTGAATGCTACAGGGGTGTTTTTTTTTTTTTTTTTTTTTTTTTTTTTTTTTTTTCTTTTTTTTGTAGGCCATTCTGGTTCTCTTGACAAAAAGCCAGTAAGATTTTTCCATCGAGTTTTGGATTATCGCAGAAAACAAGCTCTGTGACCAACAAAAGTTTATGTTTTTTACACGTTTCGTTAATTAAGATAATCAATGTTGGTGAGAGTTACTTTTAAAAGTAATGCATTACAATATTGGGTAACACTTTATTTTGATGGTCCCTTTTGAACATTCTGTTGAATATATTATAGTATAGTATAGTATAGTATAGTTTAGTATATAAAATTAACCTCAAGTACATTCTTTTTCCTAAAGTATAGCACATCTTTTTTGTGGAAGCCAAAGATTATCTCAGTACTAAAAATGAACTAAAATCAGAGCTGTGACACAGGACGGTATAACAAACATTGCAAATATTAGTCACAAACAAACACTGTTTACTGCCTTAAAGGTGCTCTAAGTGATGCCACGCGTTTTTTAGGCCAAAACATTTTTTGTCACATACAGCAAACATCTCATCACTATCCACTAGCTGCCTGTCCCCTGAACACACTGTAAAAAAACGCGAACTCTCTAGACACCACAGGCTCCACAAACGGCAACAAAAACAAACTGGGCTCACCCGCACCATGAAACATAATAAACAGAGTTCCAGCCAATAACCGACAAGCAGTATTGGAGGGTGAGGTTTGGGGGGTTAGTGCGCGTGCACGTGAAGGGTGTGTGTGGAGGAGAGAGAACAGAGAAGCATGAAGAGGGAAGTTTGAATTATGGCCGACACGCGACCAAATAGACGACGTTCCGATGAACAAATTGCAAATTGCACGTGAAGACGACGTTCCGATGAGCAAATTGCAAATTGCACGTGAAGGGTGTGTGTGGAGGAGAGAGAACAGAGAAGCATGAAGAGGGAAGTTTGAATTATGGCCGACACGCGACCAAATAGACGACGTTCCGATGAACAAATTGCAAACAAGAGGGACAAGGATAAGGAACGCGCGAAGTCCCGAATTTACATCGGAAAAACCTTCGAAAGGTGGCGAGAACTCCGCCGGCAGAAGGGCTTCCAATCTGACATTCGGTTGCTCTGTTTTTGCAGAACAGGTAAATCCATCTTTCTTTCTAAACTGACGTTCATGTTCGCCAAACCAACACAAGGATGTAATTAGCTAGAACTATGCAGTCAGCGTTAACTTTGGTGAATACAACATACCTGAATGTTTCTAGCAGCCATCAATCTCTATTGTAAATGATCAAGCAAATTCAAGACAATTAGTGTGAATGATTGTTTTCATCCACTGTTTGCTATGAATTTGAATGTTCATTTATAGGCTGTTGACAACTTTGACTAAATTTGTTTACGACACCACCGTTGTTTATGCTCACTGGGAAACGCAAAGCTAACGTTTTCTTGCTATTATTATTGCGTCCTTGTATGGGAGCTAGTTATAACCTCAGGTGGCGAAACGATTTTGAAATAATGTTTCTCTTTTTCTGCATTCTGTTCTGCAATATATAAAGCATTTATCTAACTTGGTGACATTACACATTGAATGAAGTATCAGTAAAACTCAACTTTGTTTTTTAGTGATTACTTTGACTTTCCTTTATGCCGGAAGGGAGGGGAGGAGGGAGGGTCTAGCTAGCCTCCGTTTTGTTTGACAACAATTTGAATGTCAACAAGAAGTTACGTCTCCCGGCATCGCTTAGAGCACCTCTAATCCATGTTTTAGTCATCCATTTAACAGTCCTGACTCACTGATCAATTTTTTCAAACACTAAAAATTATATTGAATAATATCTTCAGAATGTACACAAATCAACATCTTCATTGCTAAGTTCAGAATAGAGTCAGAATCCTCACAGGACAGGCTCAGGCCAATGGACTGGACACATTTAACCCACTAGAGGGTTGTTAACAAACATTTCTGGCACACTCTTCATTGAGGCTGGGCAGATTGGACTGTTATCTGCATGTAGGCAGACCATGGAGAAAGAGACAGAGTCTGTCCAGCTACCCTGGGACAGTGCTGACAGGATGGAGGAGAATATACAGCCCCGTTTCCAGAACAGGGGATGCTTCTTTTATTGACTTTATGACATAAACATGTCTATGGAAGCCATTTTAAGATAACAATGACGATCTAGACAGTGTTTAGGTTTAGTAAAAAACAATCACACACAGTATGAGGTAAAAAAGAAAAGAAAAAGCGAAAGGAATAAATGCATACAAAATGAAAAAATAAAATAAATCAAGGTGATTCAAATCAACCTTGAGATAAAAGCGCCTTTAGTCAAAAAATACAATTATTTTAGTCTTGAAAAAATATGACTTTTTGACATGCGACTGTGAGAGAAAGAATCCTACCTTGTCTGTCTTCTGTTTTTCATCTTGATATATAAACCATCTCTCGCCGTTATTGCTGTAAGCCACCTTGTAGGAGCCAACAAACTGAACATGTCCAAAGTCTTTAGCCCCCTGGGTAATAACGCCTGTGATTTTTGTTGGTTGAAGCATGTCAACCTGAAACACACACACACACACACACGGAGAAAGAAAATTAAAGTGTTATTCTATCAGTACGATATTTTAGTGATTACTTGACTTCCCAAATAGCCTGAATCTTTCACCCTTATCGTCTGCATTAACTTCTAAAGATACAGTAAATTTGTTTGGATGGTATCATCAATTATTCATAGCTAAGTGGGCAATAAGATGTACCCTTTTAGTTCAGCTCAGCAGAACTGTGATTGCTAGCCATAGCAATATGTGATAATCGCATTTTGTTAATATTTTATGTGCTTGTATTTATTGAGATTTTTTTTTGTTGTTGTTGCAAAGCTGAAAAAATAACTATTTTGTTGTGCTTTATGCAATCTAATTTGTAAAGCTACCTAAATATGTCCTTTTAACTGTTTATTTGCAATGCTAAACTCCATCTTTCAGATAACTTGACCAACTAATGTAAATGAGTTTGTGCTGTGTGAGCTGATGGTATATAATTACTTAAAAAGTAGACTTGTTAGAGACTTAAATGGTTTATCTTGACATCGGGCTGCAGCAGTCTCATTTAAAATTTTAAGTCTTTATTATTGAATTGTTGTCACAGATGGTTTGAACTACACCACAAAACAAAAAGGAGAAGGCAGCTTTTTGTACAGGGAGAGAGTGTTCAGATAGTGTTGGTTAAGAAACAAAAACACACATATAGACCCATGGCACTTCAGGAGAAGAGCCTCAAAACTCCAAATACACCAAACACAAGAGCTTAATTTCTCAAGCCATTAGGTGCGGTCATATTAGCGAAATTTCAGCGATGTCCACTGTCCATGTCAATATATTATATGAAGCTCAGCTCAGACTTAAACCAAGCAGCTTTCTGATGGTCAGCGTGGCGAATCCGTGTGACTAACTTGAACTGTAAGCTTCTTCACCAAGGTCACTGGAGAAACTACATCGGGTATTTTATTATTATATATAAGAGAGAAACAAAAAATAAAACTTCACTTGACTTCTCTTTAATTACACCCAGTCAACACACATATATTCTCAATGGACATTATACATTATTTCGTAAGTATGGATTCATGGCCTGAATGAATGGAAGTACATGACCTACCTACCTATCTACCTACCTACTGTATATACCTACCTACTGTATATACCTACCTACTGTATATACCTACCTACTCTATCTATCTATCTATCTATCTATCTATCTATCTATCTATCTATCTATCTATCTATCTATCTATCTATCTATCTATCTATCTATCTATCTATCTATCTATCTATCTATAGCCGCTTTCCGACCAAGTAGTTACAGGAACTTAGTTCTAGGAACTGTGCACTTCTAAACAGTTCTAAGAACTACTCTGCCCCAAACTTGGATTTTGCTGTTTGCGTTCGCACTGGCCAAGTGGCCATAGGAACTGGTAGGAGGGGTAAGGGAGTGACGCAAGCATGGTGACTTTTATTTTGACGGCGCGACAGACCCTACTCTGAAGTAGGACCTAAATTAGTTCCTCCAAATGGAGTTCTTAGAACTAAAATCATTCCTAGTTCCTGCGGTGCGAACACGCCGACATCCGGGTACTTTAGCCAATAGTTCTAGAAACTGTGAAGAGATTCCTCCGGTCGGAAAGCGGTGTGTCTGTCTGTCTGTCTGTCTATCTACCTACTGTATCTATCTATCTATTGTATCTATCTATCTACTGTATCTTCCTATCTACCTACTGTATCTATCTATCTATCTATCTATTGTATCTATCTATCTACTGTATCTATCTATCTACCTACCTATCTATTCTCAAGCCAACATCAAAGTTTGTCTACAAACTTTTCAACCCATATTGATCTCTAGAGAGAAAGCCATTTTGCCTGTCCCACTTTCTGTGAAATAAAGTCCTGGTCAGATGTATTACAGCTGCTTTCTGTCTAGACCAAAAATAAACTTAAAGGAACACACCGACTTTTTGGGACTTTAGCTTATTCACCATATCCCAGAGTTAGAGAAGTCCATACATACCCTTTTCATCTCCGTGCGTGCCGTAACTCTGTCTGACGCACCCACCGCTAGCCTAGCTTAGCACAAAGACTGGAGGTAAACAGCTCCAGCTAGCATACTGCTCCCAATAAGTGACAAAATAACCGTATACATACTGGGAACTATATTCTCAGAAGGCGAAGCACTGCTACTTGGGCGGAGTGATTTGCTCGCAGCACCTGAGAAGCCCCATGGTGAGGAGCAAAGAGTTCGCTCAGAGTTGGAATAAATCACTTCCGCAGAAGTAGCAATGCTAAGCTAGGCTAGCGGTGGGTGCGTCAGACAGAGTTACGGCACGCACGGAGATGAGAAGGGTGTGTATGGACTTATCTAACTCTGAGTCGGCGTGTTCCTTTAAACTACCGGTTTCTGCAATGGGTTTAATTACCCACCATATTCCTACCTAAAATTAACATCTGCACTGGACACTGCCTTTTATGCTTAACTTGAACCAGAAATAATTATTCTGTCTCTAAATTATAAAATAAATGTCATAGAAAGCATTACATTTAAATTTATCATACATGTCGATACATTATTTCCCCATATCACTTTTGCTATATGGAATGTAAAATCTTTTAAGCTCAAAATCTCCTAACCACTCAGAATGCAGATAGAACCTTATAATTCCAAGGTGGCGAAATGCAGACATTTGTTAAGAATAAATTGCACTCACTGATAGCGCTGGTCATTTGTACATGCTTAATGCTCAATAGGCTAAAAAGAATTTGGGCAAATCAGGGAATGCCGTAAACTTATCACAGTCAATTTATTTTTGTTCAGTCTTTGTTCAGTTTCCCGCTACTCATCTGTCTCCTTGGTTACGGTCATTATTAGTTCATGTGTGTCAGCTGTGTTTAGTAATTATCCTCGTTATGTTCACTACTTAAGTTGCTCCTTCTCCTGCACTCCTTGTCCGGTCACTGTAATACATACACTGTGTTAATGTGAGTTTCCCTACATGTCAGCTGATTCTTGAGTGTTACTATTAAAGTGTTGTTTGGATTTCATCTTCTGAGTCTTCAGCCTGTTCCTGAGTACACCACAGAACTTGCCTATAAATCACTTGAATTTGCTTTTTAAAATGCCAAATGCATGCTCGTCTACTTCATGCTCGATGTATGAGCTAGACATATGACTGGTTATAATGCTCTTCTCTATCATTTAGTGAGCCAATGCTACCATTTCTGTAATTGGCAATAGCCCCATGTTAATTGCATCAGCCAAATTGCACTGAATTTTGTGAATAAGGCTCAATATATAAACTTAATGAACATAGAAAGGTTTGTTTGTGCTGAACAGAATGACACAAACTAATACAGCAAATAGAGCCTGGTTAAACCGCAACCATTTATTGAATAAATGTATTTTTGTGTTAACATACTGCACAAAATACTGTATTCGCCCAAATGTGTCTATACAAATCAGAAAGTTTGAAGTTTTTCAGGAAAGGCTGACTGAGGATCTACTTTGAGCAAAATGTAACAAAAAATGTTTTGACATTCACAGTATTTTTCCACAAGGCAGATCTAGATTCAGGAGACAACTTTTACAGTCTTGATCTATTTTATTAGACCTTCATTCTAATATGACACTAGCAAGTGTTATTATCAACACACAGTAATCTGGCATTTTACACTTTGTCACACAGTTGTGATATTAGCGTCCCTGTTGCTAAACTAAATTAGTTCCTTGTTGAAAACCCCTTTAATTTATTCTCTGTCCCACTTTCATGCCTACTTGAGAGAGTCGGATAAAATCTCACCCTCTACTCATGCTCAAACATTCTTCTGACACTAGTGCTAGAATAAGCGCAATTGCATTTTCAATAAAAACTTTAAAAACATTTGGACTAGAATCAAAATCAAAACCAATCATTGGATCTTTTCTGTAAAATATACTTGTTCGAAACCTGTAACACAAGGACACGGCACCAACACAATCTGATGGAGCATGACATCCATTTCTGATGATAAGGGGGCGCTATAGCTGAAAAAAAAAAATTCCTCTAAACTGTGCAACTGAAGTATTTGCCATTTACTACTAAAGCCGACGGTCGGCCGTCGGGCAGTTTTTGTGCGTCGGACGACTAAGTTTCCTCAGTGTGTTCCGCACCTTCGGCTAAAATTGGTCCTCGTCTACTTTTTTCCGGCCGATTCGACATGTTGAATCGGCGTCGGGCCGTCGGTGAAAGAGGGAACTCTGATTGGCTGTTCAGCTTATTGAACGAGTCAGTGCACGAGAATAATAGCAAAACAGCGAGCAAAGTCAAAACGGTCCAGATAGACGCTGTTCTAATGTTACGTCATCTTAGCTGAGTGTTCCTTGGCGAATATTTCAATATTAACACGAGAGGAGTGGAATAAAGAAAGTGTTTAGCAGGACTGATATTCAAAATGGTAAGCACACACTGCTTTGTTTGCGGTTTGTGTATCTGCAGCCGGCAGCATCGGTTTCCCTTTTTGAATGACGAATATAGGCGAATATATCTACAGAAATAGACAGTTGTCTCATTTACACGCAGGCGCAGAACGCGCATTCTAGCTAACAGTCGGCAGTAGTTCTCGCGGCGTGTTCAAGTGCAGCTTTTTACCCCGACGCGAGGCGACAACACAGTCGGCTTTCATCAGCGCTAGTTCGTCGGTGTTGGCTCGGTGTGTTCCAGGCTTAAAACAACTGTAGGCTACTGTGGACCCCACAGGATTTGATCCGTCATATTCTGCATTTTTCTTTTTTGATTTTAATCTGGTGATTTTTTTTTATTTTTTGGTTTTGGAATGAACAAAGAAAGTAGTCATTGGAGGTTTTTTTTAAACACAAGGTACAGTCAGTTCCAGAACTTCTCCCTTTGGTCCCCTTGATAGGAATCAAGTAGAGGTTTTTAAATACATTGCTGAACAAGGTGACAAAAGTCAGAAGAGTTTTGGGAAACTTATGGTAAACTTATTGCTAAACCCTTAAATGCATGAATGTTTAGCCAATAATTTTTACATAAATGGGTCTTTATGGGTCCCAGAACTGTATATAATGGATGAATCTCTACCTGTTGCGATAATATAAAACTCTCCTGATATTAGAGTGACATTAAATAAAGCATATTTTGTTACCTGTTGGAGCTTGGAAGCATCTGGCTCATATTCACGATCTCAAAATTCTCAAAACTATAATTTTCAATATCTTAAAAATCTATATTTTGATGGCTGACAACCATTAAGTGACAGTGACCCTAATATGTAATTGCGTTCAGCTCTTGCTCTGCAGTAAATCACTGAGACATTTCAGTTTAGCTGATGATACTTCCTATTCATTTGTCTTCTGCCTGCAGTAACTATGAGTGAAACGTGACTTCATCATTGTGTATCAGACATTGCCTCCTTGTGGAATAAAGGTAAATTGCACTTATTCAGTCATCAAAGATTAAATTATTTCTGTCCAGAAAAAATATACTTACACTGATACACACTTCGAGTTGTTAGCGACCCTATACAATTTTTACAAAAAAAGGCATTATTTAATAGTTGTTTTTGTTTTTTCTTGTTATATTGTTTATAATTAATTAATTAATTGAGGAATACTAAGAAGGTTGATGTCTAACTTTAAAACATGAATGATGAGGATGGTAGTGAATGATGTCCCGGGTCATTAAAGACCCGAGGTATGCATTTAAGGGTTAAAACATAATGCTGTCATATATCAAAGCATTCACAGTTAGTTAGCAATCTGTTTTTAAAACAGCACATCAAGCATCAGCAAACCCTGAACCAGATGAGTAACTGCCATTGAAATGAATGAGAATGATAAAAGCTTTCTGTAGATATTACAGACTTATTTGATTTGGTACTAGTTTCATTCAGAAATGTAACAATTTCATCACTGCATCTGTCATTTATTTTGGATTCAAGAATATACCAAAATAGATCTAATCTGTTAGCTTGATAAAAGAACAACAAAAAAGTGAGTGTGAGCCTCTCAAAACAGATAAAACTAAGAGCAAATTAGTCCCTTGTGGTGAATATGTTATTGCTCTACTCAGTTCCTTCAAGTCTAAATCATTCTTCATCTGTACAGATTCACACTTAAATCGCTTCTTTCTATCCCATTACATTAATTAGTTTCACTGCTTAACAAACTGCATACAAATCAGACCTGGGAAATGGAATACCTCCAGTTGAGAGAAAATGAGAGAAGAGAGATAGAGAGAAAAAAGGACACATTTTTTACGAGTAAAAGCATCTCCAATTCATAGCAATCGTCCAGATTCGAACAGACTTGACAGCTTCTCAATTCAGAGTGCGCTTGCTCTGCATGCATAATTCACACAACCAAACCTCATCTAAGAGCTTGACACACACACACAATTACTTTTCACAGAAAAATCACCTTTGTGAGAATTTTTGGAGAACATCCGCATGCGAGTTGGATGTGACCGCTCTTATATTGTAGAGGCTTAAGGCTCTACCATAGATATCCAAAAATCCACCACTGCATTCATCCATTCTAGGATAGATATAGATAATTTAAAAAGTTTACTCCCTGGAGGATATCAATATCTTTAGCCATCCATGCTTCAAATCCAGTTAAGAGCTAAGGACATTCTTAAGGTGACAAATGCAGCTCCTAGTCAGTAGACGTGTTGGGAATCATTCTTGTTCATCTGTGAAAGGACAGGATAGAAGCTTAGATATTTATCAGGTCATGCATCAGTCATTTTGTTTTGCTGTGTTGCCACAGAGCGTAGAAGAGCACTGATTGAAGAAATATGTATATTTCCTTTCAATAACTCAAAAGAGCTACAGATAAAACTGCCAATGTGGAGCTTGCATATTGAAAGGTTAGTGCTACAAATGCTAAATTATAAATTACCACTGAGAGTTAACAGATTATTAGCAGAACATGAAGTAGTTATTACATTTTAAGAAAAGATTTCCAACTCTACAAAATATTATTTTCATATCCAAATTCAACTGAATTCTGAATATTTTGTATTCTTAAATTGTTCTTACTGTACAACAACTTCCCCAATCCATTTTTTTTAAATAGTGTTTGGACTGAATTTTTCTTTGAATAGTTTAAACAGAAAGCCTACATAATTTCAATAGAATTTAATATTCCATAACATTATTATGACTATTTATGAGCTTACAGTCTAGAGACTCAAGCCTCAGGCTTTATGATAATTTCTGCAGTTTCCAACATGTGGAAAATACATAGGAGTTAGTAAACAGGACCTTCAGCCCATTATAGACACAAGTGAAGTGCACAGTGACGAAGTGAAAATGGATTTAAAGCAGATAGATGCAATGATTGAAGAATGTTAAGTGAATTGCAGAGTTAGATGCATCTCCTCTCTTCCTGAAGTAACACCATTTATCAACTAATCGAATTTACGCTGACACTCGGGGAAATCAACTCAAATTGGGTAAAGTGAAAGTTTCATTGGTCTTCATCTAACAGAGAGTCTGTGATGTGGGTTAGAAGCACCCTCAAATTAGATTAGTTAATTTTTAGATCGTTCGCAAACACAGGGTTAACATTTGCATGACTTTCAGTTTTGGATGAGAGGGGGAAAACTCCCCAAAGTACGTAAACAACCATACTTGATGTTCGAAAACGCCAGAAAAAGAGAAAACAAAAACACAACTCAAATGTTGAAAACAGGCTAAGCTGAAGCTTCCCAACAGATTGTCTTCAATGCTACATTTAAATAGGTTCAGTTCAAACCAATACCCAAGATAAAAGTGACACTTACACAAAGATCAGCATCGCTTCAGTGCTTACATGGCATGGAAATGGAGCGAAGAACAGTCACATATATTAAATAAAACACCTGAACCCAGAAAATTGAGGGTGAAGATAAAAGCCACTTGAGGTCTTGGAATGAAGAATAATGGGTCTCATTCAGCCATGCATACAAATTGAATATATGTGTGAAATCTGTGTATGAACATTTTCACATGTGCAATTAATAACAAATGAGACCCAGTGTTCATTTTTTTTCCCACCCAGGACCAATAGCTGTTTCCCTGGTGAGCACATCATCACCATATGCCCACAAAAAGACCTTGATGCTTCTAAAAGTGTTCCTGCCCTTCACCTTTTCACACCTGCACACCTCACAAATTAAAAAAAAGAAAGCGCATTCTCTTGGCACATGAACATAGACATCTGTTGCATTCTCATTCTATCAGCAAACAACTTCACAGGAAATCAGTAGCGTTAAAGGTAAAGTGAATAATATTCACTGTTAAAATACTTTTTTCCTATCTCCTATATGCAAAGAACACCACACTTAATCCATCTGTAGTCTAACTTCTGACAAGTACAATATGACTCTAGTGTTGGAACAATACAAAATACAAACATCTTGCAAGCGACAACCTGCTTATCTAAGGCTGTGTTCACACTGCAGGGCTTAATGCTCAATTCCGATTTTTTGAAAAAATTAAATTTTTTTGCAAGGCCGTTCACATTTCCAATTAAATGCGACCTTTTGTGATCTCCTGTGTGAATGTGAACTGACCCAGAAGTGACCCGCATGCGCAGAAGAGTACTCAACGGTCAACGACGTCACTTGTTGTTTGCGGAAGTAGCTAAACTTCAACTAGCTGTGATTCACTCACACACACACACACACACACACACACACACAAAGCACACGAGCGCGCGCAGCGATCGTTACACAAGAGCCAGAGAGCAGCCGCTGACCTATCTAATATCAGCACAAACAAGTTATATATATATATAATGATGGTGGCCGGTGGATGTTTTCTTTTTTTTTTAATTAACGGGCTCGTCGAGTTCGACCCATTCAGCAGATTTACATCAGCTCGACGAATATGCAGTCCGTTTTCAAACCGACGACTACTTCAACGCAGAATTATGACGTTTGACGCATATCAGTGACGTGCGGGTCGGATACATGCGACCTAGCCGTTAAGACTGAAGTCGCATTTAAAAAGATCGGATACGTATCGGATTTGGGACCACATACCCAAGTGGCCTGGGTCGCATTTGAAAAGATCGGATCTGTGTCGTTCAGACTGTCATGAAAAGATCAGATACAGGTCGCATAGGGCCTAAAAAATCGGAATTGGGTCGTTTCAGCCTGCAGTGTGAACGTAGCCTAAGTTACCTATTTTATATATTTTTTTGTAATTCTGAGATGCTACTGGCACACAAATTATACACTTCACCTTTAATGAAACACTTAACCTTACTTTGCGACAATGACCAGGGACAGTGGATAATTATGCAGTCTGGTGGTCATTATAAAAAAAAAATATTTGATCATAGCATGTTGTGACCGACCCATTACAATCAACCATGAAATAGTGATATATAACTGAAAAACCAAAGGCAATGTGTAGTATATTGCTTTTTATTGTGAAATACATGCTTATTTTCTCAAAGCTCAAAGCGGATTCGACTCACTGAGAGAGATGTTCAATTTCATTTACACACTGGATTGGAAGCAAGAATCATGAAAAGTTTTTTTTTTTTTTTTTTGTCTGTTCAATAATTGTAATGGAATCCTGAAAACGTTGTTTCCAACTCACAATTAGTTGACTGAGACAACATGGCTTCAGGTAGAGTTTCTATTGATTCCCTTACAAGGCTGGGTAATAAGTCAAATAACATTAAAAAGCTATTTCATTCAGGATGAAGTAATGCGTGTCAACCAAGCATAATTTGGTTGGGGGTTGGGGGTGTGGGGTGGGGTATAAGAATAAGAATGCCACTTACCAACATGTTTCAGACATTTTGGTGTGCCAGAATATATTTGTGGATCATTTTGATTGGTAAATCCCAAGGCATACTGCAGATCATTCTTTCCACAGGCACTGATGGCCGCTTGTTGAGCTTCATTTTTCATGTGTGACATTTAATCAAAACAGCAGTAGTCCCAGCTTTTATTTAGCTAGTCATCATTACCGCTCTAGGAAACAATTACAATTCCTCTCAACTTCTGTCATGTCGATCCCTTCATTTTTCCAAGGCAGCAGTTTTCTCAGATATGTTGTCTTGGGTGGTGACATATTCCATTTTTGAAGTGTGTTCATAATAAACAACTGTGACAGAGCAGAAATTTAATCAACGGGTAAGTAGCAGCTTTGAGCTGTGGACAAGATGTACCCGGTTTTATTGACTAAGGGAACTCATTTTCATTGCCAGAAGCATCCACCAGGTTCCATACCAAACCATCCCTCCAAACACAGAGCAATTATACCAGACCTTCTGATTAACACAAACACATGTTTCTGTTTGCAGAGAGCCTGACATTAATCAAGGCATTGCCGCTGAGTAGGAATCAATCTTGCATTACTCCTAATTACTGTCCCACGCCTAGGCTCCTCCATTTGAGCAATTTGTTCAAGCGTAGACAGATCACTAGTCTCTTTAGATGCCATTTATAGGCACAGGTTGTCTTCTGGTGTACTTATACTGCAGCCGAAAATCTGCGATCAGTGCCACTGACTGTGCTACAACGCCTTCACTTTGAGGTGGTGCTGAGAGTGTGTGCTGAGACAACACATGCCAGTGTAATATCATATATACACACGATTACAGTTGGAAAGATGCAAGCTTTGTTCCAGAATGCCTTAAGTAAACATAGTGTCAAATTAACAACCTTTTCCAACTGTAATCGTGTGTATATATGATATTACACTGGCCATGTGTTGTAAAAAAACATATTCTCAGTGTGTGCTGAGAATATGTTTTTTTTTCAACACATGGCCAGTGTAATATCATACACACGATTACAGTTGGAAAGATGCAAGCTTTGTTCCAGAATGCCTAAAGTAAACATACAGTGTCAAATTAACAACCTTTTCCAAACACAACCAGTCTAAACACAACAAAAGACAACTGCAATGAGTGTAAACAATATGATTTGTGCACTAAATCCAGCAGAAACTCCAGAACAATCGGCATATTTGTAACTACCTGCTTTTCACAGCGTTTGGCTGCATGCTGTCTGACGTTTTTTTGGTTTTCATTTGCATAAAGTTGAGCATTTCCCAAATTTGGTTGCTCTTGGCCACTCTCCGTGCATTTTCCAACCAGCAATTCACTACGAGCTCGGCTGAATGAGTTGAAAACGCCTGCTTTGCTCCACTAAATCCACTGCAATGTAAATACACTGTCAATATTCTTCTGTTGTGTCGTCCAAGAAAACTGTAATATTAACACACACAACAAAAACTTGAATGCATGAGTGTTAATGAGAATTATCAAAGGCTATACTGAGAAAAACTAAACTATTTTAGATTTTCCTGATTCATATTTTTGTAGCTCTACTCATGACATTTTGACATTTTTTACAATGACCGATTAACAGATGCCTGTGAATCATTTGCAATTGACTAAATTAAGAATTAAGCATTCAGTCCCTTATAAGTTGTCTAATGACATCTAGACTGATTTATACAAAGCAATGGGTGATGTATTTAAAAAGTCAGTCCACTGATGTTCCACTGCTGCTTTGTAGTGAGAACCTTGTTCAGCTAGTGCACTTGTTAATCAGAGAATATAACATCTTCAGAAAGTCTCCTATAGTATCCACATATGAGAAGAGAACAATAGAGATGATCTTAATTATATGTAGAGCATCAGGCATATTTATCACAGCACAGGAGATAATTAACTGAGAAAACACACGACTATCAGATGAACAAGAGTGTCAGAACCTGCAAATAGCTTTATTTATGAGGTGCTTGGACTGCTGAGAATACATGGAGTGAGAAAGCAGGTGATTTTTGCATCGGCACCTGAACAATTTGAAGGGTTTATTTCATACCAGGTGAAGAAAAGTGATTAGCAAAAATAAACCACAGAAATACTGTAATATTCACAATTAAACAAAGCAATCATCAGAGGTCTCAAATAATCATTATTTAGATAAACAAATTCCCAATGTATTTTCATCTATCAAAAAGTGATGCATGAACCATTACTACAAATGATCCAGCTGTGAACACTGTCTGTAATGTTATTGATAAACATTATGTTAGTGCCAAAAAAGCCAGGTACTAAAACACTGCATTTTAAACTACACAAACTACTGTTTTATGCAAATTGAAATTTCTTTGCATTGAATTTTGAATTTAATTTATGCATTTTAGTGCCAAATTCATTAAAACAATTTACAAAATAATAGAAGGCATCCATATGCTGCAATTTAACAATTATGAGCTATTCTCAGCAAACTTATTATATGCCATCTGCCAGATGTGGCATGCTTAATCTAACTATATAAAATGCCATATCGAAATATTTTGAGGCTGCAACCTAAAGAGAACATTTAAAATGAATATGTCCAACTATAATATAATTATTTTTACAAAACGTCTGTAACTGGTTAAAATTAAAGTGCCTCATTTGCTATTTTAAAGGCAGTTCTTCAGTTCTTCAGGCGTAATTTCAGTTTTGGTGGTCTCCTACAGCATGTTTACATTGCATCAAAAGTCAAAAAAACTTACATTTTTTGCACATCACACCATTGCTCAATGATTCTCAAACGCCTTGTCCAATGGTTCAGTCTAAATCCCTCCTTTCCGTGAGCCTACTCTGCTCTGATTGGCCAGGTGGCCCAGTCTGCTGTGATTGGTCTACCGCTTATAGCGTGTGTAGAAAACAAAATGCCCATTTACCATAACTGAATCAGCTCCGGAGGCTTCTTCAGTCCTCAGCGATTGTACACACTGTAAAGACCGCAACGATGGCGTCGATTTGACCATATCAACCCAAGTCCAATGATGAAACATTGGAAGAATTAGTTATTCGATCCATACCTCCATCGCAAGGACGACTTGAGCAGGATGTTTCTCAGTGATATGCTACTAAATTTAACATACATTATGAGATGTTGCAACTGTCATTAGCATTAAAAAGTTTATGTCCATAACAAATTGATGTGTATATTTCTAATTTATTGCAGTGACACAACAATAACTTTTTTTTGGGTCCACTTTTGACTTTGCAGACCATTTACATTCACAGACAGCTATATTACACACTGCATGAAAGGTAATATTTGAAAAAGCATAATGGGGAAATTTAAGTCATGCACCTCTCACATCTGTGCTGGTCTTTTTGTTGGTAATGCATCCCACCCGAATTTGATTAAAAATAATAATATCACAGGCTGGTTGCAGCAGAGATTAAACTGGATCTAATTGCAGCAGCCTTTACTGATAAAAAATACTCAAACTAACATAAATACTCAAGTTTCTCAAGAATTCACAAACAAGAACAGAACAACCAGCAAATAGCAATGACAACAGACACCTGAAAAGGACTAAACATGGCTTAAATACATGGGCAAACAAGGGAGCTAACAAGATAATTAACAAAACACACCTGAACGGAATACTGAAATCAAAATGTAAACATGGTGACAAACTGACAGGGGACAGAGGAAGACAGGACAAAAAAAAAAAAAAAATTAGAAGCTAACAGGAAAAACAACACAAAAGCAAATGAAACCAGAACATGCATGAGACAAATAATAATAATAATAATATTAATAATAATAATAATAATAGAATGCAACAGTTATGCATAAACATAATTTATTGCATGTAATGACACATTAACTTTGAAAGACCTTATTATTTCTAACATATATATAATACTTCTAATTTGCAAGAAACACTGTATTTCTTGAGTGCGGTTTCATCTGTGGTTTTTGTACTAACTGTTGCTGCACCAGCAGGGTCAGCATAACATTTAGCATATGCCTGCATTGCTGCAATGATTCTGTAATAAGGAAGTTCTAAAAAGAGCCAAGTGCACTCTGGCAGGCTCTGTGGTATGCGGTTAGCCTGTTAATGTGCATAATTAACTAATAAGCCTCTGCCAGCTGGAACTCAGCATATTCACTGTTTGCCTCAGAAGATTTCATCATCTCATCTTCAAGCATCCTCCAAAAGAGAACGAGCTTCTAATCTCATTCCCATGTCTGCCAGTGTGAAGCTGGTTTCTGGATTCCAGAGCACAGTGTTTGAGGTGTCTGATTGGTCTAAAAACCTTTACAGCAAAGTATTTGAAATTCAGAACAAATAAAAATAATTGCAGAGCAGTTAAACACTTCCAGGATGAAAGAAGGTACTGTTTTATGAATACTGTTGTTTTTCACCTACTAGTAGGGAGATACGCGTATTTAGACACAGAGCAAAAAAGTCACAACAGATTAAGTAATCCATAAGTAATGCATAAAGTTTCGATAAAATATTGACAAAAATGTATCCAAAAATACTGTTTTGACTTTTAAAATTTCTTTATGCACTCTTGGGTAAGGATACCAAGATATATGAAAATGTCATTGATGAGGCTCAGAAACAAGTTTTGAGATGAATTCATTTAATATCAAATAAATCATATTTTTATTGATAAAATATTTCAAAAAATCACTGCATGCCAGGTCAATTTGACTCTCTTTATGCATTCTAGGTTTAATACTCGTTGGCAAGGTTAATCTCACGGACAGTGAATATCAAGCACTTCTAAGACTACAATGACTTCGTATCTAATACTAAAACACCGCCTGCGGCAGAATCAAGGGAGACCAGTCAACGCACAGAACAATCCAACAGGTTGGTCAGTTGCCAGGAACAAAATGGGAAAGCTAAAAGGTTTGTAATGTAATTTTCAAACAAAGAGTGAGGTACAATCCATTCCCTGATTAAGAGATTAAGGTAGGAATTAACTAAGAATGAATTATTCCAGATGATTACTACGTTTATTTGCACATGCAGACTGCGCTGTTTTAGCACCCAATTCCCTAATGGAATTATGCAAAGAAGGGAAAGTCGCTAACAAAATGTTTGCTGTGCACAATTTGCACAGTTCAATCTCCCTTCTAACAGACCGGTTCTGAGTGTGAAGTTGTGGAGGAAGCAGCAGACACCCACGATTGGTTATACTTTACTGTGAATGTACAGCATTACTACAAACGTCAGAAATAAAGAGTTGACCACAAACACTGCAGTTTAAAGGGGACATATCATGCTAAATCCACTTTTTTAGCCCTTAAATGCATTTTGTTGTATATTTGGAGTGTTTAGAAGTACAGAAAATCTGAAATTATTCTCTTCAGGTGCTTCGTTGATATCTTTATATTCTGTTTTGGTCATATTTTTCAACCTGTTCCGATTTTTCTGTTTTCTATGACGTTTTTTGAACTATTACGTCACAGTATTTGCAGCGGAACTGCCAAATAAGGACATTGACTTCCGGCCCAACACTTCGAGCAATCCGCCATTTTTATTTCTCGCTGCAATTTTGTAGTCCAAGCTAAAGGATGCAGAAGTTACGAGAGGGTAAGTTAAAATGTTCGGTTGTTGGATGTAGTAACCCACACGCTTCATTACACCGTCTAATGTAGATGAACTGCCGCGCTTGTGACAGGGCGCATGTTTAACTGAAAGAACGAGCGGAGAGACCCGGTCGCGCGCGCGCACTCTCTCTCTTCGGAGTCAGGCGAAAGTGTAAACAAGACTTCACCATCTTGCTCTCTCTCCCTCGAACATATTAATCAAAATAAATCAACACGGTGGTAAAAGGTCGGAGGACCAAAGTTTCATGTGTAAATACAGTAACACACCATTGCGATACATCCATATAAAGACGTTGTTCTGCAGGCTCGTCGTCTTCATTTTCATCTCGCTCCGGCTCCGACTCTGGCTCGAACATGTAAGGCTGGCTGGAAGTCTTCCGTTGTTGACATTTTGTTAATAACGTGTGAATAAAAAGTTTCTGTGCCACTAGATAATCGTATCTCTGCTATCAAACTACAAAAATGGCCGAATGGGGTGGAGTTGAACCGAGTGTCACCTCTGCATCCTGGAGAGGGGGCGGGGTATGAAGTGTCTCAATTGTATTTAAAGAGACCGCACCAAAACGAGTTGCCCTCAAACACACATCAGAAAATGGGTAGAAAAGGGGCCCGTGGAGCTATAATAATGAGGAATTCAGACCCAAGCATTGCAGTTCCGCTTTATATAGACTACAAATGTATGATTTATATGTAAAAAGGAACGATTTAAAAGCATGATATGTCTCCTTTAAATGAGAACACCCTCTTTACACTGATATTTACAATACAGTTACACTAAAGTTTGGGGTCACTACCATTTTTTAAATGTTTTTGAAATAAGTCTCTTATGCTCACCAAGGCTGCATTTGATCAAAAGTAAACTAAAAACAGTAATATTTTGAAATATGATTATAATTTTCATAACAGATAACAATTTTCTATTCTGATATATTTTAAAATGTTATTTATTTCTGCCAAAGCTGAATTATATATATCCCGTCTGATGAAATCAGCGTGTAAGAATTTGCCTAAAATGACCACAGGCCAAATGAAATACAAAGTCAAATTCTTGTGAGGCTGCAGTACAAAAGGAACAATTCAAAAGACATATGTGACCTCTAACAAAACTAACATGACATTAATATATTTCGACTTGACTTAAAATTAATTAAATTATTGTGCAATGTGTGTGAAATGACACTTTGCCGCTATAATTAACATATAAAGTCAAGTTTCTTTCACATCTTTGTTAGTATAACGTCTCTCTAGTGAATAGAAAGACCCCAGAGGGTAATGATAAATGTGGTCTGAACAGTGTGAAGAGCTTGAGACAGATAACAGGCCACTGCAGGGTTATAAATGCTTTTATATAGAGTACAAAGAAGCAGTAACTAAACCTAATTGAGAAACTGATAGCTGGGCAACCACGACTAAAAAACTAATCAACAGTTTTATACTATATCATCATTGCAGATTTGATTATATGAATGATCAATCATAAGCACACAATCTTGTACTCCTAGCCTTTTCAAATTCTGTTCAAATTTGTTTATGGTGTTGTAATGTGATGTTATGATGTTCATTTTGAAACTATGGATTGGTTCAGGGCTTATACGTTATTTTGAAATGTCTATATGGAGAAAATGAATGGGAATGACCTTCCAGAACCCAGGCTGCTGGAAAAGCTTGTCATGGATTCGCATAAAGGTTTTTTGTTCTCATTTCAGAAATTTTCCACAGACCCCCTGGTGACGGTTGGAGAAATGCTGACTTTGATATAATTTCTTGTAAATTCTAGTCCTCATCTTTGCTGAAGAAAACCACTGCAAAGATCTCTCAAACTGTCCATGCACACAATCCATAATGAACAGGCTTAAGAACCATAATGAATCTAAGTGCTCTTTCTCATTCCCTGCCTGATGAAGGCTAAAGTTATCTGTGTGGGACTGAGGTCACATCTCTATTTGAGTAGTGGCAAAGACACAGGAAACCACAAATGAGGACACTAAATTGATTCATTACACACGAAGAGGAGGGAGAGGAACGAGTCGAAAAGGCAATTTTTCAATATCTGCGGGGAGAAAAGCCAAAGATAGACCCAGGCAGGCTAGACAGATGTAAGAAGAGGAGGATGACCGTCTCCTCACTGCCTGTTGGTCGACTCAGCATGTTTGGAAGCAATCAACAGAAACTTCAAGAGGCCTTCTTGCTGTGGAGTATGTCCAAACAGAGTAAAAAGAGCTGACTTGCAGTGTATTTGAAGGTCTGGTGAGTAATTGGTTCATTCAAACAGCTCCAAAACCTGTCAATGGGATTTATATACATTTTAACGCAAGTGGTTTGTTTGACCTTAGAAGTCCCTGGAAAAGCAGTATGTTTTTTTTTTGTTTTTTTTTTAATGGTTAATGGAGGGAAACTTTGCGACAGATGGAAAAGATAATGTTGTTTGTGACTTCCGCCTGTATTTTAATTCACTAAAACAAACTGCCTGACAATATAAGACTTTATTTGCATCAATTTGATGCAGTTCCTAATCCAGCTAAATGAATGTAGGCAAATGAACTTTTCACTTGGAGTAATATTGACATGAGCATGCGCCATGTAAAATTCCTGCTTGACTGAACATGTCAGCACACAGAGACCAAACCGTTAAACAGACTGGAAATACCAAGATCATTAACAAAGATTGAAATAAAGGGCTGCAAGTTAAAACAGCTTTGTTTTCACCAAAATCAATGGGCATACAGTAGAAATAAAGGACTCCGGATCTAAAAGTGGATGTAAAAGCAAGTGCACTGCTGAGACACGATGACATCTTCAGGATCTTGATGTAGTGTGATTAAGAACAGCACTGTGTTCCGTTCGGTCAAAATGTCTCTGACGTTCATGCAGTTTGTGAGGTAATTCTTGCCTCTGCAGCACTGCAATTGTCTTGATTAATTGGAATACTTAATTTGACATTAAGCTTGATTAATTCCATTAATCTATTAAGCCTAAAGTCATTCTCTGATGTCACTGGTATTGATTATTACATTTGGGCAACCACTGCAGAAGCTCACAGTTCACCATGGCAACAGATGTTTGAAATGTGCCCAACTGTCTCACACTCGCTCAATTTCTGTGATTGCACTGGAGCATTTCTTCAGTAATCTCAGGATATTAATCACTTTTAGCACCTCATGTGCTAGAAAATTATTCAGATGTGATGACATTCCCTGCATCTCATGAACAACAGTCCAAGCCCTATGAAAAATAGCACAACCCCATCTATTACAGAGCTGTCTATCAAAAATAACAAACGGAATTATATCAACGCAGGACAAAATATCAAATACATTTTGCTATTTTGAATTATCACGTACTTGTGCAGGACTTGAGACAGCCAGATATCCCAGAATACATCTCACACCAACTCTGCTGAGTGCAAAGTGAAGTTTCATAACTTTATATATTTAGGCTATTTACCTTTACCGTTATAGCGTACTAGAGCGCTGACTTTGTATGTTTGACTGAATTGTTTGCTTTTTTTTAATTGTATAGCTTCTTATAACTTTTACTTATACTTTTATAATGACTATTATTGATCAGTAAAACTGACATTTAACAAAAAGAGATAGGGTAGTGTTTTACATCATATTTCATTTTATTACAGTGAAGACAATTAGAGTGCATATGCACATATTAATATTTTTATTTTATTTTTTATTATTGCCTGAACCACATTTATGTGGCTATTAGTATGTTTAAGGAGAGAGTTCGTTCTCCTGAGTCAAACTTGGCAAGTCCGAACTACAGAGGACGCAAGTCCGAACTTTGCATACTTGGTATTGAGAAACGCCCATGGTCAGGACGATTTGCTGAAGTTCAAACTGAGCGTCATAATGGGGAAGAACAATTATTTAAGTGACTTTAAACCATGGCATGGTTGTTGGTGCCAGACAGACTGTTCTGAGTATTTCCAAAACTGCTAAACTACTGGGATGTTTACACATAACCATCTCTAGGGTTTACAGAGAATGGTCCAAAAAGAGAAAATATCCAGTAAGTGGCAGTTCTGTGGTTGAAAATGCCTTGTTGATGCCATATGACAATGGCCAGATTGGTTCAAGCTGATAGAAAGGCAACATTAACTCATATAACCGTTACAACCGATGTCTACAGAAGAGCATCTCTGAACACACAACACGTTGAACCTTGAAGCAGATGGACAACAGCAGCAGAAGACACACAGGTGCCATCGAAGAACAGGAAACTGTGGCTACAATTGGCATGGTCTCACCAAAATTGGACAATAGAGGATTGGAAAAATGTTCCATGGTCTGATGAGTCTCGATTTTTGCTGCGACATTCAGATGGTAGGGTCTGAATTTGGCGTAAAGAACATGAAGCATGGATCCATCCTGCCTTGTATCAGTGGTTCAGGCTGGTGGTGGGGGTATAATTGTGTGGTGGATGTTTTCTTGGCACACTTTGGGCCCCTTAGTACCAATTGAGCATCATTAACGCCACAGCCAGCAGAGTATTGTTACTGACCATGTTCATCCCTTTATGACCACAGTGTACCCATCTTCTGATGGCCAATTCCAGCAGGATAACGCACCATGTCACAAAGCTCAAATCATCTAAAACTGGTTTCTTGAACATGACAGTGAGTTAATTTACTCAAATATCCTCCACAGTCCCAGATCTCAACCAAAAAGAGCACTGTGGTGAATAGAGGGATGTGGTGGAATGGGAGATTTGCATCATGGATGAGCAGCTGACAAATTTGTGGCAACTGCATGATGTAATCATGTCAATAAGGGTCAAAATCTCTGAGGAATATTTTCAGCACCTTGTTGAATCACTGTCATGAAGAATTAAAGCAGTTGTGAAGGCAAAAATGGGTCAAACCCGATACTAGCGAGGTGTACCTAATTTTTGTTTTCTTTTACATAATAATTGTAATATTTAAATTGTATTTAATAGCCTTGTATAATGCATATTGTGACACATGCCCCACTATACACTGTAAATCCAATGTTTGCATATTAGAATGATTTCTGAAGGACCATGTGACACAAGAGCAATGGCTAATAAAAAAATCTAGTTTTGCCATCACTTGAATACATTCGATTTAAAAAATACAATTTTAAGAGTTTCATTATAAGCAGATGTAATTTATAATACTACATATTTAAATCAAAATAATATTTGAGCCAGTGATTTAAAGCCAGGATTAAAGGGAAATATGGTTAAATATGAAGTGATGACAGTGGTACCAAGATGCTTGGCTTGAATGATGGCAAATCTCTCTCTCTCTTGAAGCCTGATCGGTTACCTTAATGAACAGTGACTGAGCAAGCAGAAAGAAGATGCTCTAGGGAGAAGGGATAACTGGGGTTTTGTTGAAACTTTGATTGTAGGAGCTAAATAGCAATAATCTTGTCCTCATGATAATGCTTTGATCTTTGCTTAGGTTCTGTATTAGGGATCATCTTGTTTTATAGACTACACCCTGAGCTTTGCTGCAGTGATCTTTTCATTACAACACTTCATCTCTTCATGCAGTCATTTGCAGCTATTCTGTTGAGTTCTGTATAATCAGAGCCAATAACACACACTGTTCGTACGCATATAAGGACATTATAATAAACCCTACCTGCAGCCACTGGGACTGATCACTGTGTCCAGACGTCCAGGCATTGACCTTCCCTTGTTTATCCAGTCTTGCTTTCCCAGGCTCCCAGGTGAACATGTCCATGTTAAGAGTTCTGAAGATGCTGGAGGCTGTGATTTGGTAGTCCTGAACGTGGCCAGACTTCATGCCCATTGGCTCTGAACACCCTGAAGAATTCAAAGGCATGTCACCATATTACACCAAAAATCATCTTCCATGCTGGACCAAGCTAATGTATGCAGGTTAGTGTTTTAGGACCAGCCATTCTGGATATTGTTTTAGCAAGGAATGCAGGTAAACTTTCATTTATGTACTGTTTAGCTCCAAATAACAAATTCAAGCATAGGTAGACAATGCCACTGCCTTGCCTCTAACCAGTTTTAATTTATTTTTTTCTTGGCTTCCAATTAACTACAAAATAGATTTTATAGTGTTGATACCTGTTTTTAAATCCTTGAATGGATTAGCACCTGCATTCCTCTCTAACTTTCTTTAGGGTCATTCAATCAGGGACCGCTAAAGGTTCCCCAGGCTAGGCAGAAATTAAAACTCTGGATAAAAACTGTTTTATTAGGACTGCCCCTACATGCTTTTAAAACAAAGATTTAAACATATTAATTTCCTCTTTTAATCATAGTGGATTTATTGTGTGGTTGTTGCTCTTGTTTTATGTTTGAAATCTGTTTTTTAATTATTTTATTGATTGATTGTCCTTAGACATATTTCACAGCACAGTGGTCAACAATTGTTGTTTTTAATGGTGTTATATAGTTAAAAAAATAAAATAAAAATAAGAGCATATAATGACCTTGAAAATAATATGAATTATATTATGAACTTGCATGCCTTTTCAGGGCTCAAACAATAAGGATGGCTTAAAGCCAGTGTGAAAGAGATTCAGGACAGTGAATTAAACTTTTATTTTTGGGCCAGCACTGTGTTCTTGCATCTTATGTTCATATTGATCATGAATATGTGTTTTTATGCCTTTGGTTTGTTTTCATGTTTTGAGAATTGCAGGAATTTTAAATATGTCATCAAGTAGTTGCCTATCTGAATAAACACACAGATGAAGTTTTGTTAAAATCAAATGTCTTGTGATAGTCTTGTAAGCATGCAATCCTTTTCAAGAAAAAGTGTGTTTATGAATTTATAGCTGACATAAAGTTATATAGCTGCATGATTTTTAGCTATTATATAAATGTAAAACCAAAAAAAAAAAAAACTAATAAATGATTTGTCATTTAAAAAAAATAATAAAAAATTCTTATAAATACTGAAGTACTAAAATAATTGATCATTTTTGTGGCAGTGCAAATATTAATCCGAAATACTGGCACAAGTGGACCAACAGAAAAAAAAAAATCCTCCTATCATTCAGATCCCCATAAAATAAGTCCCCTGAGCTTGGTAAAAGAAAACAGAACTGACTTCAACCTTGTTGTGTTGCATTTTATTGACAGTCTGGACAATGTTTCAGAAGTATAACACCATTTTAAAGTCCCCTTTGGATGTGCTCTCAGAATGATGTATGCTGTCTACTGAGGTGACTCACCCGTGAGCTCACAACCCAGGAGCTCCATGCGGAGAGTGCAGTGTCTCCTGCACACCTGCGGATAGATCCGCACATACTGAGCCTCGATAGGAGGGGTGAAGGAGTTGGCAAATGGAGTGTTGTTATCAATATTTCCACGGAAGATCTGGAGGGAGAACGTAGGGAGAAAAAAGTTTGAAGTAAAAGGGTCGAAACTAGATTAAACTGAACTAGGTTTGCATTTCTCAAAGGAAATATCAGTGCTTGCAAGATAGTAAACGTATAAGTGTTAAAAGAAACCTTAGTTTCTGGACAAATGAAAAAAAAAAATGAAACAAATATATATAATTACCAAACAAAATGAATGGGTTAGTTCACCCAAATTGAAGATTCTGTCATCATTTACTCACCCTTATGTCGTTCCAAACCTGTATGGCTTTCTTTCTTCTGTGGAACATAATTTCCATTGACTTCCATTGTAATTTTTGTCTATATAATGGAAGTCAATGGGAACCAAAATTATTTAATTACCAACAATCTTCAGAATATCTTCTTTTATGTTCCACAGAAAAAAAAAAATAAGTCATACAGGTTTGAAATGAAATAAGGGTGTGTAAATGATGACAATTTTCATTTTTGGAAATGAAAATGAAGGGTGGCTTAAAGGGTGGCTACCCTATAAGTATGCAAAATATCTGTAAAAGAGAATACTGATAACAATTTGGTATGTACATATTTTGATGGAATTATCACTGTTGTTTAGAGCAAGAATACATAATATGTGACCCTGGACCACAAAACCAGTCTTATGGGTAATTTTTTTTTAAATTGAGATTTATACATCATCTGAAAGCTGAATACATAATCTTTCCATTGATGTATGGTTTGTTAGGATAGGACAATATTTGGCCGAGATACAACTATTGAAAATCTGGAATGTGAGGGTGCAAAAAAATCGAAATATTGAGAAAATCGCCTTTAAAGTTGTCCATTTCTGTTGGCGATAGTGCTGCATCCATTCACAAAAATAAATGTTTTATATATTTAAGGTGGGAAATGTACAAAATATCTTCATGGAACATGATCTTTACTTAATATCCTAATGATTTTTGGCATAAAAGAAAAATCTATAATTTTGACCCATACAATGTTTTGTTGGCTATTGCCACAAATATACCCGTGCGACATAAGACTGGTTTTGTGATCCAGGGTCACATATAATACAATATGATATAATGGCTAAAATCCCCTAATAACAAAACAGTGTCTGAAATGATAAAAATGGCAACTACTCAAAGCTATTAGAGGAGATCTGGACACTGTCTAATAATAAAAAGACGGCATCTGAGAGGATGGACACCATATGTCTTCTGAGGCCCTGACAACTCTCATTTATCCGCTAAAAATCTAGACTGAAAATGCATATGGCATAGAGGGAAGCAAAAGCACATGCTGAGTGACTGATGTGTCTCTTTTTCGCTAATTAAAACTCACTATATCTTCCTCCGTGCCCTTGACTTTGTACGTCCTCCAGGTCTTCCCGTCATCGCTGTAGGCCACTTTGTACGACTTAACATATTCTGGGCTCCCGATGCGCTTGGCTCCTTGGGTTATCACTCCTGTGACCCGCATCCTCCTCTGTAGGTTAATCTGAGTGAAGGTGATAAAGAACAAAAGAGAGAGAGAAGAACAGATTCAGAGATAAAGAGAGAGAGACATAAACAGTCTTCTTTACGGCTTTATTTTAGTATTGTTTATTTAGATTAATATATTTGATTTAGTTACATTTTTTATTTTTATTTTATTTAGTTATATTGTTTATTTAGTTATTCTATTATAGTATTTATACAAATTTTGAATTAGCTTTTCATATTTTCAGTTATCATTATTTTTTAAGTATTGGTAGTTTTGTTATGTGCTTTTGTCAATATTATTATTTTTTATGTATTTCTATATAGCTTGAATTTATTTTTATTATAGGTTTGATTTTAGTCATTTTAGCACTCGTAAAGTAAACTCAGATAGCCTCAAAGATCCGGACAGCCTCAAAAAACCTCGTTTGTCGAACCTACGGATTCAACATCTGCTGTAGTGTCCAAATTTGTGTCCAATTTCAATTTCAATTTTCAATTTGTCTCCGTTTCTGAGAAGTTATTGGTTTAACAATGAAGCATGACTGTGTGCTGCATGAAATGGAGTTGCATTATTCATTTCTTCCTTATTGTGTTGTATATCCAAATGAAACAGCGTTTCGAACAAGCGGTTCGTTTACTGTTGCTTTAATATTGAGAAACGCACATTTTAGGAACAACATTGCCAAAGAAAATAATTCCAAACAAAGAAGCAGAATCAAACACACAATCCTTTGTCTCTGAATGAGTTCATGTTTGTGAACGAATCCTTGAATGATTGCTGACTCACTCATAAAGCCAGTCACGTGTCGCCACCTACTGGCATAACAATGTAACTTGCAGTAAGAGTCACTGAAAATCCTCACCAGAAAAAGCTGTTTTTAAGAATACATATATTCCATAATTCTGCTAAATTAGGTTGCCAGTTCACCCTTTACTGCTATAAATTGCAGTCACATTTCAGCAACATTTCCCTGGCAGTAGATCGAGCCGTTGTCCATTATCAATATCATTGCAATGTATAAAGCACTGTTCACACAGAATTCACTTTCAAACCAAGCAGCTTTCTGTTGGTCAGCACTGCGAATTTGCGTGACCAACTTGAACATGAGCAAAATCTGCATTGGGAACTTTTACGCTCTCAGACGAAGCTTCCTATTCCCATTGATTCTGATTGAAATGACTTGATTTCGCCTGCAGAATTTCACTGAGAACTGGTAAATGTGACCACACCTGTTCTTCACACACATATGTGGCGTAGAATTTTCTTCCTAATATTTTGGTGGGTCTACTGTATGTATCATTTGCATTCACCTATTTAAAAACCTATATATGTCAAAGTATTCTGCATAATTTGACAAAATTACATCTTGAAACGTTCTCATATTTGGATGTTACAAATCATGAACATCAGATGAAAAGCTTGCATGCATGTGACAGTAAAAACTGAAACAAGGGAACCTGCTGAAGATGATAAGTTTAGCCATGCATCTTCCCTTAACATGATTTAAAATCAAACCATTAATTGTAGTGTTAATCATTTTATTTATACACAAAGAGAGTTTCTAACAAGACTAGATTGACTCTAGTCACTCTAGACTCTAGCTAGAACTTTTCTTGCAGTGATGATGATGTCACAGTGGCCTGTGATAGTCAAGGCTGCTGGTGGTCTGCGTTCCACAGAATGCTATAAATTGAGTGCAATCACAGCTCTTGAAGTGAAGTGAAGCTAGCGATGGATAGTGCAAAGAGAGACTCCTTACATTCCTCCATCTCATGGGCCAATGATGACTACTGGATGTCATGGAATAAGTGGGACTAGGTAATAGACTGAAGATGTGAAGAGGAGAAGCCAGTCTCAGAGATAAGAGTTCAAGAGCAGAGGAGCTTTGGAAGACTGATTTGGTGTCCTGCTAGGTGCCGATCTGTGAATGGACGAGAACTGTGGGTGCTTAATATTGCCAGAATGGTTGAGTCTTTTCTTTTTGCCAGAAAAGTGTCCTGGCCTGAAATGAAATCACTATCAACAAAATCCATTTTTGCACTGCAGAGGCACAGAAGCATATTTACACAGACTGTTTAATTCACATGGGACACATAACTTCAGCATAGGGCTGTATGATTAATCTGATCAAACTGATTAATTAAATAAAACTGCAATCGTGGTATAGCTTATCAAATGCAATTTTATCAAATTACCTAAATTTCAATTGTTATAAGGAAAATCACAATTTGATTTCCACCCCAAATTGGCAGCTCTATTTTATTGCTAAAAAAAAAAAAAAAACACTTCTCAAAATCCTCTAACCATAAACCGTGTTCCCGTGCAGCTGCATGGCATTAGTTTTGTATAATGACCAGTAATGGTTATGTGAACTTGTAATTACGCAGAAGTGCAAATAAAGTGGAGCTGGAGTACTTCACACACACACTCTACACAAGGCAAGGAGTTCAAGAGCGTTGACACACAAGCCTAAATTCTTGCAAACATCCCTGAAACCAATTGTTGGCCAAAGGCTGACCGAAACCATAAATGACTGGGACTGTTGTTGCACTGTTTATGACAGTGCAAGTGGCATGAATCTGGTAATGGAGATATGGACCCATTCGTTTTTCTGACATTCAGACATCACTGCTCTCACACAAAGATTGCCTAAACTGCAAGATAAGAGTCATTTATATAAGGTAAACAATGATTAGAAGACTAATCAACTGCTCTTCCAGACCAGTAGACGTGGAAGCCCTACAGCCAGTATCTCCATTTAGACAACCTGCCAAAGACTGTTTCCACTAGACATTCACAGTTTCATAGCCACCCTCTCTGAAGTACATAGCTGGCTGTTAAAGCCATGGTTTGTTCCATTATACATTCCTAGGAAACCCAAGAAAAGACAGAAAAACCTTTCCATGCAATAGGAAAAGATCTGGCTGATTAAGCTTTGTCATATATCCACACACTGAAAAACATCCTTCGAGTCTTTGAACGTATTATGTTTGACAAACTACAGGTGTAATATCAAATGCATATCCACATAGCTTTGCAGTTTATCTTAAAAGTAGGGCTCTACTGCAAAACCATAAAGCTGACCTGAAAAGACGTGTCCCTCATTGAAAACAAAATCACCATATACAGAATTTATTTATTTTTGTCATGTATAATATGAAAGATCCTCCCAGGACCCCACTGATTTTACTTGAGATGCATTTTTTGTATTTTAAGTATTTTAGGCCTCAGGTTTTAAAGTAGGCCATGCAACCTGACAGCCTTCTGGAAGTGTCTTTTTGTAGCTAGCCTGTAGAATATCAAAGCGATCTTTTTCTAATACGCCACACAGGTAAACTTGCAAGCACAATGGATCACAAATCTACAGCTTTCGGTAACCAATGTTCTGGAGGAAAAAAATAAAAGTAGCTATGCTACTCACTTACCTACTAATTTGTAATGCTACTAATTTAACTATAAGAAATGTACGTTTTAAATTACATACACTGACAACACATTTCCAGGTTACCTAGATGTATCTGATGAAGACAGGCAATGGTGCCATTTTTAGGCAATTTATCCATCTCTTAAATACTTTCCTCTTTATCTTGTTTGCATTGATGTCATTCAGCAAGTGTAAATAACTTTACCTTACAAGACACTGACGCATTATTTTTGTCATCAGATAAACCATATGTTAAGAAAAACGTGGAAAAAAGTAAGAAAGAAAACTAAATAAATGAAATTGCACTGTTAAGGTAAAAGTAACATATTCACCAGTGAATAAATATTAGCTATGCAATCCACCTATTTTTTGCAACAACACAACCTTGTTTCAGCAGCGACTTTCAGCATGTTTCCTATAACAATGTCTGATATGTTTACGTTTTACATGGCGTGAGAAAGTCACATAAACCACCAAAATCCGATCAGAGCAGTCAGACTGCAACGTACAATTAGGATTGGCATGCCTATTATAACAACAAAATCACCTAAAACTGAAGGCTACAGATACACAGGTTAACTAAGCAAACTAGAAACAGGTGTGCAACTAAATTAGTAACCATGGAAACAAATGAAGAGCGTGGGTGCTTCTCAATATCCCTCCTCGTCTCCTCTCTCCTCCGTCCTCCATCCTATGACCCGGAAACCGATCGAGCTCAGCCATCTTGCAGGACATCTCAATTCTCTAATTGCACCGCGAGGAGTCAAGGATCGAGGAGTGAGGAGGCTTCCTGAGGAGTCATGAGCGAGGATACACAGGTGGATCCTATGCGGAAGAGTTTTATCGACTAAAACGTGACGCACGTATCAATTCTCCTCCCCCTTCACATCGGTCACAATAATTTTGATTTACTTTAATTTTGCAGTTTATATAAACCACACACCTCACATATTTCAACAGGGTATCTTTCTTTATTATTATTTATTATGAATTTATTAAATAAACAAATTTCAACAACATGAGGGCAGATCCTCTGAGCGCTGCTGATGACGCGATGAAGTGACGCTCGAGTGATCAAGGATTCCAATGTATACAAAAAGCTTTCATTCGATCCCTCCGTCCTCGCGTCTTTTCCTTGCAGCCTTCCCTCGCATCCTACAGGGGGCGGAGCTGAGACGCGAGGAAAGGAGGCGAGGAGAGGAAACGAGGATGCACAAATAAGAATTGAGAAGCACCCCAGGAAAGTGGGGAACAAAGGAAACAGGGACAGAACAAAGGAAAACAAAATACTACAATATAAAAGTACGAGAAAACAGAACTTAAACCTGACAGAACACATTTACTGAATAAATTGCTCGATATGAAACAAAAAACCTCACATCACTTTGCCTCAATATAGGGTGTGATTGGATTACTGGACTGCAACGGACCAATTTCATTGCACAGCATCTCAATTGTTGGTTTGGTCCAATCAGAAATGCCTGCACCAGAGTCATCAAAATGGTTTGGTATAAAACACCAGGCATCCACCTCAGAACGTTAGATAACATGAGATTGTTTATTACGTTTCACCTGCGCACTCTGATTTACAAAAAAAGAGCCACAGTGGCTTCCCTGATTTCAGCAACTTCCATTTTTATTCCATATATTTTGCAACAGTTTATCCCAGGAAGTGACTATTTTGATCTCTCGAACACATGAGATGGAAACACTGCTTTTATTCGCAAATGTTTAATGCAATATTCCAATTTTACACACAAGTTAAATTTGCTACATTGGATGGAAACATAGCTATTGAGAAGGAAGCTATAGCTATAGAGTCTGCTCTAAAACCTTTCCTTCACATCACAGGAGAGCAGCTGGACTGGCAAAGGCTCCTATTGCGTCTTTCCACTGCCGCTCCTTCATTTCAGTTCACCTGCATCATTCATTCAGTCCACTGTGCACACAAATCAATAATCAACATCCAAACACACAATGCATGTTTTTCCCTTCATTGTGAGTGGTGTTGTATAAATACATTTATGTCGACTCTATGTGTCAGTTAAATGGATCTAGATAAACAAGTTTAACCATAACCTAATAGACCCATAACTTCACCCCATCTGCACTTCATGCTCCCATTGTGAGTTTGCTCTTCCACAGCAGGGCACATCCTCAATGTTAGAGTTAATCTGAGGCATACAACTGAACCTGCTGTGGGATAGAGGGAGGACGTGCCCACAGGGACTGACATCATGCCAAACCAAACTGTTGTGTAGGTCACGACTCAATGCAACACAGCTCTGGTCTAACAGACACTATTACTCAAGTTTAAGTGCTTAGTGGGAGAACAGAGGGGGGGGGGGGGGGGATCTAAGATAAGATTATGTAAAACACTGATTCCAAGCTGTTTTTATTTCAGGACCTAGAATTTTTATCGGACATGAGGTGGTAACCCAACACACTACACAATTCACATAAAATGTCCCCAAAACACTACCATTTATTAATATTACCCAACAACAAGCACAGCTAATAATATATTATATTATATTATATTATATTATATTATATTATATTATATTATATTATATTATATTATATTAATAACAATTATATATTTATTTATTAACATTACAATTGCATAAGCAACAGCAGAAGTATGATTTACCATAACACAAGGAACAAATACAATATAATCAAATACAAAAATAAAACAATAAATCTTAATAATATGACTGTTAGCACAATGAAATGGAAAGTTAATAAATTAATCTTTTTCATTGATTTTTGTATGTTTGTTTGTTTGTTTATTTATGTTAATTAATAACATAACTATTTGGTATGTTCTCAAGCACAAGTGTGACATAACACATGGAATAAACAGTGTTTATCATTGACAATTCAACAAAATGCCCCCAAAACACCAATTTGTATGTATATTACCCTAAGCTCAATTATATGGATAATAAGTTAAATATATATATTTTTTTTATTAATTCATTTGTTTGCTTAATTACTTGTTATTTACATGACAATTAGGAAAATGCACAAGCAACAGCAGTGACTTACCAGTCTAACACATACAACAAATAATGTACTAAATACTAATAATATTGGTGTATTACCCAGTGACAAGTGAATCTACTGTAGAGTCTTCAACAAAAATATAGAAAGTGTTTTCCCCCTTACTTTTAAGGACTATTTATTGTGCTATCCTATCCATGCACAATTAAATGGTTAGTTGCTTTTAATATTTTGCATTCAGCATTGTTTTCTTTTCCTGCTGTCTGTGACCCTATCACAACTATCCTGCGAGACATTTTTGGGGTTGCGACCCACCAGTTGAGAACCAGTGATGTATTAAATATGTGCAGTAGAATGCAAAAGACTTAATTAAAACAAAGAAATTTCAAATCAGCTCCCACCTACACACTCCACACTTCTAGCATGCACCAGAGAGAGAGAGAGAGAGAGAGAGAGAGAGAGAGAGAGAGAGAGAGAGAGAGAGAGAGAGAGAGAGAGAGAGAGAGAGAGAGAGAGAGAGAGAGAGAGAGAGAGAGAGAGAGAGAGAGAGAGAGAGAGAGAGAGAGAGAGAGAGAGAGAGAGAGAGAGAGAGAGAGAGAGAGAGGCACTAATGTCCTTCTTGCTTGGCTTCATAACAGGGGGAGAGACCGAGAGCAATATGGAAATGAGCACACACTGATGCTCAACTCACTGTGTTCCTCCTGTCTGAATGCATACACATGTATAAATGCATTCACTTGTGCACATATGGCACAACCCCATCCATCACACTCTACATATGTACACATAAACCACCGTTGAGCAAAGAAGTGATCTGCATGTAATGAGCCTTTCAAAATAACTCCCACACTATTTCTCAGCGTAACTCCTCTGTCCAACTAATGAAAAAACCATGAAGACCCGAGACTGAGTAAAGGCATTTAGTCTGCCTTCAAACAGCAAGTGAAAGCAGTCAGTCAAGTTTTTGTTTTCCCCAGAGGTAAAAAGCTGTCTGAGAGGCTCCTGAGGGACGGGGCGTGGAGCGAAGCCGAGTGCTGAGAGTGTGGAAGGGAATGGGAAGACAGCTCAAGCTCGAAGACAGACAGCCATGAAATGGGGGAAAAGTAATAGTCATAATACAGGGTTTAAAATGATTTGTTATCGCTGAGTGGGGAGCGTGGGGAGCGTGTGTGCGTGTGTGCGTGCGCGTTGCTTCACAGTCAGCTACACTTGATGACAGCTAATTCACCATCCTAGTGTGTGTGAGCAATGGGCTGGGATTTTGAGGGGCCACACAAATCACTAGCTGAATTCGTTCTCCTAGCCTTTAAGTCTCTCGGAAGATGTATCAGAAACTCACTAAACCACTGACAGCGGCTATACAGCATGCGCGCTGGGAGAATACGTCAAGTTTTTGAAAGACCAATCACTTTCTGAATTTCTATGAAAAATCTTGTAGTTTGACGTGTTTGCAGGCTTGTACAGTAATTAGAAATAATTGTAACTGTATTTTGCATATCACTCGCAGACGTGTACTTGTGTTACTCATGGAGAGATTTTCACCATAGAAGGGTATGTCTCACAAGTATATCTCACATTAGGTGTTATTTAGTTAATTAGGTGTTAAGGTATTAGTTAAGGTGTTAAATATTCATTAGGACTGGGAGCTATGGTGATATATACCATACGGTGATAGAAATGTGTCAAATGTGAATACATAGTTTTAAAGTAAATAAATAAATAAATAAATACATACATAAACAAATAAATAAACAAACAAACAAATAAATAAATAAATATACACACATATACATACACACATATATATATATATATATATATATATATATATATAGTACTGTGCAAAAGTCTTAGGCATGTTAATACAGATCATCAGATCATCGATATTAACATGCCTAAGACTTTTGGACAGTGCTGAGATATATATATATATACACACACACATATATACACACATATGTACACACACACACACACACACACACACACACACACACACACACACACACACACACACACACACACACACACACACACAGAGAAATATACATACACATACATATACACACACACACACACAATTAATACTATGTGGCTAGTGCTACATAAAATGCATATAAACAAAATAAATAAACTAGACCGATAAAAACAGAAGCAAGCAAAACGAGTAAAAGCAAAACAATTTAAAAAGGAGGAAATAAATAATAATAATAACAATTCAATGCAACTTAAACATGTTGCTCAAAAGCTAGCACAGAAAGACAAACTTGACTAAAATGTTAAAGGGACAATATGTAAGAATTTTGTAATATAATATCCATATAATATCCAATATATTTCCTGCAGTTGTGTACTTACAATATTCCAAAAGTTCCCAAAGATTTTTAATTTCAGAGACATTACAATTTTAAATAATGGCTCATCCCTGGTCATTGTCACTGTCATTGATGTAATATCCGCGTTATCCCTGGTTTCTGCTCGTACTACCATAGTAACCATGGCAACAGACGTGGACAATAACGTCTAGCGGGAAGCTCATGCTGTTGTTGTTTCGTTCAAACATTACGGACCATCGCAAGCAGACTTTGAGTCACAAGGAGAACTAAAACGAGGATCACTATCAGCGTGGCGTTTTCGAGATGCCGAGAGGTCCATGTCCATGACAAACTTCAACTTGATAGAGACGCGCAAATGTACAAAAAACGAATCAATGTTATTTAGCTCAACATGATGAAATGTTAGAATATGATCAGTATGTTATTCTAATGTTGATCTAGCTTACTGCTAGTCTCATACAGATAAACTAACACATAGAATAACATTTTAACTTTCAACACACTCAAATGCAGTTTAGTGTGATAGTGAAACAGCGCTGCGTTACCTCACAAGTTTCAATCGTCTAATAAACTGACCTGTGTGAGTAGTAATTCAGCACTTGCGGGTAAGTTAGTTTGGTAGAATGAAATGTCTGCATTCCTTTATATCCACGGGACTCGGTGTGGCGCTGATATCTGTCTCTCATTAGCAATCGCGACCTGCTTCATACCACAGTCATGTTAAAAACATCAATGTATTCACTCATCCATAAACATTATTAGATCCTTCAACATGACGTCAAGTTCCATAATTCCACTTATGCGTCATCAACCTACGCCTTTGTTATTGTAAGGGGTTAGCGAACCCCTAACAAAAAAACACAGGGCTCGCAAAATCGCATGCCCGACGTCCCGGGGCTATTGTGTTTTCCAAAATGCATAACCGGCCTGCCCGACGGGCTATCTGAAATGCTTGCTTCAGTCTTGTTATAATCAGATTCAGCGCGTTCTTCATCTTCAATAGACAGCGACGCCGAGCAGAGCGCACGTCAGAAAGAGAGAGGACAGGGTGTGTGTGTGTGTTTATCTGAGTCTCATTGGTCTGTCACTCATTGGTCTGTGGTGCTCGTCAATGTCAGAATATTTGAGATGACCAATCAAATCAAAGTAGGTGGGCTTTATGTGCACAAGAAGCTGCTGAGCGCGAATTTGAGCACTCAGAGCGACTCAACGCTTCAGTTTACGGTCAAGTGCGAGATAAGATTTAAGTAGCTAAACTAAACATTTCATATTTGACAGCTTTTTTAGGTCATAAATGTGAAACGAATGACAAAAATAATCAGGCAAATGAATATACTTTTGTCGAATTTCATCATTTTGAACTGAAAATAGGCCTATGTAATGTGACTAATAATTAGTTTACTGTCATCGTGAGGGGACATTAGCATTAACAAAGCCGTTTTCATCATAGGCACAAGATTAATAATGAATGTGTAGATGTTGAGAATTAATATACAATTTGTAGCCTTGAGTAAATTAAAAAAGTTCAGCTTTAGGTGGGGAAGAGACAGGGCAAGATGAGGAGACTGAGAGAAAAAGAAAGAGTGATGGATAAGAAGTGAGAGCAGGTATCATCTACTGCCCGCTGACATGGTTTTAAAGCTATTTCTTGTCCTTTTTTGGGCATATCAGAGAAATAAAAAATTTGAACCTAATAACCTTAAATGTAGGACCTCTTTGATTATAAAGTCCTGTCTATGGCCCTGTATTAGGAATAAGATCAATAATGAATGTGTACATATTGTGAATGAATTTAATAAACTTAGTTAGGCTACCTAGCTTTCCTTGTAACTCTCAGTAAATTAATGCATCTGAGAAAATGATTCATAAATCCACCTATCAGTTGACCCTTTGTTTACTTTCTTCACTGACAGACAAAAATGAAAAGCTTATATCAGTCAAAGTTCAGCTTTAGGAGGGGAAGAGACAGAGCAAGAGAAAAACAAAGAGAATAGGAGTGTGATGCTGATGAGGAGAGAAAAATAATCAGCTGCCCACTTACATGGTTTTAAAGCTATTATAATCTATTCTGATGCCAGATTTGTCATTAATTTGCTCTGAATAAACTTATATTTAGCTTTTTGTCCAACACACCATAAAAAAAAAGATAAAATAATGAAATGAGAGAAAGGAACTAGTTAAAGGGATACTTCACCTCTGGGAAGATGAATGTGTATTTAAAATAGGTCATTTAAGTAGAAGAAATGTGAAGAAATTTTTGAATTTGGAGCTTTCTAGGCTGAGAAAAGCCAGAAAATGTATTTTTGGCTTATGTGGATGAAAGACAACAACTCCCAGAATCCACTTGCTTCGCTGTCTCAGGAGGCCACGCCTACCGGTAAGAGTGCGCAGTTTAAAACAACAAAGCTAGCCTACGTGATGAGTTTGCGAGGGATTTAAAGATCGTCCAAAATGTCCGGGATTCGGCTTTTGCGTTCTACAGTCGCCATTCATTCATCGTGTTTACTGTGGCGAGCTGGACGAGGCTGACGGCCGCGGGAGAACAGCGCGAGGCCGGTGGCATGACTACTGAGACGCGCCGGGTCTCCCATCTCTCACGGGGGAGCGGGAATTTTTCTTAGCAATGGTAAAACGCACACATCAACCGATCACTTGTTTAGCGTTCATGTAAACACCACATTCAAATTCACCAATCGGAATGAATTCAGTTAGGTTGAAACAAAAGGTGTGCAAGTTCTGCGACCGCAGAAAGCAAAAGCTGAATCCCGGACATTTTGAACGATCTCGCCCGCCGGACAAGTCCGGGAAAAGGAGGATGGTTACTTACTCAGCTTTCTCCTACTATTCAGCTTTCTCCACAGAACAAGAGCATGCTAGCTTAGCTTCCAAAGAAAGAGGCTGACAGTGACACTGTGTACATTCTGTGAGTGAGATCCCCCTATGGGCGGGCTGAAAACATGCGGAACAACGCCATCTACTGGCTGTAGTCTTTAGCCTCTGGCCAGAAAATCCTCCGATGACGCAAAATGACGATTTTTGCGTCATCGGAGGATTTTTTCCAGACAAAAAATACATAAATCTCTTGTCTCAGGGGGATATGAGGGTGGAAAGCATGGTAATTCGAAAATACTACAGGTTTTCTACTAATACAAAGCTTAATGCTAAATCCTGAAGTAACCCTTTAACTATACTTAATACTTGGAAATTGTCTAATTTTGCAAAAGGTTTTGTAAAAGGACCTCTAACCTATTATGATGCCAGATTTATAAACAAATTGCTCTGAATAAACTTATATTTTGTTTTTTTGTCCAACACACCATAAAAAAGATAAAATAATTAAATGAGAGTATATCTTTTATTTGTAAAATACTTCATTTGCAAGATTATCGAAAAATAATCATCGTCACATGGTTATTTCATATTTAATAATAATATAAAAAAAGAACTATGTGATATAAAATTACTCCTACCATGATAGAATATTCTGGTCACACAGCCCACCAATAATGTTAATTATACACCAATTAATCTCAATCTATCCTTTCATAGACTTGCATAAGACAAAAACAGGGGTGACCAATTAAAGCTGTGTGAGTAAAAGGCCATGACTGGCTGATACTTCATTCTCATAATGGCCACAGATGCTGGAGTCACTTTGTCTAATGGAGATACACACTGGCGCCATGTGTGGAGGGGCCATTGGAAACATCTGGCGAGGCAATATTTGTCAGTTTTGCGGAAATTGATTCTGATGTGGCTGTAATTCCCAGAGGCTGTTTATTAGCCTGACACCCAATGACACAAGAGTCGTTTACCAATCATGATCTCAATTCTCCAGCCACTGACAGGGTTTTTAAGTTTTTAAGGTGGGGGTGGGAGAATAAGAGTCCTGCACAGACATAAACAGACACAAACACCACTACGGACTCTACTGATTCCAACATCATATCTCATAATCTCTCTTCATGCACATATTAGAAGTCAGTTTAAAGGTACATTATGTAACTTATTTTGTTCAAAGTCAATACCTTATCAATCCTTCTTTCAAAACGTGTTTTTGTCTTGACCCTGATTCACCATTATATTATTTTAAATGTTTATATTTATAATATATATTTGCTCCGGCTACTTTGACATGAGTATGGTGTGGGAGTGGTATAGGTTAGTTGTCACAACGAGTGAGAAAGGTTGACACGGATAAGCTGAAACTCAAACTTCCGGTTAATCACTTGTTTAAGGAAAAAAACACCTTACAGAGGAGCGTCTACTGGCAAAAAGTGACCGCAACAGAGCTATATAATAATAATAAAAAAAAAAAAACTAAAAAAAAAAAAACTTTTCTTGGCTTTTTGGAATGTTGTAAAAGCGACGTGGAGATGGTGTTTTTATTACTCAACACGTGAGTAAGGTATTTTATCGAACAGATAAATTGCCATATGTAGCTCTCCAACATAGTTTATTGTAAAGCATTATCTATTGTGAAGGGCCACTTCATTATGGTTGTTGTAGTGCTGTGCTGGAGTTTATTTTCAAGGAAGTACCGTGTCTATTAATGGGTAAAGCTACAGTAACGTCTTCTTCAGCTAGACAGCTTGAGATCCTTTCCATCTAAACTTCCATCTCCTAAGCCCAGTAGTGAATGTTTTATGACCAGTAGGATAGCAATATTTATTTTGCACAGTCATGCAGAGCTGAAGCACAACCAAAAACAATGTTCTTCTGCAAAATGCATGCAGAGGGCCAAAAGGCATGTACCTTTAATAATTTTTAAAACATTTCCCACCTCCTGTAAATAGTCTGGACAGGAATGTTATCCAAAATCAACAAAATATGTTGATCCAGGAACATGTCTTACTTGGCAGAATCACGGTGACCACATACACACATATATACATAGGCCTATACATATATATATATATATATATATATATATATATATATATATAGATAGATAGATAGATAGATAGATAGATAGATATAGATGCACCGATTACAATTTTCTTGTCCGATTCCGATTTACGATTTTTCATTGAGTTTGACCTGCCGATACCGATTTTAGCCGTGTTTCTCAATGTCAAGGATACTACCTTGGCAGGACTGGTCCTTCCAAGTCACTTCCTTCAGAGGCTAGACGAGGCTCCTCTTTAGCATTCGGAGAACACGTAAATGGAACAGGCTAGCAAGTGCACGTCAGTGCGTCATTACGTCAGTGAAAATGAAAAACAGAGCGTTGCTATGGACGCAGTTCTGTTCACTCAGGCAATATAATCGTTTTTAAATCAATAAACTCCTTTTTAATCATATTGATTATTTGACTGTCAAGTGTGTTTAAACAGTGCGGGTCAATTTGACCCATAACATAATGGATGTAATTATTTTTTAAAACAAATGTTTGGTAACGTAAATATATTTACATTTGAAAGCATATTGACCCGTTAACGCTCCGACTCCGTTAAAGGAGAACTCGGCAACTCTAGCGAACTCTAGTCACTTCTTCGCTGATTTTCCCTTTTGTTGTCGCATGTTTTCCCCACGAGCTCCCCCTACAGCTGTGGTGGGGCGTATATTTCACAACACAGTCGTAAAAAACTCACTTGCGGCGGCCTCCTCCCCCTCTCTACCGCTGCTCATGTGCGTTTGTTTTGATCGGAGCAAGCCAACTGTATCGCGTGGAGCTATGTCTACTGAGGTGGGTAATCTGGTAATACATCATAAATGCGTGTGTGTTTATGTCGAATTGCCGTAAAGCAATTTGTGTTTCGCGCTCGTTCTCGTTCTCGCTTTCGCTTCTCACGAGACTTCCAATTTCTATCTTGCCGGGACGGTAGTGAACAAGTTGCAAGGTTGGTTTTCCGCCTGGGAACGCTGGGGGGAGCGGGGAAAGTCACCAATATCACCAGAACAGGTTGTTTAACCATCCAAATGATTTCTAGACAGTTTTATTAAGTTAAAAAAGCTACCAAGTTCTCCTTTAACGTCCAACATTTTGAATTTTTTGAACAATAGCAAAGCTGCGCGCATATGATTGTGGGTGATTTGAGAGCGCGAAGAGCACGAAGGCTACACATATGCATCCTTTCCTGTATATGGGAAATTTTTCGAACGAAGGAAATTCCGAGGATGCTCGACATTGGAACAGTCCTTAGACGGATGTCGATGACGTAGCATCCTCGAAATTCTGGCTTCCAAGGATCCTTCCTTAACATTGAGAAACGCCTTAAATGTGACACCCTATAAGCTGATTTCACGCAGCCGTTATTTTGAAATCGAAAGCGAGGCTCCGGTGGGAAGAAAACCGGAAGTGTCGCCTTTAATCACAGGAGAGTCGTGAATGCGATGGCGTATTATTGTGTTTAATGATGTTTTGTCAATTCTAAAACTGTACATTTCTGTCATACTTTAGACTATATACAGTGAAATTCATTTATAAATAAAATATTTTTTTTATATATATTATTCAGAAAGTAAAAAAAAAAAAAGCAGGAATGAACTATATAAATATCCTATTGGATATTAACATCCAAAAGTGTAAATCGTGGCAGCAGCTTCAGGTTGGTAGTCCAAAGGCATTGTTGTTTATCTTTACTTCCAGGGTTTTTCCCACCGGAGCCTCACTTTCGATTTCAAAATGGCAGCTAAGTGAAATCAGCGTATTTTTTACAGTCTTTGGTGGCACCGTGCTCTCAGGGGCACAGAAATAAAAATACCATATAATGAGACCGATCCGCTTAAAAGGTTAATCATGCGGCGCCCGAGTGTAGTTGACCAGCATAAAATCGGCATATGTGAGACTATGTGAGGCCGGTCGCCGGTCACCAGCCGATCAATCGGTGCATCTCTAATATATATATATTTCAAATAAATGCTGTTCTTTTTAACTTTCTATTCATCAAAGAAACACGTATCACGTTTCTACAAAAATATTAAGCAAAAATGTTACTTGAGCCCCAACTCAGCATATTAGAATGTGACACTGAAGACTAATAGATGCTACTAATTAGGGTTGCCAAGGGGTGGAAAATTTCCGGTAAATTTCCATGGGAAGTTAAGCTGGGGAATTTTGGAAATATTCATTACCACGGCAACCGCTTGCGCGTCCACTCTGAAAGTAACTGTACACATAAGAGACGGATAGATACATTATTTAAGGTTATTTCTATTCGTTAGAATATTGATATATGAACTTGTTGTCAAGTAAGCCCTGTTGCGAGCATGTGTGTCTCTCTAAACTTTCAGTGTGCTGCACTGCTCTAGTTGACTTCTGCGCCTTCCCCCCCGAAAATATCACGTTAATTTTGAAAACGTAATTCCTTTTGTGGATCCTCTTGGTCTTTCTTCATGTTTCTTTGACAAATATCTGTGTCTCAGTCTCACGCACGCTGCACGCGAGTTAACCACGCCTACTTACTTACATGTTGCGGTATACACGGAATAAAAAAATCTGTTACGGTTTTCATTCAGACATTTTCTTCCGCGGTAACAACATATACTGTCATACCGCCCAGCCCTACTTATGTGGTAAATAAAGTTATGCTAGCTTATTTAGCATCTAACTTATCAGCTTGCTATCTACTAGATGTATACATTTATATGTGATATTTTCAATTTAAACATTTAATAAATATATTTCCCCATAATATCATCAAAACTTACTTCACTTTGTTTAGTCCACAGGCTCAAATGTGTGCCTTCAATAGTCTTGTGCTTTGGGCTTCTGTACATGTGATGGAGGCATGCACAGTGCCAGTAGGGGGTGTGGTCTCAGTAGCCATGCAGTAAGCAGTGTGCTATGTGCATGTGATTGAGGAATGGCATGGATATTCAAGTGTATTTGAATGGCATCGGTTTGTTTTAGTCAAGATTATGCTAAAATATACTTTCCTCAACTATATTTAAGTTCCCTATGAAGAGCCAACCTTCAAATTTGAAAATTCCCAGTTTATTCCCGTTTATTCCCATAAATTCCTGTTAATTCCATTAAATTCCCATTAATTCCCATGGAAAGTTTCCATCTTTGAAAATTCCCAGAATTTTGCAACCCTACTACTAATAGATGCTGAAGGAATAAATCACAGGAAAAAAATCCTTTAAAAAATAAAATATTAAAATAGTTATTTTAAACTGTAATACTATTTCATATATTGCTGTTTTTTAAAACAGTATATGTGTGTGTAGTGTCCCACTATATATATATTCTGCTGCTGTCTTCCATCTAGACAGTGGTATGGCTTACAGCCCTGCTCATTACCTCTTAATGAACTATGACTCTTCTCACGCAGGAACATGCTTGCAGTTCCTCCAAAAGCAGTTTACCAGCCTATTAAGCCCATGCTATGATACAATCTGCTGAGTCACGCACAGTCATAATTATCCCACCTCAAACATTCAGGCTTTCTGCTGTGGTGAGGGCATTTTTAAAGATACTGTGATGTGCTACTTTTAAGTGACAGTATCATCCCTAAGGATTGTCACTGGTGTCTGCAGGGATAATCTGCAGACAAAAAGGACACACTTCATGTTGTCTGTATGAGAAACATGCCGCAAAGCAGAAACTACTTTTAATGCTGTTCAAACCTTTTTAATGTTGGATGAAAAGCAGATTTTTAGGCAATAATAATGCAACATAATCATGTTTAAGAATTTTCCCCTTTGGTCTAAAAAAAGGATTTTTTTAGACTAATGTTCAATTAAAAGTTGAAAGAACAAGAGAGAAAGAAACACAGAGAAAGCGACACCTCAAATTTAAATCAGCCAATGAAACGTTGAGATTTGAAATCTCTATACTGTGTGACAGAGAGGCCAGGTAGCCATAACCAGCACGGGCAAGTGAATAAACTGACTGAGATGTTTTTTTGTTTATTTGTTTTTTGTATTCTGGGCTGCTCAAATATAGGTTCAGTCTGGATCAAATTTGTGGACTGAAAAGTGACAAAGGCCACATACAGTAAGGGCCAGAGTTGCTCTAGTCCATCCAAATTGACAGCTGGTTCATACAGTCAAAGCTACTGGAACATACTAATAGTTTGAAAAGAAAGATTCATTTGTCACAGAAAATAATCATGACTCAATGCATATTATCATATTTCAGTTGCACAGTACCGTTCAAAAGTTTAGGGGTGTTAAGATACATATATATATATATACACATACATATATATATATATATATATATATATATATATATATATATATATATATATATATATATATATATATATATATATATATATATATATATATATATATACACATACATATATATATATATATATATATATATATATATATATATATCTGAAAGCACTCTTATGCTCACAAAGGCTGCATTTATTTGATCAAAAATAGGCTACAGTAAAAACAGTAATATTGTGAAATTATAACTTAAAAGAACCGTTTTGTATTTTAAATGCAATTTATTTCTGTGATGTCAAAGCTGAATTTTCAGCACCCTTACATCCAATTACTTTATTACTTACATATGCTAATTTTGTAGTACAGTTTTTTTTATTCGCTTTGGTACTATTTTCACAAGTAAGTTGTACATTTTCAAAACTCTTAGTACAAAAATCCAAACTGATCACACTTGTAACACAGCTAGTCATTCTTTCAAAACCTGATCTCATGCTTTCATTACAGTTATACATTTTCAGTCCACATAATCATTGTTTCAAACACAAGATTATTGTAATATGTAATGAGAACATTTGGTTTAATCATAGAAACACAACAGTATGATTTTCTTTCAATTTAGTACTTTTAACAATCAGTTCATTCAACAGCAAACAATGCAAGATACATGTTTCAAATCACCGCTGTTGCTGAATTAATTACAGTAATACAGGCTACAGTTGCCACATTAGAAGTAACTGAATCCATAAGGTTTGTAATAGTATCTATCCAGTGTGTTATCAAAAAGTGTGATGAAGTACAGCCATGAGGTTCTGTGCTAACAGAGTTTGCTGGCAATACAGTAAATGATTTCACTCTATACCATTTGACTGAATCTATACTGTAGTGGACCTTTACAGATGAAGGTTGAGTTACAGTAAATCGGCAGTCCCTACCATGGTAATCTGTTTACAGTATCACATGGCATCTCTCTCGCACGCACGCACGCACGCACACACACACAGACAGACACACACACACACACACATGCGTGTGCACTGAACATCGTGGTGGTTAAAAAGAATTCATTACATTTGGTTATCCATATCAGAAATTGCAAACAAGTTCTATAGAAACTGTGTATAGAATCAATATCTATAGAAATCTATAGGTGTACCGAATGATTCAGTGATTAACCATTAAGATCAGTTGGATTAAATAATAGACAAAATGTATTAAACTGAACAAGAAAAGATGCAAATCAAAAGTTTGATAGTAAGAGCTTTATGAAAGGCAGTTACTGTGAATGAAACATTTATGTAGATGAAACACTTATTTTGTGTTGTGAAAAGGATACTTTGTGATTTTGTGTATTGTACTTACACAATTGAAAACATGATGAAATGTTTCGGTTGTGATCTGTTGATGATCTGTTGTGATATTAGCACTAAGAGTTTTGAAAATGTACACCTAACTTAACCTAAATAGTACCAAAGCGAATAAAAAAACATTTGTGATGCTTAAATTATGTGGAAACTTATTATTTTCAAGATTCTTTAATGAATAGGTTCAAAGTCTGAACGTTCAAAATGTTTCATGATAGCAACAAAACAGTGTTTAATTGAAATAGAAACCTTTTAGAAAAATACATATTGTATTGATAATACGTACTGACATTTTCTATGTATTTAATGCATGCTTGCATAGTAATTCAAGTATTACTTTCTTAGAAAAACAAAAAATCCTGACCCCAAACCCCAAACATTTGAATGGTAGTGTAAATTGGGTATTTTCTCACCTTTAATATATTCCTTTCACAGTCACAATAAAACTGTCCAAAGCAGTGTTGTATTCTGCTTTTAATTCATTTTATATGTGCTTAGATAACAATAATCTAAACATGTATGATGTCTTTGCAAAATAAACACAGACTGAATCTCAGTTACAGATTCATTGGTGTGATACTTAACATCCCACACACACACACAATTACTCACCAACCACATCCTTGAAATAGGCTGTATAAGCACCAGTTAACACTACATGACTTTAAGGAGATGCAAATACAGCAACATCAGTGCAAATAATGCATTAAACAATGAATTGTAAAGCATAGTGTGCATGATTCATTAATGCCACAGTGCATGCTGAGAATACTTTTAAAGCATATTTACAACTTATTGTACTGTTTCTGTTATTGTACAGTTAACTGGGCATGTAGCATAGCCAAATATTGTCTCATAATGACTAAGGAAAGGGAATAAAATCATTATATTTAATGAAATTTGAGAACAGACACAGGGGTCCATCCGAATTCATCAAGGTCCACCCACTTACATCTGGCCTTGACACATAGTCAAATGACTGTGAGTGTTATTGGCGATGTGGCTGAAATACTCAAAACTGACAGCAGTTACAAACAAACTTCTACCCTTGCGATATTTGAAAATATAAACTGGGGATAAATTATGCACCTCGATTCTGACAGGGTACACTAAAACATGCCTGGCGAGGATAAGTGTTGATAAGTTGTAATGAAAGCCTTGGATGTTACAGTGGATAACTTGTATGGTGAGATTCATGATATTGAGGAGACGAGCAAAATCCTGATCCTCACTGAGAAATAAAATAAATAAACGAATAAAGAATGCTGCTGAGTATTCCACTTCCTTCATGTTCAAAAGTGCCACTTCTTCAGTTATGAAATCTCATGCTTTTGTCCACTATGGGCTTAAAGAAATTTCCCTAGTGTGTCACAAAGCAATTTCACACAAGTGAGAAAGTCAAGATTCAAGTGCTACTGACAAATCTGCCTCTTCCACCCTCACAGAATTCCATGTTCCCTCTAGCTCTTTCATAAACAAATAGATTTATCTTCTTTTTTGTTTTCTTTTTTTCAAACGATGAGACTTATATGAGCAAGAAATATATTTTGTACATTGATCAAAAGTGACAGTGAAGTATTTATAATGTTACAAAATATTTCTATTTCAAATAAATGCTATTATTTTGTTCTTTTTCATCAAATGCAATGGAGACTGAAAATTTAGCTTTGCCATTAGGAATAAATAGTTTTAAATATATTAAAACAAAATCAGCTATTTTAAATCTTAATAATAACAATTGTACTGTTTGTGTGTGTGTGTGTGTGTGTGTGTGTGTGTGTGTGTGTGTGTGTGTGTGTGTGTGTGTGTGTGTGTGTGTGTAGTCCTGGTATTCCCTAGTTCCACAAGTATAGTAATACCAGTAAATTTAGATTTTTTTGGAGACACTTTTTTTTTTTTTTTGGTCCTCATGAGGAAACAAGCTTATAAATCATACTATGAGTTCTATTTTTTTGAAAATCTAAAAATTCATAAGGTTTTCTGTGATGGGTAGGGTTAATGTACTGGGATAGAATAAACAGTTCCCTTTCAGTATGGTACGTCCGACTAAGTCTTTGTTCCCTCCTTGAACGAGAGTTACATACGTAACAGAGACATTTGTACATTAACCATTATGTCTAAGGAATGTCCTCATAAAACATAGAAACCCAAAGTTTGTGTGTGGTTCATATGTCATGGGGGAAAAATGTCCTCACAAAGATGACTATATCCAAAATCCTTGTGGGGACATTTTTGGTCCCCATGAGGGAAAACATTTTAAAAACACACTAAGAGATTCATACTAAGTGAGCATTAGGGGTAGAGTTAGTGTTAGGGGATAGAATATACAGTTTGTACAGTACAAAAATAATTGTCCATGGAATGTCCCCATAAAACATGAAAACCCAACCTTTGATGTCATAAAATGGCAAAAGCATGAATATTAATTAAGTTATACACAAACAATTTAACAAAACCTTAATTTTACAGTTTTGAAAAAGAAACAGAACCGATCATATGGAAAGCTCAGTAGATCCAAGACAATTATGAAATGTAAACAATATTATAATAAAGAAATAAAACAAGATTAAAATTGACGAAACTAAAACTTACAGCTAAGTCCACTGATCCCGTGGTTGTTCGTGGGATTGACCGCCTACGGAAATGGTCAAAAACCCACGGAGAAACACAAGATATTCCCCATTAATTTTAACCAATGATGAAAAATAAATAAATAATAAATAAAAAAATAAACATTTGAGAGCGCATTATTGTAACGTGAGAGTGCATCCATGTAATGTGCGAGCAAGAATCTCTGAATTTCCTTCACTCTAGCACAAAACGGGACGCATGCTCTTGCTTTTTCTCTAGAATTGTGTTCTCTGCTGGATTTAATGTTGCCAAAAGCTTTCAACCACCACACTTTAACGATTGACTGATGAAATAACACAGGGTACCCTAATATTGCAAAGAATGAGATGCCATTTTCAAGCTGAATTTAGTCAGCCTAGTTATTTTATTATTTAAAAGTTAGTTTTGAGTAAAGTGCTTATTGTAGATAGATATTTATTGAATTATTTTATTTTGTGAACCGCTACTATCTGTGAGAATTTATATGGAGTTTGGGAATCCTCCGGCAGAAACATAAATCAGTGCCTAAGGCTAAATCCTCATTACACAGTGATCAGTTAAAGTTCTTAAATGAACTCTGAAATGGAATTTTATTCCATAACTTCATTCCTACATCTGCCGCTGCCAGAAATAGGATTTTATAGCTCAGTGGATATGAATAGATCAACAGCTTAATCTTAAAGATTAATCAATGGTTTAGAGATAACATTTTTACTTGAAGTATAAGGGTTTCTGGGTTCTAATCCACAAACATATTTCCATATATTAACCTCTTCAGCTCTGGTGTATATTTGGATTCTGGCTCATGAATATGAAATAAATGTTTTCCTCCAAAACACGTTGGCCACAATTATTGGCACCCCTAGACATTTTTTTATGAGTAAAATATCTCTGAAGAATATTCCCATTAATATTTAAACATTTTAGCACGTCAGGGAGACTAGGAACATGAAATTGTCCAGCTATGACTTCTTGTTTCACAGGAGTATAAACATGAGGAAACACAAAGGCCGAATTTCCTTAATCATTCATCACAATGAGTAAAACCAAAGAATATAGTTCTGATGTGCAGCAAATGATTGTTAAGCTTCACAAAATAGAAAGTGGCTGTAAGAAAATAGCAAAAAAACAATGAACATTTCCATTTCAACCATCAGGGCAATAATCAAGAAGTTCCAATCAACTAAAGATGTTACGAATTTTGCAATTTTTTTAAAGAAAGATCAAAAGGATAGTTGCACTTTTCTGTTTGTGTTTGGACTTCCTCTATGTTCATTGTGTTCAGTTTCTATCCACTCCTCCTTCATTAGTTCATCCCAAGCCTGTTTGTTACTATGGTTTCTGTCATTGAGTTCATTTGTCCCATGCTGTGTCTCGTTTCCCTCATCTGCTCTGTCTATTTAAGCCCTGTGTTTTGTCCTGTTCAGGGTCTGTCGACGTTAATGTTGGTTGTTCTGTCCTTGTTCTTAGTCTCCTGAGTGTTTCTGTAAGTTTAAAGGACAAGTTCGGTATTTTACACTTAAAGCCCTGTTTACAGATCGTTTCTGATGAAATAGAACGGTTAAGATTAAAATTTGGACACATTCTGCTGTCCCGAGAATTTTAGGTTTATTTCGCTTCCCCCCCCCACCTACAGAATGGCTGCATAGGTGCACTCGAACATATCCTTCCTAAAACGCATTAAACTTTTGTTTACAAAGAGATGAAACTCACTGAGTGCTCAGGGGTGTTCACTGTTATGCTCACACAAAAATCGCTGCAAAAGATGCAAAATTTTAATCTTAACCGTTCTATTTCATCAGAAACGATATGTAAACAGGGCTTTAAGTGTAAAATACCGAACTTGTCCTTTAAGTTTATCGCTCATAAAGTCTGCTGCACAGAAATCCTGTTTCCTCTTTGCTGCAACCAGAAACCTAACAGACAGACAATGCAGATTTATTTTTGTAGCCAAAATGACCAGTAAAATTTGTATCATATTTACCAGGGGTGTCAATAATTCTGATCACAACTGTACAATGGAGTTAATAGACAAATGTTCACATTTTTTCAGAAAACCCCATACATTTTAATAAATAAGGGGAATGTTTTTTATTTATTTATTTTTTATATGTAAGTTCATAACTTTATGATAAACAGAAAACAACATTTTTTTCATATTTGTATTTAATTTTTTAATTTTAGTTATTTAGGACCTATTTGATCGACATCCCTGCTGAAAGTTTATTTTGATTCCCAGCATACAGGGAGAAATTAATTGTCTATCACCTTCAAAACAAAAGTTATTGAGCTTTTGCTGAAGGGAGGCGGTGATGCCTTCAAGTGTTCTTTTAGGGTCTCTATTTATAATTTCTGCAAGAATTACTGTCTGCACATCTGAATTTAAAATCCCCGAGAATAATAAGTGGCTCATTTTAGACAAAACCTCTTACATTTTAATGCATAGGTGGAATAATTAATAATTATTGCATTTCTTCACAAAAACAGCATAGCCAAAAATGGCAGAAAGTGATGATGATGTCCCCATTGTAAATGACGCTAGAGTTAGCATTTTATTCACCACAGCATAAGGCTTGAAGACAGTGAGAAACTGATGTATACATGTCAGGAAAAGACAGAATAACAATGACAGTGAGGGAAAAAGTGTGTTAAAGAGAGTCAGACAAACAGACACGCTGTGTGTCGCCTCTGATTTAAGTGACGAGAGCTCAAGAGAGGTCATGTGGAGGCTATCACAGCATATGGCCTTAAGCCAATCTGATATTTCTAGCACACCTCTCTGTGTTCTAACCCAGCAGCTCCAGAGTACCAAAATCTCCATCCCAAGTGGCATCATTAAAGTCAGACAAATTCCCTAAATGCTTTAGATTTCTCCCTTTTTACTACTTTCCCCTCCCTGTCTCTCTCTCTATCTCTCTCTCTCTCTCGCTCCACCAATAATCCTCACTCTTTACCTGCGAGCAACGTCCGTTGCACAAATGGTGGTTAACTTGTTACGCTCACAAGTCTGCAGTCAGACTATCCCTTTCATTTCTTTCTTCAGCCGAATTTCATCTCAGCTCTTTTATATTACGCTGCTGCACAGACAACCAGCTGAATATCAATTCAATGAAGAATCCAATTCAGTCTCTGTCTTTTACAAGCAGGCATTTAAAGAATAAATCTGAGGTTGACAAGAGGCTACTCATCGTAAAACTAGAGGTAAATGGACTGAGACTTCCATCCACTGTGATTGTCTGCATTATCAATCAAATGTTCTCTGCTAAAGAAACGGCATATGAATACTAAATCATCCACTGAAGAAACTCAAAGAAATGGATTGATACACAAAGTATATTTATATGCAAGTTTGCCATCGCCATCAATAGTAATTGACAGTAATGGACAAACATGAAGCGGTTCTGTGAATGGACAACGCTTTTGAAACATTTCTGACAGAGTTGCAGCCAAGCAGGGATTTATTTAGAAAAACAACTGTTTTGATTTCTGAAGTGAATAACAAAGATCCTACTAAATTCCCAGCTTCCCCGCTGAAGAAAACAAAAACAAACAAAACAACCAAAAACTTCCAAACGTTTGAGAATTGTAGTGTATCCTGGTTTCCAACTTCTGTTTTCAACTGATGATAATAACATTTTTCTTGAATTCTGAAGGATCATGAGACACTGAAGACTGGAGTAATGGCTGCAGAAAATTCAGCTTTACCATCACATTAATAAATTACATTTTAAAATGTATTAAATAGAAAACAGTTCTTTTAAATGTAATCATATTTAACAATATTACTGTTTTAAATCGATAGTTCACCCAAAAATGAAAATTCACTTTAAAGAAAGGGATCAGTTGACTTAACTTAAAAAAATTCAGGAAACCCGTTGCCTTAAAATTATTAAGTAAATAAACTTCATGTTTAATCAAAAAAATTAAGTAATGTGGTTTGTCAAGTTCACATAACTTATTTTTTTTTTAATTAAGCATTACGTTTATTTATTTCATAATTTTAAGACAACGGGTTTACTATTTTTTTTTTTAAGTAAGTGAACTGAACACTATTTGTCATCATTTACTCACCCTCAAGTTGTTTCAAACATGTATGAGTTTCTTTCTCCTGTTGAACACAAAAGTAGATCTTTTTAAGAATGTCTGTAACCAGACAGTTGATGGACCCTACTCAATTCCATAGTATTTTTTTTTTTTTGTCCTACTATGGAAGTCAGTGGTCCATCAACTTTGATTACAAACATTCTTCAAAATATCTTATTTTGTGTTCAACAGAAGACAGAAACTCATACCGGTTTAGAACAACTTGAGGGTGAGTAAATGATGACATCATCTTTGGGTGAACTATCCCTTTAACTGTTATATTGACTGGTGTTATTTTATAACATTATTTATTTATTTTTCTATTGCTTTATATATTCTGCAGTGCTTGGCAATACAGTATGCACTAAATATGCCATGTCAATAAAGCTAAATAAATTGGAATATAATTTTCCACAAACATAGTACAATAGTAGCTATAAACATAAAAAGCTGTCTTGTCTATGAAACAAAAACTATCAAGGCAAACATACAACAAAATGATCATACCAATGATCATAATTTTCAGATAAACATGCCGACAGGAAGAGAACATTTCTGCCAACAACAGGTTCATTCACTGTTGATAGATTTCCATACAGACTTAATGCCCATGTCAATCTGTTACCTGAATCCAGGGCCATCTGTCATTCTCGGCTGCGGTCCAGGCGTTCACAAGACCCTTCTTATTCAGCCGGGCAAAGTAGGGGTACCATTTCTGGAGGCCGAAGAGAGCTCGGTGAGTGGAGGAGGCCGTTATCTGCTGGTTAGAGATGATTCCACCCTCCATGCCCAGTGGACCGGAACATTCTGCTCAATACACAGAAACAACACATGAATGGAGAGGTTAGACATACAGTGTACAGACAGTGCATCATGTATCATGGATCTTAGTACAAAATTGTTATTGGCACATCATAAGTTTTATGTGAAGGTATATGCTGGATCCTCAAAGCTCTCTTCCAAAAATGGTGTTTTCACAGGCTGTACGCTTGATTGTGCTTAAATACCTCAGCTGTGTGAACATTTCATTAGACATGCATGACTTCCGTGAAAATGTAATGGAATTAGATATTCTACAAGTGTCAGAAAGACTCAGAAACAGTGTTTATTTTTGGTTCAAAACATTACTTTTAGATTTTTTTTTTTTTTTTGCCTCAAAGCCATCCTCTCTCTGTCTCTCCGTCTCTCCGTGCACACATACTTTCTTCAAAATCTTTCAAAGTTGAAGCATTGCCAATGACCTCAACAACAAAGGAGCTTTAACTACAGCTTCTGTTTTTAATTGTCTTACATAAAATGTGCACACTTTCAATGCTAAAACTGAATTGCTCATGTTTTACAAATGGGTGTTATATTCTTTAAAAGTCTATTAAAGAGAAGAACACAGAGTTTAAAACATGGAGCTGAAAACATATGCATGTACAGTATCAAGTATCACATTATGGTGGATCTGTGAAGTAGGAAATTCTTTTTAAAAGAGTCAAATGGGTTTATTGGGTCAAATTCCACTGTTAGTCAAAACAAAAGGCAAGGCAAGGCATTTATATAGCATGTTTCATACACAATGGTAATTCAAAGTAGTTTACATAAAAAAAGGATCTTTAAAAAATTATATAAGCAATATTCAATTCTGAACTGCCTGATCACTAAGTTTCAGGACGCCCTATCTGGAATGGAAGAAATCTAACAAAACAATGCTTTGATATACATATACACATACATACACACACACACACATATATATATATATATACATACATACATACATACATACATACATATATATATATATATATATATATAAATAATATTATTGCAATTTAGTTTATTTATTTGGTCACACTTTAGATTAGTGTCCAATTATCACAATTAACAAACTATTAACTACGACTTTTGCCTCAATACACTCCTAATTACTGCCTCTTAAAAGTTAGTAAGGTAGTTGTTAAGTTTAGGTATGGGTAGGATTAAGTGATGTATAATATGGTCATGCAGAATAAGCCATTATGTGCTTTATAAGTACTCTTAAACAGCCAATATCAATATGCATGCTGATAAGCAACTAGTTAATAGTGAGAATTGAAAAGGGACCATGTACAATATTCAACATACATATTTCCATTTAAAGCATTGAACTAGATTTAGCCAGTGGCTCTTTTTGAATCCGCCGTCCCTTGTCAGGTCATCATTAAATGTAATTTATCATGTGACGGCAAAGCTGAATTTTCAGCATCATTACTCCAGTCTTCAGTGTCAAATGATACTTCAGAAATCATTCTAATGTGCTAATTTGCATTTCTTATTATTATCGATGTTGAAAATTGTGCCGATAATTTTTTTTCAGTATTCTGTGATGAATAGAAAGTTGAACAGCATTTATTTGAGATATGAATCCTCTGTAACATTCTAAATATATTTACTGTTTAACATTCTAATATCAATTGAATGCATTCTTGCTAAATAGAAGCATTAATTTATTTCACAAAAAAATAAAAAATAAAAAATCTCTGCATCTCTCTCGACCTTTTTGTCCCAGTGGAATTACTAAGACACTCAGAGCATCTTTAGTCCTTACATCCTTACATCAAACATCCCTCTTTATGCAACTTGCAACTGAACCTTGTCCGTTTCCATTTAAAAAGGTTCCAGTAATTAGTCACCCATCTACCAAATCAATACCGGAACGCTGAATCATCATCCTTAACATGAACTTCCTCCAAGCCTTCTGGGAAAGAGAGGATGTTTGTGAGTTTGTTTACCTAACATCGAGATGTACAAAGACATCCCTCCATTACCTCCCCTCTTAAGGGCTATGAGGATGATTCAATTATTCAAGCCCTTTCTTTGCTTCTTTTTCTCTGCTATTTTCTGCTGGCATGTGCTGTCCAGCAGGGGCATTGTGTACATTACAGTAATATACATGCAAGACCAAAACAGAGAATTAAAACCAAACTGTGGAGGAAAACAACATTTCTGCATGTGTTTCCAAAGACCAAAATAAAAAAATAATAAAAATAAAAAAATACGACATAAAAAAAAAAAAATGCAGTGTTGTGGGAAACATAGCATGCCTGCTGATAGAAAACCTATACTGTTTCCCAGAAAGAAAAATAAATAAAAGCAAAATTTCAATGAAATAAATTTCAAAAACTGTTCATTTCTAAACATATGGCTGAAAAACATTTAAGCATTACAAAGTTTGTCTCGAAGAACTACTGCATAAATCTGACTACATCCATCTGAAATGGACGCATGAGGTTATGACTGAGAGCAAAGGGTCAAGGTGTGTAAATCATGAAATTACCATCAGAACCTTTAAGCTGAACTTCTGTCCATAAGTAACAGAAACCACTGAATATTTATAACAGCAGCTGAAATTTATATCCATGTGGAGAAAAGAATTCAGATTAAATCTTTAGAAATGCATCATATCTATCTATCTATCTATCTATCTATCTATCTATCTATCTATCTATCTATCTATCTATCTATCTATCTATCTATCTATCACAATTGAATTAATATAGATTTTTGAGTCATCAGCACATCTCTATTGACTTTTCTGTCATTTGTGAATCTGTCAGTTTGGAACCTACCACCTTACAACTACACAAGATAAAAACAGTGTTCCAGCTCCCCGTCTGATTAAAACTTTTGTAAAAAAACAAACAATAAGATGATTAAATGAGTATGAGGACATCTGGTGTTCTGCTGTATAATCTAAAATGTCCACCACCTACTGTCTGTTCTGAATGCATAGCATCACCACATCATATCGACAAACGCGCCCTCATTTTCCACTCCATTTCTGTGTAATTTAACAATGTTGCCGGGGTTGTAACCCTACAAATACATTTATTAATATATTTTTTAGAATCCTTCTTCTCCCGCATAGCAAATACGTTCCTACTGGTGGTCTGATTGTTGGGAAATGCACATAGGCCATTGTGTTGATATACATCTTCAATTCAATTTGGTCTTTGACATTTCAGGTGCTTTTTCTTTATCCCAGGTGCTCAATACTAATATTTACCCGGCTTGGCACTCCATAGCTCCCGATTGATTCATCTCAATTGCCTGGTGCTGTTTGAGGGAGTCAGAAGTTTCTGTTTTGCCTCTTCCCTTTTCATCCCTCAATCATAAAGACAGTTTTTTGTGGAATCAAAGAACAGGAACATCACAAGAGTAAACTTTTGACACATACAGTCACAACAGATTTCTGTTCGCTGAGAATCCGTGGATTCAGAGTTCAATTATGTCAAAAAAAAAAAAAAAAAAACTCAAAACTTATCCTCTCTCTTGCCATGCGATTTTCTTATTTTCACAATTTTAACATCAAAGAGATATGTTTCACAAACGCCATACAGCTCTTTTATCATTGTGGATCTGTTGTCTCTCTGTGGGGTATTAATGTAAGCCCAATGTAGACTGTACAATATTATAGGACTTAACTGTAATATAAAAGTGATTAATCTGAAGAAGAAAAAAAAATCCTATCTATCCGTCTGTCCAACTATCATGGCTGTTTCCATTGAGGAGACAAGGAAGGCTAGTGCCTCTTCAAAAAATTGGATGAGAAAATAATCCATATTACAAAAACACTAAAGTGCAAATAGCGATATAGTATATTTTAGTATATTTAGCAGAGGTGGGAGTAAGTCACACATGTGCAAGTCACAAGTAAGTCTCAAGTCTTAACCTTCGAGTCTCAAGCAAGTCCAAGTCAATTTTGTGAAAAGCAAGTCAAGTCAAGTCACTGCTTCATGTCAAGCAAGTCAAGTCGTAGCTTGGGTCACAAGTCACTGGCAAGTCATAAACATTTGAAGATTTCACTGAATTTATATATCAAAATAAGTTAAAACTACAGAATTTGTGGACTATGGTTTTATTTGCAACATTTTTTGTTTAAATATGCATGTCCACATACAGCTGAGTGGTTACTACAATAAAAATATAAAATATAAAAAATAAATAACATTTCAAACTACATAGCCTAAAATGTAAATGTAACTGAAATTAGGCCAACATTAAAGCGTGAAAAAATAAATATGCCTCAAACATTGCAGAAGACCATTAAAAGGTATTAAACAAAACATATGCCATCATTAATTATCATTTTAATATTGACGCTACATTTGAAAACATAATTGTGTACAAAGAGGCATGCTGTTTTGACCAATATTCTCTCTAGATTTAAAGATAGTCAAATTAACTATAGGCTAACAAACAGGTTAAACAAGCCATAGCTTACTTTTAGACGTGGTGAATAAAGTTCGACTGTTCGAGGTTGTGATGGTCGTCCGATATCCCTTGCCAGTTATTATGCGTACAGCAAATCTTCTTGTATGAATATGGTCAATTTCTAGTGTTTATATCCAAAAAGAAACGATGCTGGGAGATGTTTTTGTATTTAGCGCTTTCACCGCGATGTATGTTTTTTCGTTTTTTTCTGGGCTTGTGCAGCGTCACGCAATCGCGCGGAATCTGATGACTGGCGTCAATGGTTCCGATGCTTTCATTTTGTTCATCAATTGATGTTGCGATGATTTATTCTCGAGTCATACAGTCAAAGTCAAGTCGAGTCATTTTCTTAATTTAGTCAAGCAAGTCTAAGTCCTTAAATTTGCGACTCGAGTCAAGTCATGTGACTCGAGTCCCCCATCTCCAATATTTAGTATAGCAGCGGATTTCAGCGTTGGCGTGTAACGCAGTCTACTAGCCACTTCGGCGGGTTGAATTTTATATAATATACATTTTTCAATTCTAGTCTTTTAAAAAGGCATCTGAAATAATAAACTAAGTGCAATCTAATGTTGTCAGTAATAATGATTTTTCGATACATATCCATATTGAAATATCTGAAACTCTTCCGCAGAATAGATACACAGCTGCGCGTTCTCGTACTCTAAGTTCTCCGACAGCGAGTTGACACACAAACCCTTTACTCACTCGTTTAATTTGCTCCGGATGAATATTGTTGGTGGTACAGAATTCCGGCGAGGGATTGCGCGTATTGAGCATAATTGTTCTTATTCTTGCAGATTTTGTGCTCACACCCAAAGTGCGTGCACATAAAGACAAGTATATTGGCTATGTAAAACAGTATAATGGGTCCGTGCATCAGGTCTTAAAGTGACAGCAGCCTAATATACCGGCTGCCAAATTATGAGATACTTATAAAAATCTATAACTATAATAGGCTATATAACCTAACTATATGATAGTTATTCCCCAATGGTATCGGTGCCCAAATTGTAAACTCCCTATTGCCACAGTGGCTGGTGAGCAAAAAAGTTAATGTCAAGCCCTGCTTATAAATAATGGCAAATACTATTTGTGTCACAAGGGAGGTTGTAGGCCTAAACACACAAAGATGAAGATGGAGATTAAGGCAAATAGGTAATATTTAAAAAATCCAACAGGCACAGAGTAACATGCAACCCATCCAAGATAGAAGACACCTGCCACTAAACTGAAACAGAACCGAACATAGGTGATAATGATGGTGATTGATGAGTGCACAGCTGAACATAATTAGTGTCCGTGACAACAAATCAATGATTAAGGCAGACAATGACCAAACACAAAGACTGAATCCAAAATCGCCCCCTAAACCCTCATTTACAATTCCCTACGTTAGTCCACTAATACTGTTCACTTGAAGGAGGGAATGAAAAGAAGTGAGAGAATTTGGACAGCCGCTGAGCGTACATCAGTTGTACACTCGTTATTGCAGTGCATTGTGGGATTGAATAAGTGCACTCAACAAACATTATTGTGACAATTTGCACCTTAGTGTTGTGGTATGCAATAATAGCATAGAGTGTAAATGGTTTATTAAAATTATTAAATGGATGCCACCTTATTGGGTCAATAAAGCCCTCCCTACACCTACCCCTAACCCTCACCGTAAACACTTTATTATTAAACACATGTTAGACACTTTATTTCCACTTTTTGAATATATTCTTAATTTTTATTGAAAATAAATGCCTTTCTGATCTGATATGAGATGGGAAAAGGGGTAGAGCGAGTTCGGAAAAAGGCTGATTCGAACTCGGGTCAAAACTTTCTACCACACACCTCACCCCAACACCTCACCCCAGTGTGCGGAGTTAGCGTACCGTCTGCCAAGAAGGCTGGCAATTTGCACTTAGTGTGAATAGACAAAATTTGTCAGACCATTGAGAAGTCTGTTCTGACAAACTGTGTTTTTAAAGTTGAAAAATTACAGTTTCAATTTATTTTAAATCTTCTTTTAAATGATATCCTACTTCGATTCAAAGAGCAATTATGCATCCTATTTGCCACGTCAGTTTACATTTAAGAATTGATTTGGAATTTAAAATGTATTTTCAATACAATTTCTGAATGGCTGCATGCATTAATACAACAGATTTGAATGAAGGATAGGAGGATTTTCTGTGTATAACGTTGCATTTGATCCTTGAATCATAACGTATGGACTATTTTTAAAGCTTTACAGTTACAATAACCGTTCTCCCATCCCTTGTCCATCTCCTTTTGTGTTACAATGAATAAAAAAATTAAAGGTTTAGTGAAAAAAGAAAAGAAAAAAAAAAAACCAAACATGTGAACCACCACTGGATTAGTCCTATTAACACTCACACACAACATTAAGTTCGGCTTACATATTGTGAAGCATATAAGGACAACTGGCAGCATTTCCCAGAGATATTCTGTCTATCATTGTATGAGCATCAGTGGATCCCTTTCGTTCAGATTTTCTCTCTGGCAGTGTTATGACTTGCGATGACACACTGCTCGGTGTGTGATCTACCATCTTGAATGAGTTGCCCGCCAGCAGCAGCAGCAGCGTGCAGCTCTTCTATACTGACCTTCCAGCATTCATCAGCAGCCCAACACACAGTGGCCATCACTAATGCTACAGGCACAGTGGTTTGACAGTTCAGACATTTCACTCCAGACCTATATAATCTATAAATTGAGTTGAAGGCCACCTCAATCTTTGGTGCTTGTGCTAATGAGGAAGAACTGGGAATAAGCTCCTCCTTGTCAAAATTTAAATGGATACAGTTTTGATTATTCAGTTATTAGATTATGTTTTACTTTTTTTATATCTTTAAAACTGGAGTTTCAAGGTTGAAATATTAGGCTACCCCAAACTTTAACCTCAGAAACCGGCACTCACATGCTCTTAAAATTGACAGCTTCTTACTGAACAGCTAATTGTCTAATCAATTTTCCACAATCAGACTAAATAAAGGTATTTACATATTTTTTTACCCTAAATCATAAAAAAAAAAAAAAAAATCATAGGTTCTCCTGAGCTCACTAAGGTTCTCCATGTTATAGACCACTCATTAAGCCCAAGGGAATAAGCATCCAACCATAAATATTTTTGTTCTGAATTTTAGCGTCAGCCCTGGCTCCATGAATTCACTGGCACTCTATACTGACTAATGGTTGGATGGAGAATAAATGTGTATGAGGAGCTCCTTCTGGAATAAATAAGCTGCCAAATATTGATTTCAAAACTTATGAAAGAGATGGATGTTCTCTCAAGAGATGGATTATCTGACTGTGCCGGTTTCCACAATGGAACTTTCATTCATACCACTGAAGACTTCCATTGACAACTTTTTCTATTTTTCATGACACAATATATATATATATATATATATATATATATATATATATATATATATATATATATATATATATATATATATATAACTATATATATATATATATATATATATATATAACTATATATATATATATATATATATATATATATAACTATATATATATATATATAGTTATATATAACTATATATATATATATATATATATATATATATATATATATATATTGGGGCTGTCAAAAGATTAGTCGCGATTAATCGCATCCAAAATAAAAGTTTGTGTTTACATAATATATGTGTGTGTACTGTGTATAATTATTTTGTATATATAAATACACACACATGCATGTATATATTTATATATAATATTTGCATACATATACTGTATATATTTATATATAATTTATATTATATATAAATATAATTTTTTAATGTAAAAATTACACATTTTTCTTAAATATATACAAGCATGTGTGTGTATTTATATATACAAATTTAATTATACACAGTACACACACATATAATGTTTAAACACAAACTTTTATTTTGGATGCGATTAATCGCGATTAATCTTTTGACAGCCCTAATATATATATATATATATATATATATATATATATATATATATATATATATTTTTTTTTTTTTTGTTTATCATATTTCAGGGATTGACATGCATTTGAAAACTATAGTTTTCAAGTACAGTTGTGCCCCTAATTTTACAGTTGTGCCTCATTTTAAATTCCAGCTCAGTTAGTGAGTTCACAAAATAGGGTGCAAAATTCTATTTCAATTCTAAATTGAAAGAAATGCAATTAAGATGAATGCATTTAATTTTTCCACATTAATTGCCCATGTTAACACATGTAGGATTGCATAGTATTTAATAAATAACATATACTACAGGGCTGTTGAATGCTTGATTCTGATTGGCTGACGGACGTTCTAAGTTGTGCAGTTATTTTCCAGGAATGTTCCAGGCAGGTCTTGACTGCATCAAATTATTTCAGTTATTTCAAATGCGGAGAGGGGACTTCATTTCAAATGCATTTCTTGCAAATAGAACTAAATAATCAACAGTCCATCTAAGAAGTTAGATTTTCTTATAAATTTCCTACATTTTGGAAACAATTTTGCCCAAGCCTCTTACCAAGGCATTGTTCTGACTGGATTTCCTTTTGTACACATTTGTATTGATGATATGCATTGATATATATATTTGAATTCATTATTTGAAGTTGCACACTGGACAAATCAGCAGTCTTACAAGGTATAATCACAGCTATTTTTCCTGAAATAAATAAACAAACAAACAAACAAACAAACAAATAAATAAATAAATAATGCACTGTTTATTTTATTTAATAGCAAAAACATATGATCTGAGATTATTTAAATCCACTTAATTGAATTAAATGGTCTATTGATTTGTTTATAGAAAGGATAAAACCAAATTCTGTTTTTCGTTTTTAACAAGTAGTTTAGAGACATTTAGAGCATTTAAAGCAAAGGCCACTCCACTTTGTACAACAAATGTGTAACCATCAATTTACACAGGAACTTTGTCAACATGGGGGCAACTGAAAACATGCAAACAACATGTTCATGTCAGATGTGTTGTACAAGCAAGCGCTCAAGTAAATGTCAAAGCAAACTGGGAGAACATTTCTCTCAGTGGGAAAACGCTTCTGCAGACTTCAATTAATGCCTTCAACACTTGAGCCAATAGCAGCTGTCTATGCTAATCAGTATGGCATGATGATATGCTGGGAGCTGCATGCTTTGTCATTTTAAATTGTGAGAAATCCTGTCATAGGAAACTATTTCATTGAAATTCTGCTTATTCACAGCTAAGCCTATATGCAAAAGATTTCTTGTGCAGGAACATGCAGTTTGACCATGTGTGCAAAGCCAATATGCAAATCCAATCCATTCTTAAAATAATATAGAATTTGCCTTGTGATTTATGATGACTCCCAATATAAAGTTGCCCCAAAAAGTACTTGGACAAATAAGCCACATTTTTAAAGACATTTCAGTGAAATAGATAATATAACATCAAATAGAACTACTGTAAGTGGCAAAAAAACAAAGAAAAAAAGAAAAAAGAAAAAGAAAAGAAAACTAAGAAACGACAAATAAATGTGACTTATATATCCAAATACTCGTTTTGAGCCCATGCGGTTGGTTTTTAATGAATAGATTTATTTGTTGCTTTATTTTATTATTACTGTCAAGAAGTAGTTACATGGTTACATCATTCCTAATCTAAAGAGAGAGACAGAGATTGAGTGAGTGAGGAGAACCTTAAACTTTCAACATGCAAATGATTTGCAGAGTGCCAGCTTGCCACACATAATAAAGCAAAGGAGGTGGCAGTGATTCAACATGACAAAAAGGTGAAATGAATAGAGCGAGACTGTCAGTCAAACGACTGGGGGAATTTAGCAGCAATCGATTTTAGCAGTGTGGGAAGACGTGAGTGAAGGCTTTCTGACAGGGCTTTGGTCAAACTCATTCTAGGAAGGTTGTGACACATCTTCTCGGGCTTAGTTTGGAAGAGCATTTCTTGCTGCCCGTGTTTATGTGGGTGCTATATTATCAGGGCTTTCAATCAATACAATTTTTAATTGGATTAATGAAAATATCCTGATTAATCAAATTAATCACAGTTAATCCAATGAATACATTTTCGCAGAAAAAGCCCTCAAATGAAAATCATCCATGCACAAACTATTTGTTAATTTGTGTATTGTTGTGCAAATATAAAAAGAAGAGCAACAAAGATAATTGAAAATGACTTCACTATTACAGATGAAAGCATTCTATTCCATTATGTTGTGCTGTTTTTGACACATTTAACACTGTTTTTATCTATATATATAAATATATAATTAATCACACCAAATGAATGCATTAAACTGACAGCCCAATAATTTTAATTGTTTATATACACACAGTGATAGTCAGAATTATTGGCACTCTTATTGGTAAATATTAACCAAAAAAAAAAAAGCCTGTGAAAATAAATATGCATTTCTTGATCTTTTATTCCAAAAAATCACAAAAATCTAACTTTTTATTGAAGTAAAATAATTGAAAATAGAGGAAAATTTCTCTATTTGCCAAGATAACAGCTCTGAGCCTTCTTCTATAATCCCTGATGAGTTTGGAGAACACCTGGCAAGAGATCAGAGACAATTCCTCCATACAGAATCTCTCCAGATCCTTCAGATTCCCAGGTCCATGTTGGTGCTTCTTCTCTTCAGTTTTCTATAGGGTTCAGGTCAGGGAACTGGGATGGCCATGTCAGAAACTTCATTGTGTGCCCAGTGACCGATTTATGTGTAGATTTTGATGTTTGTTTTAGATCATTGTCATGATGGAAGATCCAACCACGGGCCATTATAAGATTTCTAGCAGAGGGGGTTAGGTTTCGGTTTTGTATCTGTTAGTATTTGCTAGAATTCGTGAAGCCATGTATCTGAACAAGATGTCCAGGACCTCCAGCAGAAAAAATAGGCCCACAAAATTCAATATACAGCATTATTTTTAACTGTGCGAATGGGGTAATTTTCATCCCTGATTGTCAGTAGTGTCTGAACTGAATATTCTGGAGTTTGTTTATAGATGAAAGCAGATTTTTCGTGGAACCCTCCCACACAACTTGTGGAGATGTAGGTACTGATATTTTTTTCTGAGGCTTTCGTACCCAGAGACTTAACAAATTTCTGCAATTCTATAGCTGTGATGCTTGGAGATTCTTTGACCATTAAGACAATATAGCAGTACGGGCACATTGGAAAAAAGTACCTGTCACGATAAAAGAGCTCAAAGACAAGAGTTTAAAAACAAGCTAAATGGTTACGATTGCGTTTTTATGTCACATTTGCTTTTGTTAACATTATCGGGTAGGTTCAGGGTTTAGTGTAGGTGTACGTTATTTTAAAATGGAGCATTGAGCTTTTAGCACCACTCACCAGGCATTTCAATTCAGAACTACAGTGATCAGTACAAACTCCAATGTAATAAAATGTTTACATACACGTTCATCTGTTCTGAAAAAACTAAACATGCTTTTAGCACCACTCACTGGACATTTCTCTTTGAAACGCAACGTATTTTGCATTTTGCAAAAATATTGCCACAGGTGCACGCTCTGTTCCAGGCAGATTTCGGATTTCGTAACATCTTTAGCTGATTGGAACTTCTTAATCATTGCCCTGATGGTGGAAATCGGAATTTTCAATGCTTTAGCTATTTTCTTACAGCCACTGTCTATTTTGTGAAGCTCAACAATCTTTTGCACATCAGAACTACATTAATTCATATATTACAGTTTTTCTCAGTCGCTTTGGTGCATTTCTCATAACACTGTTTACATTTGCACAACAGTTAATGCAGTTCTCAAAACAATTAGTTCAAACTGCAAAACCTAGTTGATAACCTGCAAAAGCATGTCACTTGCTCAAAATGGATAGCCCATTCCTCAAAAGCAAGTATTTATGTCAATGAAAGTGTCACTGTCATCAAAATAAAAAGTCCTGACACCATCGTTTATGAACAAGATAGTCAAATGGCTTAGTCATATTTTCATTACGACAGTTTACTCTGTAAATGTTTTCCAATGATAAAAGTCAGATCTTGGTGACACTACCTGAAAATGCTCAATACAGCACTAAATACTATTTGCACAGCCATTTGAAAAGATACAGTAAAGTTAAACATTACTGTATTTATGAGGTAACTGAGTACAAGACACTGAATATGTATGTTTCACATTTTTACTGCATATGCTCTTTGCAATTCTAATTTGTTCACAGCATTGTGCAAAAGAAAAAATACACCATTATTTACAACAAACATAAACTCCCTTTGGGTAGAGCTGTGCACAACTGTACACAATATTGCAGTAGGCCTATATACTGTATTGGAACTGAACATACAACATACATAGGACTGTAATCATTCATGCACATCCAGACGTTCCTCTCTGTCTGGTCACATAATTTACAGTAATCTACATCACAGCGAATATCATCTCTTGCTCAATTGCAAATTGTTCAATTTAGGAGACTTTTGCAGGATTTTTTTTTTTTTTTTAAATTACAGATTTTGACAACTAGTTCAAAATTTTTGTATGTAATGACTCAAGCAATGAAATGAGGACTATTAGTTTTATATGGAATGACTATTCATCATTCACAAGTATAGTTAATTTTGACTGACATGACATAAGCAAATGATAATGTTATAAAACAGCAGAGAGTTGTATGAAAGCAATTGATGCATGTCCAAAAGCATTTGCAATTTGTTGGAAGGAATGAGAAACTGCTACTATGATGTGCACAAATGACTAAATGTTGTGGAGGTTGAACTAACTGTTGTGCAAATGTAAATAGTGATGTGAGAAATGCACCAAAGCGACTGAGAAAAACTGTAATATGAAACTATGTTTCACCCTGTATGATGCAAATTTTAAATATGAATGGGAATATACTTGTATTTATACTTTTTTTTTACTACTGAGAGTTTTGAGTTTCTAGGGGTACCAATAATTATGACCGCCGCTAGCGTAGCTAGCGAAAGCGGTCATATAGGGATTGTCAAAGTTTTTTTTTTTTTTTTTTTCCCGTCACCTTACTGAATTTTTCGTTAACGATACCAGGGACACCGAAGCACCGGGGAACATGAAATTTGGTGGGCATGTAGCCCCACTAGACTTCTAAGGAAAAATTTCGTTTGGTCCCCGGGGGCCACTCCCCCCCCGCGCTGGGCCCCCCCAAACCCCCAAAAATGCAGTTTTTCCTAAATAACTACCTGAACCGTGGCACCGAGGATGAAGAAATTTTTATGGTATGTTGGTCTACTAGACTTTTACGGAAAAATTTCGTTTGGTCCCCGGGGGCCACTTCCCCCCCCCGCGCTGGGGCCCCCGTAAATTTTTCGTCAACGATACCAGGGACACCGAAAGCACCGGGGAACATGAAATTTGGTGGGCATGTAGCCCCACTAGACTTCTAAGGAAAATTTTCGTTTGGTCCCCGGGGGCCACTCCCCCCCCGCGCTGGGCCCCCCCAAACCCAAAAAAATGCAGTTTTTCCTAAATAACTACCTGAACCGTGGCACCGAGGATGAAGACATTTTTATGGTATGTTGGTCTACTATACTTTTACGGAAACATTTCGTTTGGTCCCCGGGGGCCACTTCCCCCCCTGCGCTGGGGCCCCCGTAAATTTTTCGTCAACGATACCAGGGACACCGAAACACCAGGGAACATGAAATTTGGTGGGCATGTAGCCCCACTAGACTTCTAAGGAAAAATTTCATTTGGTCCCCGGGGGCCACTATCCCCCCCCCCCCCCCAAACCCAAAAATGCAGTTTTTCCTAAATAACTACCTGAACCGTGGCACTGAGGATGAAAATTTTTATGGTATGTTGCTCTTAAGGGCCCACATCAACCTAGCCCATAATCACTCATTTGTGATTTGCGCCCCTCCCATAAAAAATGAAAATGCAATATTATTCTGCTTTAATCTTCGCCCCTATCTTCAGTGGAGATGTTCAGAACTGCACCATATTTCATGTGTATGATTAACTTGACATCCTCTGGGGGTATCCTCTGCTAAGTTTCGTAGAATTTCATCCATGGGGGGGTATAAAATAAATTCATTTATGTGCACATTTAGTGACTGTACACTCATCGGCCTGTAGATGGTGCTGTTGAGCGAAGGGTTGCTGGTTTAGGATGATACTGTCACACACACACACATGCAGGAATACAAACAAACACAAGCATGCACACACACTGACATCCACACGCACAGACACACACCCATACACACACATACAAATCCACATGCACAGACACACACACACAAACACACACGCGCACACATGTACGCACGCACACTAGGGGTTGCACGACTACTGATTTCTACTAGTCGATTTCTTATCAAAACAATACTCGAGTTACTCGACTACTCGTCGTTTATGCTACTGTATATGAAAAGACATGAAATAGCTAGATCTTATCAATAAACATTTATTAATTCATAGCCTAATGCAACAATTACATAAGTAAATTCTCAAAACATTATAATTATGACATTTCATTTTTAAATTTTCATGTAACAGTCTAAAGCCAAATAAATAGCCGTTCTTGCCTTTCATTTCAGACGTCTGCTTCTAGGGGCCGTTCACATATCGCGTCTTTTCCGCGCTCAAGGTCGTTATTTCAAATGTAGGCGCGCGGCGAGCGCGCTCATAATGAAAGCAACGGACCTGGTGCGCTAGTTTGTCCAGGCGGGTTTTTCCTTCTCATCTCCAGAAATATATCTAGTAGTAAAGCTAATGCAAGGGCTAGAAATAAATGAATCATTTGCTGAATGATACTTCTTCGTCGTCATCATGTAGAGCGCAGTTTGGTTGCATAGCAACGACAGACGCCACGGGAGCGCAAGCGCTTGTAGGAGACAGCGGCACGGCCGCGCGCGCTTTCCACACGTTTTTAGAAGCAATATGTGAACGGCCTCTTGCAGAGTTGGCCAAATTACAATATTTTTGTCATCCTTGATGAAATTCTTCCACACATCTGACGCGTGGTGTCTGTTGGTGACGTTCGCCATTTTTAATTCATTTATGTTTAATGGACGCTCGAGTAATCGATTGTTTCCGACAGCGTCGACTAGTGGTTGAAGTAGTCGATCTATCGACCACTCGACTAGTCTATGCAAGCCCTAACGCACACATACATACACGCACAGACACACACATACAAAGACACACACATACACATACACACACACATACACACACACACACACACACACACACACACACACACACACACACACACACACACACAGACAGACATGCACATACTACTACTTTTTTTAGGTATATACATAAACATGCAATACAGCCAAATTACTCAACGTCATTTATTTTTGTGGAAAGCCAGTGCAGGCCTGAGCGGCGGTCATATTTTGTACCGCGATGCGGTACATCTAGTTGTGACTGTGTTTTGGTGAAAAACTATATATATATATACATATATATATACACTGCTCAAAAAAATAAAGGGAACACTTGTTAATCAGAGAATAGCATCAAGTCAGTTAAACTCCTGGGATACTGATCTGGTCAGTTAAGTAACAGATGGGGTTGGTAATCAGTTTCAGCTGCTTTAGTGTTAATGAAATTAACAGCAGGTGCACTAGATGGGCAACAGTAAGACAACCCCCAAAACAGGAATGGTTTTACAGGTGGAGGCCACTGACATTTTTTCCCTACTCATCTTTTCGGACTGTTTTTCACCAGTTTTGCATTTGGCTAGGGTCAGTGTCACTACTGGTAGCATGAGGCGATACCTGGACCCTACAGAGGTTGCGCAGGCAGTCCAGCTCCTTCGGGCTCATCAATACGTGCCATTGCCAGAAGGTTTGCTGTCTCCCAGCACAGTCTCAAGAGCATGGAGGAGATTCCAGGAAGACAGACAGCTACTCTAGGAGAGCTGGACAGGGCCGTAGAAGGTCCTTAACCCATCAGCAGGACCAGTATCTGCTCTTTTGTGCGAGGAGGAACATGTTGAGCACTGCCAGAGCCCTACAAAATGACCTCCAGTAGGCCACTGGTGTGAATGTCTCTGACCAAACAATCAGAAACAGACTTCATGAGGGTGGCCTGAGGGCCCGACGTCCTCTAGTGGGCCCTGTGCTCACTGCCCAGCACCAGGGAGCTCGATTGGCATTTCCCATTGAACACCAGAATTGGCAGGTCCACCACTGGTGCCCTGTGGTTTTTACAAATGAGAGCAGGTTCACCCTGAGCACGTGACAGACAGGAAAGGGTCTGGAGAAGCCGTGGAGAATGTTATGCTGCCTGTAACATCGTTCAGCATGACCGGTTTGGTGGTGGGTTAGTGATGGTCTGAGGAGGCATATCCATGGAGGGACGCACAGACCTCTGCAGGCTAGACAATGGCACCCTGACTGCCATTAGGTATCGGGATGAAATCCTTGGATCCATTGTCAGACCCTATGCTGGTGCAGTGGGTCTTGGGTTCCTCCTGGTGCACAACAATGCCCGGCCTCATGTGGCGAGAGCATGCAGGCAGTTTCTGGAGGATGAAGGAATGATACCATTGAAGGGCCACCACCCTCACCTGACCTACATCCAATAGAACACCTCTGGAACATTGTGTTTCGGTCCATCTGACATCACCTGGTTGCACCTCAGACTGTCCAGGAGCTCAGTGATGCGCTGGTCCAGATCTGGGAGGAAATACCCCAGGACACCATCCATCGTCTCATTAGGAGCATGCCCCAACGTTGTTAGGCATGCATACAAGCACGTGGGGGCCATACAAACTACTGAGTACCATTTTGAGTTGGTGCAATGAAATTTCAGCAAAATTGACAAGCCTGCTGCATCATTTTTTCACTTAGATTTCCGGGGTGTTTTTGAATTCAGTCCTCTGTAGGTTGATCATTTTCATTTCCATCAAACGACGTGGCATCCTTTCGTTCATAACACATTACCCAGTCCAGAAGCTGGTACAGTGGGTATGCACGTGAAGTCACCGTCGGCCGGAGTAACTGTGGTTACGCCAACTAAGTGGCAGAAAGACTGAGCGGCAGCATTGGTTTTCAGTGTGAATGCCGAGGAAAACATACAAAACACATTTAAAACCGGAAAGAGCTTTGAGATTGACCAAACAACTAGATTTGACATGAAATCTGAGGTATATTTTTACAAACTGCCGAAAGCTATATGAACAGAGAAGCAAATGGATCACTGCAATTCATAAGAAACACCTGGACTTATGGCAGCAAAAGGTGGATTTGCAGTTATCATTTTGTGTCAATATGCAGAATTTAGGGTAAAATTATGCTCTATATATTATATTGTTATATATTGTATTGACAACTCATCGATTAAATATTTACCACATTATATTCTGCATAATTGGATGTTTAAATAAACACTGACAAAAAACTATACAAGTTTTAGGGCTGGATGATATGATGATATAACATTGATATAAGTGATTATCCGGATTTAAACCTGTATGGTATTTATATAAAGCTTTCACACTCACAGGCAAATGTATGTATTTCCCCCACGTCGAAATCAGACACATATGTCAGGAAAGGCACACTATATCAAGACCAACCTTTGGTTTAAACTGATAATCGTTTGTTTTACTCAGTTTTCTCTATTAAATCCAGTCATGCAGCAGTCCGGCTGAGGGGGCGTGTTCCGGCGGGAAAGTGACGTCAATGCATATCCTCTATAAAAATGCTGGTGTTTAAAGTAGGGCTGCAACGATTCATCGAGTTACTCGATTACAAAAATTCCTCGAGGCAAAAACTCTGCCTCGAAGCCTCGTTAAATTCCTATGACGCGCACTATACGCGCAGGGATCTCATTTCACACGGACCGTTGTTCAGTGTTCAGGAAGCACACCATAGCGCGTGATACATTTTGAATTTATTTGGCGCGATGGCAGAGAGTAGATGTCCATAAACGGCAGAGAATGTCTAAAGTTTGGGATCGCTTCCTTTCAGCGTCGCTGAATCAAGGTAACGATTCTGTCCCCCGCATTTTTTTTTTTTTTACCCAGCGCCAATATTTTCGACCGTGCCGAAGCCTATGATGTTCGCTGAATTTAGTCCCACACTGTATTTTTAGTGATGTCGTGATGCGGTTTGACTAGATATGATGTTTAGCTTTGATGTTTTTAAGAAGTAAACGAATAGCCTAAAGAAAGAACCCTTTCACACACACACACACACACACATACACACACATGCACCCTCGTCTCTCTCACGCGCCAGTCAGACCAATTGCGGCAATGCATCACATATGCTTAAACTTTTATGTAGCCACGCAACAATAATTTCAGCATGCATTCACTGTATACACCGTGATAGACGTGATGGAGGAACAAATATTGTATTGCAGTCTTTGCGAGACCTTGTCTATGTCACGTCTACCAAATAGTTACAGACAACAACAAAAAAAAAATTAAACTCCCCACCACCTTCTCCAAATCCACTCGTACTTTTGGGGAAGACATAATCGGCTACCAAAGTAATTGAGCATAGAACATTTTAAATTAACAAAAAAATGTAATACTACAAAACGTGCTAATATACTTCAACTAAGTGAAAAACAAAATGCTGTTCTTTTTCTATTTAACAAAATGCATATTTGCTATAAAACATTCCCCTTTTCAAAGCTACACTTATTTTTTTATATAAATTGTATACACTGTGTACCTGTTTGGCTTGATATTTTATATTCATTTCATTTATTTTTGTTCTCCGGTGGGTAATTTGCAAAAGGTGCAATCCTTTTTTTGTAATGTTGTATTAAGAAGAGAAAACTAAGACCAAATGGCCTTTACTATTTAAGTTTGTATTCGTAGTTTTGCATGTTATACATGTTTTACAGTATAAAGTTGACTTAACTGTATTGTTATATAATTGTTGGCACTGGCACTTATAAACACTAAATGGGTAAAAATTACAATAAATAGACTTAGTTTTGAAGCCAAATGTTGGAGTTTTTCAGCCACATCATTTTCGTTATGCATTATTTGTTTTGGTGGTTTAAAAACACACTAAAAGTTTTTATCCGATTACTCGATTAAACGATCGATTAAGTGCTAGATTAATCGATTACAAAAAGAATCGATAGCTGCAGCCCTAGGTTAAAGTAATAACCATGACAAGCATGACAGAGGTGTTTGTCTCTATTTAATAAATGTCTTGAGATATCTCAAATAACTCAGAGAAAAGTAATATCCCTTTTGATTCATGGTGATAAAGCATATCTAGTGTGAACAAATGACATTTCTCTCTCTCTCTCTCTCTCTCTCTCTCTCTCTCTCTCTCTCTCTCTCTCTCTCTCTCTCTCTCTCTCTCTCTCTCTCTCTCTCTCTCTCTCTCTCTCTCTCTCTCTCTCTCTCTCTCTCTCTCTCTCTCTCTCTCTCTCTCTCTCTCAATATCAGTCCCACTCCTTCTGTCTGCATCTTTCTATTGGTTTCATTGGCCTCTGCATCTTTCTATTGGTTTCATTGGCCATTTATAAAAAAAAACAAAAAAAACAGAAGCAGCAATATAAATGTTTTACATAATACAGCTAAAATGGTGATGAAAGGTGATGAAATTCATAGTGTTTGATCACACCTAAATCAAAGTGTTTCGGTTCTTTTATATCAGCCTGGTACATCAAGCATTGACTACAGAAGTAAAAAAGATGGTTTAATGACATATGATTCCAGTTTGCATAGTGTGAGAGGAGTGTGACTTATGTAAAACCACCATGTTCACTCAATCACTGTTGCCTTTACACTGTTAGAAAAATCTGTAGAAATTACAGTATTACTGGCAGCTACTTGCCAGTAACTTACTGTAGATTGAAATTGATGTTATTTACTGGCAACAATTTGTTCAAAATGAAATGAACATTAAACATTAACAAGTCTTTATCTTTACAGAATAAAACTAAAATAACATCCTCATGCAAAGCATTCTGGGAACCAAAATCTGAAGGAAAAAAAAAACAGAAAAAGGTTGATGAAGATTTCTGGTTCCCAGAATGCTTTGCATTAGATTGTTATTTTATAATTTTATTCTTTAAAGACAAAGACTTGTTAATGTTTAATGTTCATTTAACTTTGAACAAACTGTTGCCACTAAATAACATAAATTTTAAAGTTACTGGCAAACAGCTGCAAAACTACAGCAAATTGTTTACAGTGTACTTCCCAAGCATGCCTCAGTCTCTTTCCTCATACACGCAGTTTTAGGAAGACATTGGGTAAGTTAACTTTTGGGAGTCTGAGCCATGTCAGGTCCCGAAAAAGGTGCTAAAACATCTTGCCACTTTTCATTATGTAACAATATTTCCAATGATCTCTTTTTAATAGTTCATGTTCGTTTTATTTCACTAAATCCCTCTCCGAGGCATGGCACCACACCCACCGTGCCCGTCTCTGTTCACCCTGCCACAATCTTGTGTGTGTGGGCATAACTGTCTGTTCTCCGCTGGTTTTGCATGCTTCTCCATGGACCCGGTGAAACAGATGCTCTGAACTGTCACAAAATTCACTTAATACAAAGCCCACTGGATGGACTGAGGGAGAAGAAATGGGACAGGGAAGGAAGCATCCATAAAAACAAGAACATGAACTTACTGTACTGGCAGTTTCTTCCCATATATTCTCCTGGGCATTCACATGTATAGTTCGCAACAAGATCGGTGCAGATCCCTCCGTTTCTACAGGGGCTTCTTTCGCATTCATTAACATCTGCAGAAAAAGAGGAAAACATAATCGTTTATATTAGGCTTAAAGGCAATTACTGGAACGTCTCTCATTCAAATGCACTGGTATAACTGTTTGTTATTTGAAATTTGGTTCTCTCCTCATAGCTGAGAAGAACATTCCAGCCATATAATCAAATTATAGCGATTAAAAATGGTGACTATCGAATATAAAGCAATAACACCCTTTTCCTAGCAAGTCCTTGATGAATTCGAGAATGAATCTGAATACAAAACAGTGTTGGATTTGAAACAGAAAAAAAATAATGGATATTAAAACAGCATTTGCAGGAATGCACAAAGACATCAATTATTTACATGGTATAAAACAGTTTATTTTAAGCTAGTCGATTATTTGTCATTGAGAAAACATTTTACAATGTTACTGTTTTGTAATAAGGAGTGACAGGGACATGATTCTTACTTTTTGACCTATACAGGACTTGTGATTACTGGAAAAAGACTACACGTTCTGTAGAGAATTACACACACACACGCAAACACACTCTTTATTATGCATTTTATTTCCCTGTTTTGAAAATAAATAGAGGCAATAAAATGCATGAGTACAAGAAGTACTATGGAACATTAAGAGTCCGTGAAAAAATTGCCTGGTAAAATCTGACTCCAAATTATTTCAGCTACATAGGCCTCAAATTACACTTCATTCTGTAGATTTACACTACTGTATGCTGAACTGGTGCTCAAGAATGATTTCTTAGTATTTTTAATCATTATCTTATTATTATCAATATTAATATTTTTGTGGGAACTGACACTTTTTTAAAATATTATTTGATGAATAGAAAGTTCAAAAGAACAGCATTTATTTGAACTAGAAATGTACAATGTTGTAACATTATAAATCTCTTAATGTGTTTAATGTCTCCGTTGATCAATTTAATGTGGTCCTGCTAAATAGATTTTTTATTTTTTTTTTTACCCCAAACATTTGAACACACACCTACTCATCACAGAAAACTTTCTGCATTTTTACTTTTTCCAAACTCATTCTGTATGATTTATAAGCTTGTTTCCTCGTGTGGACCTCAATTTAGGTCCCCACGGTAACCCGAGTCCCAATTAGTCTGTGTGTGTGGCAAGCAGGGCGAGGCCGAGGGCCGTGAGAACGGAACGAGGCCGATGCTGAGATTGATAATGAGCGTCACCTGTGCGCCACACCAGTTGCCGCATTCTCACGGCCCTAGGACTCGTCCTGCTTGGAGTGTGCATCCAGGTTAAAGTCCCAACAGAGATAGAAAAACTTGCGCGCACACACACACACACACACACACACACACACACACTGATTAAACATTTCAGTGAGCAAAAAAAAAAAAAAAAAATTACATTCACTACAGATATTTCCATGGCTTTTCCATATATATTGCGCAGGTTTTTCCATGGATCTTTGGAAGCACGGCAGAGACAATGTATAGAAGGGGATTGTGGGATTGGGAGATGATCCAAGTCGGATTAAAACTTGTTTCGCCTACATGTGAGTCCAGTTCCCACGCATCTCCGAATGTCTTTTATTGTAAAATTATATTCATAAAGTATACTTAAAAAGGAACAGCAGCCTTGGAGAATCCTGAGGTTAGGATCAACAATGGTAAAATGAACGTCCTGTTATAGAAAACGGCAAGGAAATCAATATAAATGCAAATGCCAATGTAAATAAATGTAAAAACCCTACACAAATCTCTTGCTGAACACTGAACGCTGTTTTGTTGGTAATGCAACCTTTTCTTTTAATAACATGTTTACACTAACACATGATAAGCTACTATACCTATGCATATCATGAGCTTATCAGAGCTGCAACCTCCTACTGAAGAGAAACTGAAATCCACACAGGAAAAGATGGGATCTGTTTCAAGACATATTGAGCCCACCAGTGATGGGGGTCATCACTTCAGCATCTACCGCAGCGTGCACACAGAAGTGAGACATTTAAATTCAACCCCATCACCCTGAGGCCTCACCATAAATTAGCCTGATGAAAAGCACACCTCTGTCTTTATTCCTCTGTGGTTAGACTTACAGGATATAGACAGCCACTTTCTGAAAAAGAGCAGTCGCAATAATCTAGCCGTGTGGTCTAGAGAAACCCTTAACTCTTAAAACCAAATGGCAGGAGACAAGACTCATGTGTGTCTGGCCAAAGAATGAAGTTAGAGTGTGTAACTTTTTTGGATGGTAAAGAGTTGGTATCATTTGCTCATCCTTATTGCTAACCTGTATGACTTTTTTTCATATGTATATATTTATTTATTTATTTTATATATATAAAATATATAAAATATATTTATTTTATATATTATATATATATATATATATATATATTTTTTTTTTTTTTTGTGGCAAATACACATCAGGTTTTCAGGTTTTATAAGGACTTGGATTTATTTTTACTTTTTTTATAAGGAATGTTTTCCTAAAAAACACCATCTAGGATGATTTCTATATATACGATACATACATACATACATACATACATACATACAGACAGACAGACAGACAGACAGACAGACAGACCAACGCTATCTCACGACCAATTCGTACGAATTCGTACGAATGATAAAAAGTTGGCTAATTCGTACTAATTCGTACGACCTCACTCGTACGAATTTGTACGATTTGTCTAAACCCACGTGATGGGTAGGTTTAGGGGCGGGGTCAGGGGTAGGTCATTCGTATGAATTCATACGAATTGGCCAATTCGTAAAATATGTACGATTTTGCAAAAAACGTACTAATTCGTACGAGTCAGGTCGTATGAATTCGTACGAATAAGCCACCTCGTAGAATTTGTACGTTTTCCCGTGAGATCGGGCTCGACAGATAGATAGATAGATAGATAGATAGATAGATAGATAGATAGATAGATAGATAGATAGATAGATAGATAGATAGATAGATAGATAGATAGATAGTGATCCTAAAATAATTTACACAACTGAATAAAATCTCAAAAGCAGAAAATGTTACAAGCAGCCATCACAGAGCTCTAGGACTTAGCTTTGATGTTTGGAGGATAAGCTTCCATTCAACAGCAGTTTTGATTTGCTTAACTTATCTGGCCTTAATAAATCAAAGACTTAACATCTAGCTGGTATTTTCGGACATTGAATGCACATGTAAAAATAAATCCCTAAATGTTTTTCTGATCTAGGTTTAGGCTTGAGATTAATATAGCCTTCCAACAAAGTCAGAGCCAATGCTCATGTAACATACATGAACTTCATTTGTGCTCCTATGAATTAAAATTTTAGGAGTGCCAATAACTGGTTGCCATTTAAAACACACCAAAAATGTATGCAGTAGATCTGACTTAAAAAAAAAAAAAAAAAAAAAAACTTTTTCAAAAAACAAACAAAAAAACTTCAAAATCTGCACCACTTGTGATGAAAAACCAAATGCACAACAATTACTTAATTACTTCACACATCTTAATGACCATGCAACTTCAAATTAGAAAACTATGCTTTAAGCACTCCTCTCCAAACAAGTGCTTTATTAGCATGGGTGCACAAACAAGCCCTTGTCAGACACAGTGCCATCGTCATAGCAGGAGATTGTCACAATCACAAGGATTATGTTTTAATTAATTCAAGTGAGCGAGGTTTAACGCTCTCATTAACGATCATTAACTTGACAAACAAAGACCTGAGAGCACACTGCTGACAACGACAAGGGCAAATTATCATTAAGTTAATAGCTACTTCAAAATCAAAATTAGGTGCTATTGTTTGCTTTAATATTTCACAAATCTGTTGATTCGTTAAAGGGGTCATCATGAGTAATCACATTTTCCTTAATCTTTGTAGATAAGAGTTCAAGCATAATATGAAAACATACTTCTCAAAAAAACTCAAAACTTGTTTGGCAAGCTGAAAAGAGCTTTCTGACATAATTTCATAAACCCCAAACATGAAAAAAATAACTATACACAAGTTTACACATCAATGCTGCCCATTTGGGTTCAGAAACATGTCCCACCAAGTGAGGATAGATTAATTAGACCAGTGTTTCTCATATGGTGGACCGCAACCTGCGAAAACCCCGTAGTTTTAGAAAAAATGGGTTAACAAAAATACTGCTCAGTTTTAAAGGCAGAGAAAAACTGATCAAATTAAAATATATACTACTACTACTACTATTTATTATTATTATTATTATTATTATTATTAGTAGTAGTAGTAGTAGTAGTAGGAGTAGTAGTAATGGTAGTAGTGGTATAAAAAAAAATAACTGGAAGCAGATCACATGAAATAAACAGTAACATAGATATTAGTAGTTATGTAAAGAGAAATTTACAGGTGCCATTTTTGTCATAAATGCACATTCACAGTATAGTCTAATGTTTAGTTACACTGTTCAAGAAGAACCGTTCCACCAAAGTATGCAAGCTGCTTTTGAATGACAATTTTGATGAAATGCTCTCTGACAAGTAGCAAAGCACAAGCTATGAAAACATTTCAGACATACCAGTATAGTAAATGAGTGTTGTGAATGTGGATCTCTGTGCATTTAGTTCAATTCAGATCATGACATAAGTGTTCTGTGACCATACAATGCACTCATTTAACCTTTCAATAGCAGAGGATCTTCAAAAAACACTCGAATTATGGTACCTTCTCTCTCAGAAGAAAGTATTGAAAGCTTTATCGTTCGCTCAAATGAGCACGGGGTCGTGGGTTGTGGTGATGGAGCGTCGCACTGTGGTTTGCACTGCACATTCACTGTAATTTGCTACAATTAGACCTCGCACCTGCATTGGGCATGTAATGACAGAATCGTCCTGGCTCCTTCTTTATTGGAAGAACTCCTGTTGTTTTTTTTTGTTTGTTTTTTTCATTGTGTTCACAGAACCATTGGAGACAAATTGATGGATGATCAGGTGGCATTTGGCACTTCAGGTGTACATGGAGGCAAAGCCGACCTGGCAAGAGTGGTGTAGCCACCCTGGGCTGAGCTTAAGGACTGAGACTTTAGATCAGTGAGGGGCAATTAAATCTGTTGTGTGTGAGTGTGAGATTGTTGGGAAAGGCGAGAGTATGTGTGCGTACGCCTGTCAGAGCGCGTGCGGGAGAGCGAGCGAGAGAGGATTACCTCAGGGGAAGAGTAGCTAATCCACACAGTCGGGGAGACACAGACACTGAGAGGCTCAAGGTCAGGTAAACAAAACTCTGCCATACCTGACATCAAGATCCCTCAACTAGAAGCCATCAGAGTCAATGAACTCCTGCTCCATGACCATACACTCTCATGTGCGCTGTGCTACTCTGAGACCCGAGGGATATGGAAAGAAATATGATTATAAATATTATAAAACTCACACTGCTCCAGAATTCATGTAAGGAATGATCATACAGAATAATATGAAGTTTACTGGTAGTGGTGTCACTGCGTACAAAACATGATCATACATTTAATCATGATGATGTAATCCCTTAAGGGAAACTTAATTTTTGAACACTCATATTTACATGTGCACATGCATGAGCCTGTTTAATTAATTGTGTTCTGTCTTATGTTCTGTTTGTGGTTTGGGAGACCCCACGGGCTCATACTTAACATGTATCGGGTTGATGCTTCATTTTTTAACTAATCTCAAGAGAATTAATAAGAGGGGGAAAAAAGTGTTAACCTTGTGATTTGTGATTCAGGGTTCTCATTTTCTGGCCTCCAGAAAATGTTAACATTATTATTATTTTTTTTTATAAATAAAACATGCATAAATGCAACGAATGACCATTTATAATGTATAATGTAGAGTTTTGAGTTTTCACATTCTCAGACTGATGCACACCCTGTAGCTGATCACACTTGCTAGAGAAATTATATTTCAAAGCACTTTCTCACAAGTCGGTCTCATCAGAGAATGAAGGTTAATGAGGAAACAAGATTACCATAATATATATCAGTCACATTTCTTCAAAGTGCATGTGTACTCGATGGTAAAAGTGAGGGATAATGATTTAATCCAGTAAAGGCTGATATATGGCATAAGTCTTTTTTTAAATGGAATAGTTTATTGAACCAAGATAAAATAATAATAATACAAATTAAAACTGATTTATGTCAGATTTTTGACACATTTAAAGTTTTTTTTTTTTTTTTCTGTGAAAAGAATTTATTAGCTTGAATGTAACTGCACACTCTTGCTTCATTGACTATATGCGGATCCATGAATATGCGTATTAAGTCCCCGCCTTCACTCAATCACACAAGCTCAGAATACATGATCGAATTTACAGTAGTAAATTCTACACAATGGCAAGTGGAAATACTGGTTTAATTCAGCTATATATGTTTGAACCAGAAACAGATTCCGAAGAAGATGTGGAAGAGTGAATTACAGCTGCCTTCTAAAAATCAGCATCCTTAGAAATGCTTTGAACAACTCAGAAAGTCAGTGGAAAAGGCATATAGCTCATCATAACATCGTAATATATCATATACATAATTCACCCGCAATATTGCTAAATGTACCCGATTTTTCATATAAACAGAAAAATATACCGGGATAATTTAGAGGCCTTAGAAATGCATTTATCAAATATGATACAGTAGCCTATGGGCCTACGGTTATAACTGCCTAGCGGCTTTTAAATTGGATCAGAGGTTCGTGTTAAAATTGGGATCTCTAAGATCACAATCATGCACAAATTAATGTCAATCTCAGCAGAGAATGAGGGTTAATCACATCTGTTGTGTTCAAGATATGACATGCAAAATAAATCAGTACAAAAACGTGTTTTTGTGAACTACATATGCGAAAGTCATTTCAAATCTGCACCAGGTGGTTTTGTAAAGATCAAACAGAGACACAAAAAATGTTGGAGGGATTTTACAACTCATGTCTATTAGTATGCACACGCAGAGGCAGACAGAGAGAGGAGGGATTGTCCTTTGCAGTGGCATTGTCTGCCGTGTGAGTGATGAAGTGCTCTGCTAGCCGGGAGACAGTGGAGGCTTAACCTGATTTAGTGTTCAGAGCACATAGGGCCATTTCCACAGAGCGAGGGGATGGAGTGTGTGTGTGTGTTTGTTGGTGGTGCCATGCGTGTATACATGTCTTTTAAGCTTCCAGGCTTTCTCCAATCTACATTCACTGTCATGCCTTTTCCCAGAACAGAAAAATAACTCCACAATCTCTCGCGCTCTCTCCACTACCGAAGGATTTAAAAAAAATCTTCCAAAGTGTGCCACACTCCCCTGTAACTACCTTCTAACCCTTTATCAGGCCCTTAACAACATCTGCTGTTATAGTTAGTCTCAGGCCAAACTCTGATTGGCCGTGGTCGACGGTCTCTCACCCTTTTCCGCTCAAAGCAGTTCTGAGTCGGGGATAATGAGAGAGATGAATAGCACTCCGGCATGAAGGGCTGTGACGGTAAGCACTAAATTGGTAGCCGTGCATCCCAGGAGTGAGCCGAGGGAATGGGAAATGGCCTTTCCGGTAGATCCGGTACCTGCTCTGAGATTCTCGGATGAGGATGAACCGTGCAGAAGAACAGAGAAGATGGGTGCAGTGGGACACAGTGTTACAGATGGGGGGCTACAGAGGGCAGAGGTGTACGAAACTGTTCTAATGCATTTCAGTCTGTTACTGCACAAGAAATGGAGCTTGAATAACTAAGATTAGAGTAAATTCAGGGGGCAACTGCTACTGCTTGATGGACAAGTCAATTCTCAGACAGAAATGAATAATATCAATACTAAATATGGCGCTTCAATATGTGGAGTGAGATTGCGTCCAAACAATATGCCAG